>NW_027186325.1:2357230-2384157 GCF_028583685.1 Petaurus breviceps papuanus
TAGATAGATAGATAGATAGATAGATAGATAGATAGATAGATAGATAGATAGATAGATAGATTGTATGTATATTGCATTGTGTATATATTGTATATATATATTTATATATGTATATATACATACAAATACGTGTATGTGTACATACAAACAAAATAGATATAAGGTGATTTGGGAGAAAAGGCATTAATAGATGGAAGGAATCAGGAAAGGTCCTATATAAAATATAGTACTTGAGTTGAGCCTTGAGGGAGAAAATAGCCTCCTCAAGATTGTACTGTTTTGTCACAAAGAAATGTAGTCTGGCTATCTTTTGTTTTCTCCTTTCTAATAATGTTCAGTTGAGCTCAGCCAAGTTGATAGCTAACTTAGAAACATCAGCCTGGCATCCTAGTAATGATTTTGTAACCTGACTACAGGCAGCCTTTAAGAGTAAAATAGACTGGTCCCTTTGTCTGAGCTATTAGTAACAATTCCTACCTTTCTGTCCCATAGAACAAATGCCCGACATCCATGATTGTTGTCCATTTAATAGAAAAGAAAAGAAATGCACACAAACAACTATGTTATGAAGGAAGTTGAGATAAGTGCAAAAGAGAGGTTCAAATATCAACATGGAAAATTTGAGGATTAAGAGACCACTTTCATCTGATAGGAGGAGGATTTTAGGGAAGGCTTATTGTTGTTGTTCATCCTTTGTTCTCCAGGAATTTGATATCTCAACTTGTAGACTTTGCAAAGTCATTAGCCTCACTCTGTCCTCAAGGGCTAATTGAATCGAATGGCAAGACATAGGTCAGGACAACTGCAGTTGGTCCCAGATGCAGTGGGGGACCTTGGCCTTATTAAACTAAGGTCTTTCCCAGGTCTCAGTTTGTCTGAAGCAACACCCATTCAGTGATTTTAGGCTAGGTCAGAAATGAGGCAAAAGATAGCCTAGTTTGTCTACTCAAAAAAAAATTTAAGTTGGGAGGGGAAGACCCTCAGGGTTTCTCATCAGAATAGGAATAACCCCTATAGTAAGTGACCCTTGTCAGGTTCAAATCCTGCTAGGACTAGACCAGACCCTGAGTAAAGATTACAGAGACTTCTTTTCTAGTTTCTGAAGCATCACATGCTATGGGACACTTGGGAAGGAGGCCTGGAATGAGCCCTGTTATTGGCCAATCGGTGAGTCAGAGTGATTTGGGTTTAAGGCATGGTCAAGTAGCTCCATTTGAATCCCAAAGAGCTTTATCAAAGCCTAGTTTTCCAGAGTTCTATTTCTAGTAGCTTCAGGCTTAAATGAATAAATGATATGTGAGTCAGACCTCAAAAAAAGGAATAGAAAAATGGTGATGGTGATGAGGTATGGGCTCTGGGAGACCCCCTTGAACTCTGATTAAATCTTCCTATTTGATGAGGTCATGAGGCCATAAGCGTTACATTGTGGCTGGGCCGAAACCTCTATTACTAGACTTCCCTCCTCAAGCCTATCAAAATATTAATCTACCCTTGAACTGGCCTAGCCCTCCATTGCCTATTGGATCCAGAGAGCCTCCAGCAACTTCCCACCCTTAATTATTCATTGACCTCATTAACTCCTCCTGAAGACTCTCCCCAAACTCCCCCAAATCCTCCTCTAGACCACCCCTAGATTCCTCCTACAACATTCTGTATATAAGACCCCATTTTGCCCCCATGCTTGAGAGCGCCATAGAACAACCTAGCACAGGCTTACTCTGTGACCAATACAAGTGAACTTATAATAAACTTTGCTTTTCTTTGGCTGAGAGAAGACTTGAGTTGAATTCATTTGGCAGGACCCTGCATGTTGGTATTTTGGGGTCTCCAGAGCAACCCTAACCCTCTTTATGGGTAGTGGTTAGGATTCAGCAAATACTGAAGCCAGGGTTCGATTCCCAGTCAGGGAACCATAAAAATGAAGAGCTTACCCATAAAAGACTTGACCAAGGTCACACACCTAGTAAGTGTCTGAAGCAAGATTTGAACTCCAGTCTTCCCAGTTCTAAATGCATGCTCAATAGCACCACATAAATGAGAAAGCAGTCAACTTTGGCTGGAACACAGAATGCATAAAGGGCAGTAGCAAGAGGTAAGGATGTTAAGGTTAATTAGAACCAGATTGTACCAGACTTTGAATGCCAGGATCAGAAGTTCATAGTTTATTTAGCAAGTAATGAAGAAATGCTAAAGAAGGTGTTTTAGTAAATGAATGATGTTATTTGAAGAGAGGAGGAAGATTAAGGATATTGTTCAGGCATTTGTGAGATGCACATTAAAAAAAGAACTAATTGATAGTAGAGAAAAATCATATGAAAAGACATGACAGACATGAGCAAAGAGTCACTGTAGGAACTGAGAAGGGGGTACAGAGGCATATTATCTATGAGTAAATCTATATTGAGTTTTGAGAAATTTGAAATTATGTCTGACTAATTCTAACAGTGTGAACTCAACAAACCTAGAGGTTTTGTGACTTTAAATGTGAAATGTTGATTTGACTGAGGTTTATCTGGAATTATAAAACTTAGAGATATTTCTCCAAAAGACTGAAAGGTATTTCATTTACACCAGCATGAATGTAGAAGTTTTCAAAAGAACAAGAGGCTTAAAAGAGAATATGGAATCCCTAATTTGGGAGGTCACAGAAATTAGGATGAATTCTAATTTGAATGGACTGAGTAAGGGGAAGGAGAGATGCCAAGAGACTTTCAATGTAGCAAATGATATGCTGAGATCCATTGCAGTTTTTAAAATGATGTCTCCCCACCAGCTGACAATGACCCAGCAGGTGATTGGCTTGAATAAATTACACAATAATCAGAGTGGTTTATTTGGCATACAAAGAGGACACAAACAATAAATGCTAAGTAGACAAAGTTTCCTCTGAAAGATACTAAACTCAAACCAATGTGGTTTAGGCTCTGGGAACTTCCTTGAATCTTCCCACTTGATGAGGAATTTGCCTGAGGCCATAAGCCTTTGATTATCACAAGGCCCAAATCTCTGTTACTTTTAACCTAGCCTAGCCCTCCATTGTCCAGCTTCTTCGCACCCGTGATCCTATCAAAATAAAATATCTATACCCAATCTCTTACCCTTAAACTAGCCTAAGCTTCCATCTACAGGTATCATCTACAGGTAGCCTTCAGCTATTTCCCACCTTTAATCCCATTCCTGAAATCTGACCTCAGTCCCAGCAAAATCCTCCTTAGACTCCTCCTCAAGACTCTCCCCAAACTCCTCCTCTGGACCACCCCTAAATCCTCCCACATTCTTTCTGTATATAAGATCTATCTTGCCTCCATGGAGGCACTGAGGTTCAATCTAACTTAGACTCAGTCTGTGTCAGATTGTTCTGACCCACTTGTCTAATACAAGCATCTCAAACACTTAGGCTCCTTTAGTGTCTACCCATTACGGCTAATCTTTAATAAACTTTGTTTTACTTTGACTGAGAGAAGGCTTGAGTCAAATTCATTCGGTAGGACCCCGTATGTCGATATTTTGGGGTCTCGAGTACCCCCAAACCTCAGAGAAACTACCCACATCTGTGACTCATTATAATGATAGCAATATCTGCCTTCATATAGATAAAGAAAACATTTCCTCATGGGCCAGAATCCCCCAATGCTACCAGAATTGATAATATAATTAATATAATTAAAACACCAAAGTCATAGATAATTTATACAACTTTGTTGGAATAATTCTGTTGATATTGAAATGCCAAAGCAAATATATATCCAATTTTAGTTAGCTACCACTTATGAGTCACAGATCTCATGTATTGTCTGCTCTTTTCTGTCTCCTCCTCTCGTGTGTTTTTATTTCCAATTTAAGGTTCTACTTCTGTGAAAACTATCCCCACTCTTATGGTGACCTCACATATCACATACCACATACCAATTCAAATTAAAGAAAATGATTCATTTGTACTTGTGAAGGAAGCCTAGTGCTTCCTTACTTTTAAAACCTTCCTTAAGACATTTAAGAACTAACATGAAATTATCAAAATGTTATTTAATAGTATGATGACTACATTATAGTTTGCCATATTGCTTCATACCTGTTATAGGAATGTAAATTTTTAAGATCTCCCCTGCTCCTAGGTTAAGTACACCTGGAGCTTGTGATGGGAGGCTTGTTTTTCAGGAACGCCCACACCTTGGTGCTTTGTGATTGGGCAATGGGTCAAGAGGGTTGTTATAGTCTCTGACCCAGGAGAAGGCTATATAATCCCTGATGTGAGACTGTTTTGGGGCTCACTTTGTGAAGTGTTGTGCGATTTAACCAGAGGAGACTCTGGGCAGCCGTTGAGAGCCCCCTGGCTTTGAAAAAACCCAGATGTTGATGCTTCCCTCTCTGGTAACTGTGATTTGGTATTGATATAATGGTTGGACAGTTGGAGGACTGTCTTCTTGAAATGTTTCTGTCTGTATACTCTGAAGTTTGGGGACCTTTTTCCCCTGAACTAGGTAAATGATATGTTTGATTGATTAAAGCAAGATTGTTAACCCATTTTGAATTGCTTTCCTTTAGAAAAGCAGATCTAAGAACCTATGTTGGCACCCACTCTGGGTATGCTGGGGTGCTTAAGGCTATAATCTCCCAATGGATGGAAAACCTGAGGAGAAATGTGAATATTATCGTAGAATCATTTATGTAGAGCTTTAGATGTCATCTAGTCCAATTCTATTATTATAGATGAGGATATGTTGAGGTATAGAGTTTAGGGGTGCATGAGACCCCAAAATACTAAAACACTGGGTCTTGCTGAATGACTCAAGCCTTCTCTCAGCCAAAGTAAAGCAAAGTTTATTAGAGATTCGCCATAATAGGTAGACTCTTAAGTAGCCTTGGTATCTGTGATGCTTGCATTGGAAAAGAATCATCTGACATAGACTGAGTCTGCACTAGACAATTCTCTGGCCTTGTCTCATGGAGGCAAGATGGGGTCTTGTATACAGAAAGGTTGTGGGAGTAATCTAGGGGTGGTCTAGAGGAAAAGTTTGGGGAGGGTCTTCAGGAGGAGTCAAATGAGGTCAGACTCCAGTAATGAGAGACTAAAGGTGGGAAGTAGCAGGAGGCTACCTGGAGATGACAGACAATGGAGGGCTAGGCTAGTTTTAGGGTGTAACAGATTTGGGTATAGATATTTCAGGAGGATCAAGCATGGGAAATTGCTGGACAAAAGAGGGCTAGGCTAGTAAAAGAGATTTGGGCTGAGCTATAAATAAAGGCTTATGGCCTCAGGCAAATGCCTCATCAAATGGAAAGATTCAAGGAGAGTTCAAGGGTGTTCCCAGCACCTGTACCTCATCAGAAACTCAAGCCAAGGAGAGGTTACGTGACTTACCTGGAGTCACACAGGTAGTGAATGCAAACCCAGGTCCTCCATCCCCAAATTCAGTGCTCTTTTTGCTATACTATTCTTTCTTTTGTAAAGTTCCTTTGTAATAAGAAGGAAAGAAGCAGTTGGGGGCGGCTAGGTAGCTCAGTGAGTAAAGCACCAGCCTGGAGTCAGGAGAACACCAGTTCGGCCTCAGACACTTAACACCCACATACAAAAACTAGGTGTAACCTTGGGCAAGTTACTTAACCCCAATTGCCCTCCAAAAGGCAAAAAAAAAAAGAGAGAGAGAAAGAAGCAGTTGGATTTTCTAGGGAGAAAAGAACATTAAGGACTTGAGGCATTGTAATATGAATCTTGAATATGTGCTATTAGTTTTGAAAAGAAAAGTAAAATTGAAAGAAAATTAATTCAAGTCATAATAAAATTAAATTCTTTTAGAATTTTTAAAATTCATGATTCCCACTTGGTTAAATATATGAATTATAAAAGTAATGCCAAATGAAAATTTCTCTACATCTAACTCATGATTCTCTAAACTATATTTTTACCACTACATGCCTCTCTGCCACTTAAACTTCTTGCCCCTTGTGGGTACCATGACAATTTTAAAACTTATAACAAATGATACTTAGGAGAACAGCAGATAACCTTCCTGATTCCCAATCCACATTTATCAATCTCTACAACACACATTTATCAACCTCTCCAACCCCTTATATTTTTTTACTTAGCCAAGGGCAATAATAATTCTTTGTTATTTCAGTTCAGTGGCTGCTAGAATTTTCTGACTTTGGATCACATATGGATTCTCAACAACTTGTGGTTTGCTTGGAAAAGTTGTAATCATTCAATACTATAAAACATTAAAAAAAATGTCTGCAGTCAGAAGGATTTTTTTTCAATTAGTGATAAGCCTTCTTCATGATTATCGCATTTCAAAAAACATAATATGTAATTACTCATCCCTATAAAATACAATCTAAAAGGTACACTGATTCCATTAAGAGAGTAAAAAAAAAAAATTCATGCTTAATGAAAGCCCTTGAACTGATGCTAAATATAATACTAAACCATGGAAAAACTAAACTATATTTCATGAAATTATGAATATTGACTAGGGAAAAGTTATTTATTCTTTGTTGCTAACTTTCCTTAAAGTTATTCTTTATTATTATGATATATTGCCAAAGTATTTCATCCATGATAAAAAAAAAACTGTGAAACAAATGAAAGATGTTGAGGAAAAGCTTGTTGCTGTTGTTTTTACTATCTTCTATTTTTAATCAACTTTGGAGAGATGAAACAGTTTCCTTACCTATCAAAATATTAAGAAATGACTCTTTTTAAAAATAGCAACAAAACAAATAAAAATATACTTAAATAATTAAGTGAATAGATTCAGGAAAATGGGATAAAGAGAATAAATTAATTGACAAAAGACAATATAGTATTCTACTAAGAATAATGTCACATATGTATGTCTCCATATAGGAAGAATATTAACCTATCTTAGGTATTCTTAAATCTATATCCTTTACTTCCCTCAAAGACTAGGTCAAGATAATGATTAAAAAATTAACAGACCAAGTACAAGATGGGTGAGGACTGGTTTAGTAACAGTTTGTGGGCAATTATTTAGTATATTCAAGTAACAGCAAATTTAATATGTCATTCATATTTAGACAGAAAAGTCTAGATGATTCTTTGAATATGGATTGTGATTTGCTCTGCATTTCCAACAAAACGGTAAATTCCTCCAGTTTAGAAACTGTCTATATCATCCATTTCACTCTTTACCTCCCAAAAATCTATCAGAATGTTCACTGTCTTTTCAATAAGTTAGCTAATCCAAATTATAAAAAACAGTTCAAATTTTAAATATGACTACAAATCCTTTTTATCTTTCTCTTCAAAGAATATTGTTATATATTTTTTGTAGATAACAAAATTTTATTAGGAAGGGAGAAAGTCACTGTTTGTTCAGGTAAGCCGAATCATTGTTGAATTTGGCAGAGAAAATCATATTTGATCCAAAAGAGAATTAGAAAATAATTATAGAGAATTGGGATGATGTTAGTTGATTAGACTTGATTAGATCACTCATCTAAAACTTCTTTTCCTATGTGTAATAAATTATAATCACTGAACAAAATAATTTGGATAGTAAAAATATTTTAGACATGCAATTAAATGTGTACATTAAAAGACACAAAGACAGAAAATCTGTCCTTTCATCTCTATGTGAATGTACTGTGTGAAATTAGGGTCAGGAGACCCTTCTACCCCTTTCCTTCAGTTTGCTATTAGAATTATTCTCAAAGCAAATGTGTAAGAACCATTGATATAGACTTGTGAAAGGAGAGAACAGGCAAAAAAAAAAGTAGTCCATTAATTGTTTTACCATTTGCAAAACTCTTTATATGCCTTATCTATTTGATACAACTCTGAGATAGGCACTTTAGGTATTTTTATGCCCATTTTACACTGGAAGAAAAAGATTCAGAGTGACTGTGACTCAGTAATAGTCACACAGCATTAGAGGTAGAATATGAACCTAGGTTTCTCCTAATTCCAAGGTCAGTGTCTTTTTTATTATACTGTATCACACTGGGTTAACACACTAAGAGGGAAGGAAGGAGAAAAAGAAAATGTAGGGACAGCTAGGTGGAACAGTGAATAGAGCATCAGCCCTGGAGTCAGGAGTACCAGAGTTCAAATCTAGCCTCAAACACTTAACACTTACTAACTTGTGTGACCTTGGGTAAGTCACTTAATCCCAATTGCCTTGCCTTCCCCATTCCAAAAGAAAAGGTAAAGAGAGGTTTTCCTCATCATTTGATTTGATTTGACAACCTTAAAGCCTCCAAAACTAGCCACTCTCTCCCCCTTCCTATAACAAATGAATCTTACCTCCACCAAGACCCCCAAGGCATCCAAAATGCTTCAATAGCACTATAACTAAACAATGACATATATTCTCTCTCCGCTGTAAACATCACTATTGTTTCTAATTCTATTTTCTCAATCATTTTATATTTTGCAGATGTTGCCCATTACTTAAATTCTCACTCTGCCTCATAAATAATCATCCCAATAATTGTTTTATACATGTGGAAAGCTAACTTTTAAATCTCAGAGATGAATCTTTATTTTGCAGTTGAGAAAGTATATTCTAGATGAGTTGTAAAATAAGGGATCAATGCAAGTCTTGGGCCTCTTGCCCAAGTTATAGTACTTGTGCTACACTAACAACTGACTCAATGCTCAGATGCAATAATTGCCATGTACAGTTACTATAATTTGGAGAGAACAAAAAGACTGCAGGAGCTGGACTAGAAGCATAAACTCTTGAGCAAGGAAGCACCAAAATATATTCAAAACATGAAACTTCTCTTGGGAAACATTAAGTATAAAAAGTAGTCTTGGCATATCTATAGGTGATATAAATGTGCTCTTTCTGCAGAATATGCCAAATTCTTTGAATGGCACAGCAGAGAAAAAAAGAAAAAAAAACATTAAACTTTTTTTTCAAAATAAAACCACTGGCCTCAAAAGAAAGGACTGATTCCAAGAAACAAATTGAATTTGTATGCATAAGAGATTAAATAAACCTTTCAGGAGCTGTAGTTTGTTATGCAACTTAAGTTTTGTTACCTAGACTGATCATTTGTCAGACTTATAGTAAATAAAATGTTCAAATAATTAACAAGAGACATAGCTCTTTTAGGATTTAAATCCTAGAGAAAGTTCCAGGGGAAGCAAAGTAATAATGGCAAAGATAAAGAGTGAGATCTGGCAGAAAAAAAAAAGTGGAAGTCCCAGAAAAATCAGGCTTCATCAACTTGATCAAATTTAGTTTGCCCAAAAATAGCATTCTATTTCCTACATTCATGAGAACCAACAGTGACGAGAACTATGCTTAGCTCAATCCAGGCTATCTCTCTTCACTCTTCCGAATAACCTTCCTTTATCATGGCTAACTAAACCTCCTTCTGCACATTTTTGATAGGAGGATCAGAGTGCTGTTAGCAGGACCTTCCTGAAGGATAGGGGATATTGAATTGTGATGCTCCTGTACTGGCACTTCTATAAGAATTTTCAGGGAGCCAGAGAGTAGGAATAAATTGGTTATTTATTAGACAACACTGGCCAAAATGTGGTGGTTGGTAGAGTGTGTCATGAGTGGAAGGTCTATGAATACAGATAAAGTGACTGGGAGAAGTGGGACTGCTATGGCATCTGCAATGTGAGATATGTGAGGTCCTTTTTTAAAAAAGGATTTAACTTCAAACTTCATCAGAACCAATTTGACACATTTTACACCTACCTACATAAGAAGAGACAAATTTCAACTCATGACAATTGCAGAGAAAGGATAGATAGCACACTGAAAAAGTCAGGATTCAAAAAGACAGCAGCAAAGTAGAACATTGAGCCACATCCTTTTTTAAAGTTCAACATTATCTTCTTCAATTAACCAAACATTCATTTCCTCTTCCTCCAACCTCCCCCTCAAAGAAAAAGAAAACCCTTTTAACAAATAGGCATTTTGAAGCAAACATATTTCCAGGAATAAGTCTCAATCTGCACCAACTTCATCATTTCTCTGTCAGGAGGGGTAGCATATTTCATCATTAGTGATCTGGATTCATGACTTTTCATTATATTGATCAGCATTCTTAAGTTTTAAAAGTTGTTTATCTTTACAATGTTGTTATTGTATAATCTTTTCTCATGGTTCTAATCACTTCACTGCAACAGTTCAAACAAGTCTTCTCAAATTTCCCTGAAATTGTCCCATTCATAATTTCTTAAATTACAATGATATTCCATCATATTCATATGCCATAATTTGTTCAGCCATTCCCCAGTTGACAGGGGCCATCCTAAAGTTTCCAATTCTTTGCTACTACAGAAAGAGCTGCTGTAAATATTATTGTACATATGGGTTCTTGTGCTCTTCAATTTCTTTAGGGCATAGAGCAAGTAATATTTCTGGGTCAAAAGGTAGGTTTAGTAACATTGTGGACAGAACTCCAAATTGTTTCCCAGAATGGTTGAAGCAATTGGTAGGAGATTAATGGCTATTTTCCCTGCAACCCCTCCAGCATTTCTCACTTACCCTTTTTCACAACTTTGCCAATCTGATGGGTAAAAGATTGAGATTTTCATTTTTCTAATTATTGGTGATTTTGAGCATTTTACATGACTATTGATAACTTAGATTTCTTCTTCTGACAACTGTTCATATTCCTTTGGCCATTTATCAATTGAAGAATTGGATCTTATTCTCACAAATGTGAATCAGTTCTTATAAAACTTGGAAATTACACCCTGATCACAGAAATGTGGGGCAAGGAATTTTTCTTCAGTTACTGCTTTCCCTTCTAATTTAGCTGAATTGGTTTTGTTTGTGCAAAAGCTTTTTAATTTTATATAATAAAAATTTTCAATTTTATCCTCCGTGATCCTATCTTTTTTTTTTGGTTATTAACTCTTCTTCTATCTGCAGATCTGAAAGATATTTTCCTCCTTGCTTCTTGAACTTGTTTAATGTGTCTAAGTTTATGTCCAAGCTGTGTATCCATTTGAAGCTTATCTTGATGTACAGGGTTAGTTGTTAATCTTTACACAGTTTCTGTCAGAGTGCTTTCTGAATTTTCTATCACTTTTGAGATCCTATCCTAACTGAGGTCTTTGGTTTTATCAAGCAAAAGACTACTATGGTTGTATACTTCCATGTACTGCTGACCTCTATTTTTTTACAAGTTATCAAATCACTTTAATAATTATTGCTTTGTAATATAGTTTGAGATATGGTACTGCTAGACCCATTTTATCTACTTTTTTTCCTTATTTCCCCTAATATTATTTAATTTTTGTTTCTCCAGATTAATTTTATTATTTTTTTGTTTTATTATATAATTCTTTGATAGTTTGACTGGTATGGCACTGAATAAGTAAATTAATTGCAGTATTGCCATTTTTATTATAATGGCATTGGCTATTCATGAGCAATTAATATTTCTCCAATTGTTTAGGTTTGGATTTGTGTAGAGTATTTGTAGTATATTAATGTAGTTCTTCTGCATATCTTTACAAATAGATTTCCGAGTATTTTGTACCTTACTTTTTAAATGGAATTTCACTTTCATTTTTTCTGTTGAATTTTCTTGGTAACACATAAAATGCTAAATATTTATGTGGATTTATTTAATATCCTGCTACTTTGCTGGAATTATTGTTGCATTTCATTTTAGTTGACTCTGATTCTCTAAGTAAACAATCATATCTTCTACTAAAAGTTGTCATTTTATTTTCTCTTTGCCTATGATTTTTAATTCATTTGCTTGCCATCTTATTGCAATAGCTAGCATTTCTAGCACTATATCAAATAGTAAGGTACTTTATTTTTAATTTATGGAATAAAACAAGCATTTCCATAACACAGTACAATAAAAAAAGATGATTGTACATGAAACTTCAAAGCTACTATGTATAAATTGTTATTCCTTTGAAATAAACAACAAAATTATCATATTTTTTCCTTCCCCATACCATAGAGATGTCTACCATTAGACACAAATAGGTATATATGTATATGTGTGTGTATTAAATTATTTTATACATCTATTTATGAATGCCGGGGTCCCTCTGCCCGTGGAATCCTCACCTGCCCTACGGTCCTCTACTTACCCATATCCGGGTCTTCGGTCGTCACCGGCCCCTTGAGGGGAACAATCACCAGACAGAGAGCGGAGGGAGTTTTGGGGGGTGTTTATTCTCCACTGATTACATCGCGTCTCGCGTCTCGCGTCTCGCGTCTCGCGTCTCCCCTCTACTTCCGCCCTAGGGCCTTTATAGCCCTTCCCGACCCTTCTCGCCCAATCATCAGTCCCAACAGCATTTATCACCATATATGGGCTCCTGGTTATACTAGTCTTCTTCTCCGCCCCTGGGGCGGGGCAGGGTCCCTTTACATATTTATCTGTTGTTTCTCTGGATGCAGATAGTGTCTTTCTTCATATATCCTTAGACAAAATAACTTATTTGCTCAAAGTTGTTCTTAAAATAATATTACAATTACTGTATACAATATTCTCTTGTTTCTACTCATTTCACTCTTCATTATTTCATTTAAGTCGGAGTCAGGCCCGGAAGGCAGCGGCCGCAGAGAGGCAGGCTGGGAGGAGGCCTGATCAACTCAGGGGGACAAGTCATCCCACCACCCACAAGGGCCACTACCAGGCCTATCACCAAAGGGCTGGGACTGGAAAGAGCAGGTAAGAACCAAATATGGGGCCCCTGTCCAGGACAGCAAATACTCCTGGGACTACTATACTCCATAGCCCAGAAATTTAAAAAAAAAAAAAGCCCCTATCAGGACCTCCAAGGACCAGGATGGCAGAGTGAACCCCGTCTTCTCCAACTTGCCCCTACCGTGAAAACATAGTAACAATTGTTGATAAACCTTCAAAAGTAAAGGCTTTGGAAACTTAGAGGAAGGGCGTGGCTAGGGCTCTGCCTCAAAATGGGTAGAAAGCAGACTACAAAGACTCTGGAGTCCTACTAACCTCAGAGGGAGGAACCAAACTCAGAAGGATGAACCAAATTCAGAGGGAGACAATGTGGACTCCACACCCACATCACAGGTGTGGAACATCAACAGGGAATGGGTCCCAAGCACAGAAAGCTCTCCTAGATGAGCTCAAAAGGAACTTTGAAAACCAAATGAGAGAGATAGAAGACAAAATGAATAATTCTTTTAAAATCAAAATTGCAGAATTAGAAAAACATTATAATGAAGAAAACAGCTCCTTAAAAAGAAAAGTTTATGATATGGGAAAGGAGCTCCAAAAACTAACCAAGGAAAATGATTTGCTAAAAACTAGAATCAACCAAATTGAAACAAATAACTCTATGAAGAACCAAGAATTAGTCAAACAAAACAACAAGAATGAAAAATTAGAAAAAGAGATAAAATATCTCAATGGAAAAATAACTGACCTGGAAAACAGATCCAGGAGAGATAATCTGAGAATCATAGGCCTACCAGAAAACCATGATGAAAAAATGAGCTTGGACAACATTCTCCAAGAGCTCATTAAGGAAAATTGCCCTGAGATCTAGAACCTGAGGGTAAAATAGAAATCGAGAGAATCCACTGGACACCTCCTGAAAGAGATCCCAAACTGAAAAGTCCTCAAAATGTTGTGGCCAAACTCAAGAACTACCAGGTAAAAGAGAAAATACTTCAAGTGGCCAGAAAGAAACAATTAAAATATCGAGGAACCACAGTGAGGATTGCACAGGATTTTGCAGCTTCTACACTGAAAAATCAGAGGCAGTGGAATACAATTTTCCAGAAGGCAAAAGAGCTCAGGTTACAACCAAGGATCACCTACCCAGCGAGACTGAGCATATTCTTCCAGACAAAGAGATGGTCATTCAATGATATAAAAGATGTCTAGACCTTCCTGATGAAAAAGCCAGAGCTCAATGGAAAATTCAACCTCCAATTACGAGATGCAAGAGTGACATAGAAAGGTAAACAAGGAAAACACATAGGCACACACCCTGTTATTTAATAAGAGCAAACTGTTTATAGACAAGTAGAGGGTATGGGTATAAAATACACAAAATGATGATTTAAAAAAATCTTATTAAGGGCTACAAAGGGACTGCAATGGAAGAAGAGGAATGAATGAAGTGGAAAAGGGTAAATTATGCCACACAAAGAGGCATAAAAACAATATAACAGAGGAAAAGAAGGGAGGGAGATGAGTATTATATGAGCTTTTCCCTCATTGGTCCTGGTGCAAGGAGGGAATAACAACCAGTTAAGCATAGGACTCTATGGAGAAGAGACGCAAAACATATTATATTACAGGGAAAGAGGGGAGGGTGAGGAGCTTTGCATGAGATTTGTTCCTGTCACTCTTGGTGTGAAGAAGAAATAACATACTTCATTAAGTATAAAAATATCCTATAGGCAGTAGGAGGGGAAACGGCTACGAAAGGGGGGGGGGGGGAGGAAGGGGGGAAGAAGGAAGGGGGAAGGGGAGGAAAAGGGAGGAGGGCTTATAAGGGAATACTGAAGGAGGCAGTGGTCAAAAGGAAAACTATTTCATTTGTCTTTCCATTTTCTTCTAAAATCATTGATCTCATAATTTTTATAGCACAGTAGTATTCCATCACCATCACATGCCACAATTTGTTTAGTCTTTCCCTAATTGATATGGGGGGGGGGGGAGGGAGAGGGCGGGGATTATAGACTTTATCTGATATATCTATCAGATAAAGGTCCCATATCTAAAGTATATAAAGAACTTTTTCAAATCTATAAGAAGATGAGTCATTTCCCAATTAACAAATATGATATGAACAGACAATTTTCCAATGAATAAATCAAAACAATTTATAGTCATATGAAAATGCTCTAAATCATAATTGATTAGAGAAATGCACATTAAAATGATCTTGTTTTACATATAGATATCCTTGATTAACTACAAGTCTTATTGGAAAAGCTTTTCATTTTTTCCATTGCATATAATACTATTTCTTGTTTTGAAATAGTCTTTACCAGAAAAGATAATATAATGAAGATCATTTCAATTACCCATGCCACATGTTTCAGTGCTCTTTCCCCTCAGTTGCTAGGTCCCTGAAACATGGCATATTCTGATGTACAACATGGATCACAGCTAACATCTCCATTTCTAAGAGACATTTGTTCTTTCATTCCATTATCATTTATTTAACACTAAAGTTACTGTTAGACACTCCCATATATGAATGGCAAAGGATTTCACTAAGGACAACTTTATGAACTCAAGAAATCATCATTAAAGGAATTCAAGCCTTAAAAATAAAAAAGAAATAGCCTTTACCATGTTGAAGAAAGGTCTATTTACTACTATGTTTTCTGGTGTTTTTAACAGGAACACATCTTGCATTTTGGCAAAAGTTTTTATTATTTTAATATGATCACATAATTTGTATTGCTCTTGTTAATGTGGCCTGTGAAATTAATAATTTATCTAATAGTGAACTAACTTTTCACTCAGTACAAATCCAACCTGGCCATAGTATAATCTTTGTTATATTTTGATGGACTCTCCTTGTGTAGTGCCAACACAATATTTAAAGCACCAACAGCAACTGTAAATATGCTGGCTCGGTGGCCAATTGAAAAATATAACAGACTTTCTATATAGAAGACAGAAGCAAAACATTTATTCAGACATCAGAAAACCAAATCTCAAAACCAGAAAGACAAATCCATCACAATAGCAAAGAAGTTAATACACCATAACAGCAGAGAACCACACTCTCCTTTAGCGTTCCCACAAACAAACATTTACTCACAAGCCTAGCTGTCTGCCTGGGTGTATCCTTTCCTCCCACCAGTTCTAACTGCTTCCTGTGGGCTTTGCTCTACCCTTCAGCAAACTCTTCTGACCACAGGCTCCATGTGATTATACTCAGTCTATTAGAGGGCAGGAAAGATCTTCAAATCAGGGAAGGTCTTCAAATCCCCTTAGAATTATTAAGATGCAGGAAAAAACTTCAAATGCCCTTTACACATTGCTAATATTTTATTAAAAAATTTTGAGTCAATGTCCACTAGGGATAGTTACATAATTTTCTTCCTTTGTTTTGACTCTTCCTAATTTATGGGTCAAGATCATATTTGTATCATAGAAGAATTATTTTCCTAATTTCACATATAGTGCATATAATGTTAGAATTGTTTCTTAAGTGCTTGTTAGAATTTTATTTAAATCCATCCTAGATTTTCCCCTCCTCTGAAAGCTTATTTGTGGTTTGCTCAAATCGTTTTCTGAGATTGTGTTATTTAAATTCTCTATATATTTTTCTATTAATCAAGCATTTTATATTTCAGTAAGTATTCAATGCAATGAATATGTATTAAACACCTACTATGTGCCAGGCATTATGCTAAGTGTGGGGACATAAGAAGAAGAAAGACAGGCTCTTCCTTACAATTTAACTTACAATTTAATGGGGGAAGATAACGCACAAAAGGAAGCTAGAAAGGGGGGCAGGAGGACAATAGAGGGTATCTTTGTTCCATAGAGTTGAAACCAGACAGAAAGGCAGATATAAAGTGAAGTAAGCTGGAAGTCCAATTTCTGCCCCCTATAAAGGAAAGCTTGGAGAAAAGTTTAGTGGTTCATTGTAACACCAATACAATATTCACAGTGCCCATTGTGGCTATGATTATGCTAGCATAGTTGTTGATCACAAAATTCAACTGTCTCTCCACATGGAGGACAGAACAAAATCATTTATTCAGATACCAGAAAACTAAGTCCCAAAACCAGAAAGTTCATTACAGTAACAAATTCATTACAGTAACCAATGCAGCAAACATCCACATTCCTAAGCCTTCCCAAACCTTCCCTCAATCAGGCCTTCAAAACAAAATAGACTCCCTTAAGCAAGGATCCTCCTCTCTTCACTCATGGTAGCTCCTTGGCCTCCACGATGCTTGCTCCCAGAAGTTCTCAATTCTTCTCAAATCTCTTCTCAGTTCTCAGTTCTCAATTCTGTTTTCCATTTCTCTTTCTCTGCAACAATCTCAGCCTTGACACTGCTTATGCCCAGCAGTTCCTGCTCTCTAGCTTGGGCTTTTCCCTATAGTATTAGCTCCTCCCTGTTCTGCCCCTTCCTGTTACATCAGCAAGTTCATCGCACTGTGGGACTCATAAATTCTGGACCTTAATACTTGATACAATCATGCACTGAAAAAAAGGTGATAAGTAGTTAAATAGCTGAAACAACGTGTTAACAAACTTGTTCCTTAACAAAATTGAAACAAGGTGCTAAGTACTTGGTTGCTTGCCAATACAAGGGGCAGAGAAGATCTTCAAATCCCATTACCATTAAATTCATCTATTTCATTTAGATTGACATGTTTATATGGTATATAATTAGGAAGAATTGCCTATAATAATTTCTTTTATTCAATTATTGTGAATTTTCCTTTTTAATTTTTTTTTACCAAATGCTTTATTAACTTTAGTTTACATTGTTCATTTCTGCAAGACTTTGAGTTAAAAATTTTCTCCCTGTTTTTTCCCCTACCTACCACACCAAAATAGCAATCCCACTGGATGTCCCCTCATACAATCTGCTCTCTCCCATGTATTCTCCCATACCTCCTCCAACTTATCAGCAGGGCATGGTGGATCTCTATGCCCCAGTGCCTTTATATCTTATTTCCCATTTACATGTAAAATAATACTGATAATAACATATATATGCATATATATTATTTTTTTTAAACATTTGATTTTAAAACTTTGAATTCCAGATTCATTCCCTTCCTCCCTTGTCACCCACCCTCACTGGGAAGATAAGCAGTTCAATATAGGTTGTACATGTGTAGCTATGCAAAACATTAACATAGTAGATATATTGTAAAAGACTGACTATATTTCCCTCCCCCATCCCACCTCCCAATTGTTCTGTACTCTACTTTAATCCCCTCCCTTTTCAAAAGTGGGAGCTTCCAACTTCCCTCTCCCCCAGACTGCCCTCCCTTCCATCATCCCCCCCTCTCATTCCCTTCCCCACTACTCTCCTGTACAGTGAAATACCATATTTAGTTTGTATGTCATTCCCTCACTAAGCCAAATTCAATGAGAATAAGGTTGACCCATTCCCTTTTGACTTCCTCTTCTTCCCCTCCATTGTAACCATTTCCCCTTACCTCTTCTATATGAGATAGTTTACCCCAATCAGTCTCTCTCCATTTCCTCTCATTATATTCCTTTCTCACCTCTTAATTTCACCTTTTAAATATCATCCCTTCCCATTAAACTGGTCCTGTGCCCTCTACCTTTGTATACCTGTACACATATATACACACATTCACATATGCATTTATATACCTATATACCCTATTATGTAGACATATATATTATGTGTATATATATATACTCACACATTTCTATTCCCTTCAATTATTCTCATGCTGAGAAAAGTTTCATATGTTACAATGATCATTTTTCCATGTAGGAATGTAAATAGTTCAACTTTGATAAGTTCCTTATGATTTCTTTTCCCTGTTTACCTTCTCATGCTTCTCTTGCTTCTTGTATCTGAATGTCAAATTGTCTATTAAATTCTGGTTTTTTCATCAAGAATGCTTGAAAGTCCTCTATGCTACTCAATGATCATATTTTCCCCTGAAACATGATACTCAGTTTTGCTGGGTAGGTGATTCTTGGTTTTAATCCCAGCTCCTTTGACCTCCTGAATATCATATTCCAAGACCTTTGATCCCTTAGTGTAGAAGCTGCCGGATCCTGTGTTATCCTGATTGTATTTCCACAGAATTCAAATAGTTTCTTCCTGGCTGCTCATAATATTCTCTCCTTGATCTGGGAATTCTGGAACCTGGCTATAATATTCCTAGGAGTTTTCTTTTGGGGATCTTTTTCAGTAGCATATTGGTGGATTCTTTCAACCTCTATTTTGCCTTCTGGTTCTAAAACATCAGGCAAATTTTCCTTGAGAATTTCTTGAAAGATGATTTCTAGGTTCTTTTTTTGATCATGGCTTTCAGGTAGTCCAATAATTTTTAAATTATCTTTCCTGTATCTATTTTGAGGTCAGTGGTTTTCCCAATGTAGCATTTCACATTGCCTTCTATGTTTTCATTTGTTTGGATCTGTTTAATAGTATCTTGATTTCTCATATACTCACTAGCTTCCATTTACTCCTATCTAATTCTGAGGGAATTATTCTCTTCAGTGAGCTTTTGAGATTCTGTTTCCATCTGGCAAATTCGGCTTTTTAAGGCATTCTTCTCATTGCCTTTTTGAGCCTCTTATGACATTTGAGTTAGTCTACTTTTTAAGGTGTTATTTTCTTCAGTCAGGTTGTTGATTTGCTTTTCATGATTTTTTTGCATTGTTCTCATTTCTCTTCCAAATTTTTCCTACACTTCTCTTATTTGATTTTCAAAATCCTTTTTAATCTCTTCTATGGCCTGTAACCAGATCATATTTTTCATACAAACTTTTGGTGCAGGAATTCTGACTTCACTGTCTTCCTCCTGTTACCTGCTTTGATCCTTTTTGTCCCCAAAATAGGAGTCTAATGTTGGATTCCTCTTTTTGCTTTGCTTCCTTCATTTACTCATGTTGCTTCTCAATTACTTGACTTTTGGACTTTTTGTCACAATAGGACTCTGCTACCAGACAGGGGAGTTTCATCCCAAATGCTGGGATTTTCTCAGCTGCTGAAGGTATTAGTTGGGTGCCCTCTCTGAAGCCTCCACATGCTCTGGCAAGCTGGTCACACACCCCAGGACCTCCACACTAGACCATAATCCAAATCCTAGCAGGTTAAAGCAAGACTGATTATCTCTCAGACTGGTCACTTGGTCCCCCTACAGTCTGTAGACCAGGAACTGAAGCTGCCACCTGGCTGTGGTTGCACGGCTGTAGTGCCTCATTGGCTTCTCCCTCAGGGGGATTAAAGGCCAACTCACTCCCAACTACTGGGTCCCAAAGTCCATACTTCACTGACCTCTCGCTTTGTTATTAGAATCTATGGGTTGATAATTCTGGAAACCACCACAGCTGCTGGTGATCTGAAGTCCCTCCAGCTTGTGGCTGGTCAGGCCCTCCCTGAGACTAAAACCTCCAGCTCACACAGGGCTGGTGTAGGCTCCCAGAGAGCTGTGCTGGCTGATCCCTGCCAGCCTGCCAGGCTATCCTCAGCGGGAGGTTAGTTTCTCTGTATCATTTTGTGGGTTCTGTACCTCCAAAGTTTGCTCAGAGTCACCTTTTACATGAATTGGAGGTGGTGGGAGCCAAAGCCCAGCAGAAGTCCTGTTTCTATTTTGCCATTTTGACTCCGCCCCTCCTTTTTAATTTTTTATTGATTTGATTTGTCATTCTAAAAAATAAATTTCTTAATAGCTTAACTATTTTTAAAAAGCAACTCCTAATTTCATTTATTAATGCAATTAATTTTTCCCTTCAATTCTATTATTCTCTCCTTTAATCTCCAGGATTTCTATTTTGATGTTTAATTATTTTTTTTTTTTAATTTGTTGCTTGTTTTTTCAGTTGTATAGCTAAATTGTTGATCTGTTCTTTCTCTTTTTTTCTTGATGAAAATAGTATCATCTTGAAGAATGCCTTAGTTGCATCTCAAAATTTTTGGTACATGATTTCATTGTAATAATTATCTTCAATGAAATTATTTATGTGATTTGTTCTTTTACCCACAAATAATAAGGCTAAGTTATCTAGTCCCCAATTAATTTTTAATCTTTTCATCAGTGGACTTCTATTGAATATAATATTTATTTCATTGTGTTCAGGAATAGATATGTTTAAAATTTCTGTTTTCCTGCATTTTATTAGATTTTTAATGCCCTAATAATGTGGTTGATTTTGGTACATTACATAGCTAAAAAATAAGCATACTCTTTTCTATTATCTTTCAATAATAACCAAAGTTCTATCACGTCTAACTTATCTGAGATCCTATTCAAGCACTTAACTCCTTGGGGCTCCAAGAAGTTGTTGAATATATAAAAATAAATTTTGTTTTGGGCATCTCTGTCAATATAATACTGTATTTCACCACATAATCATCATACCCTGTTGTTTTTAGTCCAAAAGTGGTTTATAATCTTTTACTGAGTAATTGTTGTGTGGTATAATATGTTCCTCAAACCACTTAAAAGGTAAAGAAAGCAGCAATGTATTCACCAGTGGTATACGGATGCATGTTTATCTCTTGCTCATTATAAGCCACAAACCTCAAATCAGTGCATTTGTATTGTCAGCACATTTCCAAAAACCCACTTGCTTGATTTGGTGATTTGTTTAGAGTGCTACAGTACTAACAGTGGTACTCTAGTCTGCCACCCCTAGAAATAGATGCAATTCCACAGTCTGCACCATATCGGTGACCAAATTATCAGGTGTAAGTAATAGATTTCTAATTGGCACCTGTTCCTTCTTACCACACAGCATCAAAGGGAGTATGCAGGCAGGCAAAGCTGCCATGAGTAAGTTGCTTGATATGGTAAGACTTGCATCTTCCCAATTTTAATGATTTTAATGTATATTCACAAGTATTCCATGCATCTTAGTCTTGCACCAAAGAGTTTAGTAATAAATAGGTTTTTAAGTAATATTAGCACATTTTTTTAAAAAGAGCTTTATTTTATTGTCATACCTCACTTTTTGCAAAAAAAAATTGGCATAAAATTTGTGATGATTATGTGGTGAAATACAATAATTCTTTATCACATTTATTATTATTATCATCATCATCATCATCATTATTTACTCATGCTTTTAGCCTTATCCCCCAGATTGTGACTTTATGTTAAGGCCAGGCACTGTACATTTTTAGAGGAAATGTCTGGGTCTTGTTTGCTTTATTTGTGTTCTCTTGGGTCCTGCAGCTGCTTTTTCAGTTTCCAGTGCTCTGTTCTTCAAGGATCTCAGGGTGAGTTCAGACTGGAAACTTACAAGTTTTCATTGCTCCCAAAGCTTTTTGATTCAGGATGAAGTTTGGTTACTACACTCCTGACATATGTTTTGTCTTATGTGAACTTGACTGTTTGGGGAGCTCTAATAGAATGTTGTTGGTCCCAATGACATCAACTAGCCAGAGTACTCTATAGGTTTCTAGCAACATTACTGCAGGTTCCCCTTTGTCTGATCACTCAACTGTAAGACTTGCACCAGGCTGAGTTCTAGGTCAGAACCATATAGCTGTTGCCTACTTGTTTCTGCTCTTTGCAGGAACACTGTCAGATCCCTGACAACTCCTTACTCTAGTTTGTCACCTCTAGGAATAGGTACAATTCCACAGTCTGCAATGTATCTGTGACCAAATTATCAGGCATAAGTAATAGATTTCCAATTAGCTCCTGTTACTTCTTACCACACAGCATCAAGCCCCTCTGTGTTGGACTCTGGACCTCTTCTTGTTCTAGTCTGCAACTATAGGCCCCAGTTCAGTCCCCATGCTCAAAAACTCAGTACACACCAAACCTAGACCCTGTTCCCAGTGTCCACAGGTTCTGACAACCTGAGATGGAAAATAAATGAATCAATACACTTTTTCCTTGCATTTCCCTCCTAGGAATTATTCTTGTACTTCTAGGCATTTGTAGAATAGTTGTGAGGAGCAGGGAGGGAGCTTTTTGAGAAATTTTAAAAGATGAAATTTAATAGGAGAAATATATCATTTTAGATGCAGGTTTGGAAAATCAATTTCATGAATACACATTTGACTACATAGAAGAAGCTCTAGAATTGTGGTGAATTATTAGTTTAATATGAGTTAATAATATAATATGGCAGCTAAAAAAGTATGTTAATTCAATCATAGATTTCATTAAAACAGTGTCCAGGAGTAAGTCCTGCTTTCCTCTGCCCTGGCCAGGCCACATTGGGCATTGGGAGTATGATGCTCAGGGCCTCAGCTTTTAGGAAAGATAATGGTAACCTGGAAAATAACCATAGAAGAGCAATGAGAATGTTGATGGACATAGAGATAGTGTAGAATGAGGATCAATTGGTGATACAAGGTATGTTTAAACTTAACTTAAAGGAAGAGTTTGGACTTACCAGGAAAATAATAGTGATCTTTCAGAATCTGAACGTCTGCAATATCGAAAAGGATTTGATTTGGTCTACTTAAATCCAGAAAGCAACATGAAAAACAATGGGGAGAAGTTGCAGAGAGCTAGTTGTAGGCTTGATATAAGGAAAAACTCAACCACTATAACTTTGTGAAAGTAGAATAGGTTGTCTTAAGAAGTAGTAGGTTCCCAGCCCTGGAGTCAGGAGGACCTGAGTTCAAATATGGCCTCAGGCACAACACAAAAACTAGCCATGTGACCCTGGGCAAATCATTTAACCCCAATTGCCCTCCAAAAAACAAAACAAAAAAGTAGTAGGTTCTCCCTACTAAAAGACTTAAAGCATTGGGTACATGGCCACTTGTTGATTATGTTGTAGAGTGGCCTCTTACTTAACTATTAGGTTGTATTGTAGGTCCTTTGGACCCCTTACAACCCAAAGATACCCTAAATCTGAACATGTAGATACAACCAAGTATCAGGAACTTCTTATATCGAAATTCTTTACATCCCTGGATCCAGAAGTTTTGGAGGGAGCAAATATGAAAGGAATAGGACCATTATGAGAGGTCCACTGGGTACTTCCTGTTGTTTGTGAGAACTCCAATAACTGAAATATTTTTAGAAAGATATTAGGTAATTTGGTAGAGGAAATCAAATAGGAAAGGTGTGTCTCTCATTAATTCAGACTCCAGATAGAGTTTTAATCAGATAGGATTTAGACAAGGAATTAATACACAAAGCATAGACATGAAGTTAAGCAATTTTGCCAAGAGAGCAACTTGTAAGCAAGATGGATTGAGATAGATATGACTAAATATAAATATTCATTGACATTTAAGCAAAGTCAAACACAAGCATGAGAGACCCAAAACAAGATCTTGGTGTGGAGACCTGCAACAATAATGTTTTGGGTGGATCCAGGACTTGAGGGACTCAAATTTTTTTGTAGTCATTTCTAGCATTCCTAGAGAATTACTGACATTAGGTGACATTCTGCATTAAAAAAAAATCTCTAATCACATAAAGCTGGATTTAAATATTATAATAATTAATGTTTTCCAAACAATATAACAAATGATAAGTAATAATCCATTCCACTATATATCCCACTCCTTTTGGCACTAAATTTACTTTAAGTATTCCAGGAAGCTCACTAAAATTGTTCTCATCCTAAAATCACACAGCCAATCTCAACAGTAATGACAGCTTCATTCAGGCAGCCAAATTTGATTTCAGGATTACTAAAATATGCCTATTGGAAGGCAGTGGTGATTTCCCTAACAATGAGTCTTCACCTGATGCATACTATTACACTAGATTACTGCCCAGATGAATCTCCATAGAACTGAGATAGACAGACAGACAGATAAGACCCAGGAAGGTACACAACAGACAGATGCTAAAAAGTTCACAAAACTCCTACCTGCCGTGGGTATACTTATTTAAATAAAACTTGGTATAAGAAAAGAAAAGCTTAATTTTTTTTCAGTATTTTAGTCTCTCATTACTTCAAGATTCAGCAAAGTGCCTGGCACAGAGCTGCCAAGGTGCTTTAAAAAAATAACCACTGCTAGGACGGCTAGGTGGCACAGTGAATAGAGCACCGGCCCTGGAGTTAGGAGGACCTGGGTTTGGATCTGGCCTCAGACACTTAACACACACACACACACACACACACACACACACACACAAACACACAAACTAGCCTGTGACCTTGGGCAAGTCACTTAACCCCAATTGCCCTCCAAAAAGCAAAAAAAAAAAAAAAACAGCTACTTCAATAACACCAAAAATCTCAGTTGACTCTAACCACTTTTAATTTCAGACTTTTTCCTTTTCTTCACTTTGTGCTTGATGCTACTCTTCTAACTTGGACATATATCCTTCTAGTTTTCTCATAGTCTGATGTCTTTGATTTCCAAAAATAGTTCATTTCACAGAAAAATATACACAATGACTACAATAAAGTAAATGAATGAAATGCTAAAAACAAACTGAATGTTATAATAAAAATAACCAATCTTGACCCCAGATAAGAGAAATCTACTTCTTGGTTTCCTCAGTGAGGTTGGGGAGGGAAAAGAGGACTATGGATGAAGAATATTGTATATAGTATCAGACATAGAAGCTGTGTGGGCTGTTCTTAGTCATTTATTATTTTAAGAGAATATGGGATTGGAGGAGGGGGGAACCTACAAATATTAATGACTATGGTGTTAAATGGAAAAGGCATCAATAAAATTTATATTAAAAAGAAGAAAAAATGGAATTGTTTAGGTCCCAATTCCAACTCATCCCTGACCTATATTGACATATAATATTCAGCCATCTGCCCAGTACAGAATATTGCCCATGTAAGGAGATCTTGTACCTTCAGAATTATTCTCTGTTGATGATTCTGCTCCTCAAGCTGGGATCTGGCTACTAGGAACTTCCCCCTCTCCCATTCCTTTGCAGAGATTGTATCCCAGTAATTCTCTTGCCATACACAAAAAAGAAAAGCTTAAAAAAAAAGCTTTAGATGTAACTTCTAGATGAGAAAAAGCACCTTTTCACATTTGGCCTTCACAAGCAGTACTAGATATGTCATTATTAGATTAAAAGACTAGAAAGAAGGGCCATTACATCAACATTTTTATTCCTGTGACATTTTCTTTTTCTGTAGATTTAAAGAAGGTGCAACCCATGGCAATCACAATCAAATTATACTTTAGAAAAAAGGGAAGAAAAAGAATTGTAGCATGTACTTATGTAAAATAGAATTTGTGCCATAATTTGTTCAAAATCATTCCACTTTGAATTATTGTTTTGGACACAATTGTTAATTCCAATGTTCTGATTCTAATTTTTCAGGGTAAAAAAAAAGTTTGTCTTTCTTCTGAGGTAAAATTTTAATATAAGACCATAACAGCTCCATTCCCCACATTTAGTGAATAACTTCATGTTTTCATAGGCATTGATATGGATTCATATCACTAGTTCTTTTATCTCCTGACGTTTCCTTCCCTAACCCAATGGAGACTGATTAGAAGAGACAATATCACAAATTCTAAGTATAGCCAACCCCTATTTGTCACCTACTTCTCTATGCTTATATGCACCCTATCTTCACAGGCCACTAGCCAGAGAAAGTCATTGCTTTCATTCTAACACCTTGAATACAAAATGCAAGCATAAGAGATACCCAGAGATGATTATTTCTCTCCAGCTTCAGATGTCTAAAATAAAACAACTTTGTTATAAGAGAAGACTTGCCATATAGGAGAGATGTATTCATAGATGAAATGCAAAAACAAAAGATAGCAATGCGATTTTTAAAATAGAATAAAACAAACTTTTCTTTTCATTTTTAGAGCTTCTTTTTACTCTTAATTCAATATGCCAAATACTGTGCTAAGAGTACAAAGAGGAAAATAAAACAGTTCCTGCCCTCGAGATTATATTCTACTGGGGGTGAAGAGAAGCATACACATGTAACTCAGGTTTTCAGGCAAGCCTTGGGGACTAACTCTGGACAAGTGGAATGCAGAGAAAAAAAGAAAGCCTTTGAAAGCAGCATAATGTAAAGGAAGCTGGCTCCTCAGCATGACTGTGATTATCACCTTGCCTTCCTACAGACTTCAGAGGATTTTCCCTTGGGTGATAGCAAAACTTCTCACTTAATTTGAGCTGGGATATTTTGTTCCCAGAGGGGGAGCTTATTCACTCCATTTATTCTCTGTAATACTGTAATCTGTATAAATTATCTTATTTCTGCTTGCTATTTGCTTAGATAAATGGGTTTAATTACTATTTACTATTTGTGTTGGTCTTTCATGTAACTAACCTTTAATGGAAAGAAAAAAACTAGCATGCATAAGTTAAGGGACTAACCTCCCACCTCCTTTTTTTTTTTTTTTTTTTTTTTTTGGG
>NW_027186325.1:2384257-2397263 GCF_028583685.1 Petaurus breviceps papuanus
TTTTTTTTTTTTTTTGCCTTTTGGAGGGCAATTAGGGTTAAGTAACTCGCCCAAGGTTACACGGCTAGTTTGTGTGTGTGTGTGTTTGTGTGTATGTGTGTGTGTGTGTGTGTGTATTAAGTGTCTGAGGCTGGAACCGAACTCAGGTCCTCCCGACTCCAGGGCCGAGCTTTACTCATGCACCCCCTTGTCACCCCTCTCCCACCTCCTTTCAAAGAAGAACAACCAGGAAAGCTTGTGTCATTTTTTCTTAATCTTAAAAATCATGCTTCTATACCAGCAATATTTAAGGGATAAAAAGATACAATTCTAGCCTAGTACTGCTCTCTCAGAAGAGAACAGAGCTGCCAGCCTTATGATCCCTTCCCCTAATCCCTTCAAGACAGGAATCAAAAAATCTCCCTTGGAGAAGGGTGAGCAAGACTCTAGAACAATTTATCCATGCCTCCTCCTAAACGTCATTTAAATGACCCATGTAGGCATTTATATCTTATATAAGCATACGTGCACCTTACACAGAAATAAGTAAATATAAAGTACTTGCCAAGTAATTTTAGGAGAGAATCCTAAAAACTGTGGAATGTCAGGAAAGGTTGCTTTTTGAAAGTGGCACTTGAATGGAACGTTGAAAGGAGTTGAGAGGTTGAAATAAAGGAAGAAAGTATTCCAGGAATTGTAGACAGCCTGTGCAAAAGCCCAGAGTTGGGAATGTTGTATTCAAGGAACAGGAGTAGGTCTGTTGCAGTTTAAACTCTGTCTACCCAGGGACGCCAAAAACTTTGGGCATTTAGCCTCTGCCAGCTCAGGGACGGAAAAACTGTTGGGGTTTCATGGTGCTTTGTGGTGGAACCATCTCAAAGAATTCAGTCAGACCACCTCTAATCCAAGTGTAGGCATTTATTGAGATTGATGCCTCTGATGAAGTGGGCTAAATTCCAAGAGTAACCAGCAACTTCAAAGAAAGCAAGATGGATTTTTATAGGGTAAAGATGCAATTACATAACAGAAATTATGACTCTTAAAAAGGCAGGAGGGGTTTGTTACAGGATTAGGTAATAGAGGAGGGGTCACAGCCACAGTGGAACTTTCCATTACCCACAATGCATACAGAAAATCCCATGGGGGAGGGTATTTATGTATGTATGGTAATGATATTATAATAACCTTCTCTATGTCATAAATTCACTCTAGGTCGGTTCTTTACTCTTACTGCACAGGTGCTGACTTGGGGAAAGTCCTTTCTATTGTTTTGGGGTCCGAATTCTGCTTGGGCATCCTGTTGGGGCTGCTTTCTGTTTGACTGAGTATTGTGGTCCTGTCAGACTAGATGGATGTGGTTGTGGTTGAGTGCATGGGCACATCTGCTATTTCTGTGGGAAATATAAGGAATAGGTCTGGGGGCAGTGGCTAGCTAGAGGCAATAGCTGGGATCCCATCACAAGGATACACCTGCTGTTTCTGGGAGAAATGTGAGTTAATGGACACACCTGTTGTTCCAGTGAGTGGTGAGGCTTATTTGAAGAAGTTCGGATATGGGAGACGGAGGTGGTAATAAGTGATTAGGTAGGTGTAGTGGGCCAGCTGTTCAGTGGGGCCTATAAGGAAGTTAGTACAAGGGCTGGAGGCAGCTTTATTAGGATTTCATCAGGTTGGTACATTAAACTTATTCATATCAAAACAACTTCTTAACAAAGTAACATGTAAGGTAAGTAATCACATAAAAATAGCACCACCACCCCCAACATATACAAACAGATATGCATAGTTACCCACCTAACATGACATACATTTAAAAAATTTTACAAATGTAGTAAAGTCTATTGTCCCACATGTAGCATGGGTGTATCACTGTATGGCTTTGAAAGGAGGTGGAATAGATCTCTCTAAATTCTTGTCCCCAACCCCTTTCTCCAAGAGAGACTTTATTTCCTGCCAAAAGGAGAAGCAAGAGGTTGGGGGCAGAAACTTAACCACTCTGCTCTCCTCAGAAAAAGGGGACACCAGGCTAAAACTATATCTATCTGCTTCCTTATCTATTGTTAGTCGTGGGGATATGGTTTACAGATTCATGCTGACTTTGAATCATTATTTCAATAATGGAGGGAAAAGGACCCAAAGCTTTATATACAATGCTTGATCCCTTTCCCTCTAAATACCGGTTCCACAATGAACACATATAACACTTAGCCAAGATTCCCATTTATCCAGATCAATAGCAAAATAGAAGCTAGAGAGTATACATAAGAGAACATATGCCACACAATACAAAGCAAAAGAGCTCTCCCACTGGGAATGAGGTAACTCAGTTCCACTGAGAAAGAGGAATAGACAGAGACAGAGAGACAAAGACAGAAACAGAGAGAGAGAGACAGAGAAAGGGAGTCTTAGATCTCACCCAAGAGAAAAAGGGAGTTCCCTGAAGACTCTAGTATAGAAATCAGGGGATAGAGAAATAACAGAGACTGCCAGATCCTTAAATGTTGGTTTCTTCCCAGAGTCTTTTCCTTCAGCAACCTGAACTGGGGTTGGCATCTTTCATCTTCTCTCTTTAAGCTGGAAGGCAGAAGTGCATAAAGCACCTGCAGAGGACAAAGAAACTGAAGAGACTTGATGTGACCCCAAGAAAACTGAAGAGCTCATCTCTCCCCTACTCCTACCGTCTCTACCTACCCCTCTCCTTACACAGGTGCAGAGCATTGATCTCCACCAAGTGAGGAAAGAGGCCCATACCAATGTGCTTTGGGACTCAGATTAAACAAAAATAAAATTAGATTTTCAATAACTTTCTTGCTTACTTTACCATCACCCGACTACCATTCCCAAGTGTCTGAGTCCACAGAGAAGTAGAAAACAAATTATGTTTTAATCCCAGGGAGGTGGAGCATGAGCAGCAGAACTCAGCCTAGTTAGTTACCTCCTCATTATAGGCGATAAAGAACCATGTGCTGCAAGTTCACGTTCAGCTTGGCAGTTTTATAAGTCACTTAACACTAGAGGATGGTTGGAAAGAATACCAATTCTCTATTTCTATTCAATAGAAGTTAATTATATGAACATGGCAAAATGGAATGGGTCACATTGCGAGTTTCTTTACTTGTGACCAAAAAAAAATAAAAAGGAAAGTAATGACATCAGTAAATATTAGAAAAAGCACTAAAAACTAAACACTATTTCCTTAAGACCCAGGTCTTCCAAAAGTAGTCAATAGGCATTTCCTAAATCAGGAGTTCCTAGACACATTTCAGATGCCCAGATTCTTTCACTCCAGACAGAAGCAAGAAGCAATCTGAATGTTATACTTAGTAAATGGAGGTTTGTTTCACATAACCACCTCTGATCCTGCTTTCTGCCTGCTGCTCCACATGGCCATTCATGTAAGAACGGGCTGTGGTGTAGTTTAGTGTTTTAGTTGAATTGTTTAATGTTTGTTCCTTAAAGTTCCTGTCTGTAAAGGGGGGTGGGGGGGGGGAGCACTTCAATATAGGGTACTGCTTAAGTCTAGTGCTATTTTCCAGAGGTTTCCCTTTGCCCATCCCTCCATAATGTAATCCACTTGTTTATAACAAATACTCAGAAAGCAATGAAAATCAGCTTATCGTTTCTTGAAGACAAAACCCATTATGAAAGTATATGCAGCAAATAAACAAGAATTAAGAGTAAGTGGTGGCAGTTCAGTAGACACTGACAAAGCAGGAAAAGAGAGAAAATACAGGGAAGATAAATTCACCTGGTCCTAGTACTGCAGCAAATCCTGTCCAGGCAGGTCCCTTCCTAAGCAGGTCAGTGAGCTAGAGAAGGCTCCAATTGCTCGTAATTATATTCACTTTGGGTACCAAGGGCTCTTCTATTTCAAGCCACTACTGTCCTCATTGTCAGGGTTCCCAAGTTTGCATGATATCTCCATCCTGCAAGGTTTCTCCTATAATCCTTCAGTCTCTCCTTTCAATTGGGAAAAAAAATACTCTTCTTATAAATTCCCTGGTTGATAAAGATAGAATGGGGATGTTATACCACCATGTCATTTTCATTTTCACCCCCTTTGGCTCTTTTTTTATTATTTTCATCTTAATTTTAGGGGCCAGGATGACACAAAACATAAGATCCATTGCTTATCAAATGGAGCATAGACAAACAATGCTATAGAAAGAGACAAAGTAGTAGAGGATGAAATCACCACTATGTCCTCAAGAAAGCTACCCTACCCACTCCTCTTTCTCTTTCCCTGGGAATAGCCAATTCCCTCTTCTCTTCAGGTGTTCTATGATCCAAAACTAGCTGCTATGACACAGAAAGAGATATCAGACATCCTTGCCTATTAAAGAGAGCTCATATAATTCAGGTAGGCTCAAATAGTAAGAGGCATCCAGGGCTCCAGAATACTAGAAGCATAATAAATACAGCAACAGCAATAGCAAAGGTCATAATCCCAGCTGACATTTCATTAATAGGTTCCTCAGAAAGAGGTTAACAGGACTAAATTAATACTCATAAAAATAGGTGTGAAGAAAAAAAATAGTAAAAGGCTATTTCAAGGTCATTCAAAAAGCTAACAAGAATTCTATTTTTTTTTTATGATCTTGCTTTAAAATGTGTATCTAATATCATACATGCTGCCCTATCTTAACCAAAACATTACTGGGCCAGGTTGTTGAGACAGTGAGGAAGCAATATGGGAATTCAAGGTCTCAGAAGCATGAACAACAGGAAAAAGGTAAATGCAAGAAGCACTGGAGGGGGGAGGGGATTTTCTTTTTTTATGTCATCCACAGTTAATTTATTTTATTGTTTAAATTTATTTTTGGTTAAGTTTTAAGTTCTGACCTGTCTCCCTCCCTCCCCACCCCACACTAGAGAAAGCCACCATTTCTCTGATTTATGAATGTATGTAAAACCATACTATGTATCAGAATTTTGATACTGTTTTGATAATTACCACATTATAACATAGTTTAAGATTTAGTATTATTAAACCCCCTTCCTTCACTTATTTTTATTTAATTGTATGAATATTACTTACTTTTTGTTCATCTAAATGAATTTTATTTTTTTCTATCTTAATAAAATCATTTTTTGATAATTTAATTGGGATGACATTGAATAAGTAGACTAATTTGGGTAGAATTGTTATTTTTATTACATTCACTCTGCCCACCCACAAACAATTAATTTTTTCCAATTATTTAGATCTGACTTTATTTTATAAAAAGCGTTTTATAATTATTTTCAGGTAGTACCTGGATTTGTATTGGCAGGTATACTCCCAGGTATTTTATACTATCTACAATTTTATTAAATAGGGTTCCTCTTACTATCTCTTCTTGCAGGATTTTGCTGGTGATATATAGAAATGCCAAAGATTTATGTGGGTTTATTTTATATCCTGCTACTTTGCTAAACATTCTTGTTTCAACTAACATTTTAATTGAATCTCTAAGATTTCCCAAGCATATCATTATATTGTCTGTGAAAAGAGACTACCTCATTGCCCATTCTGATTCCTTCAATTTCTTTTTCTTCTCTTATTGCTATTGCTAGCACTTCTAATACAATGTTGAATAATAGGGTGATAATGGGCATCCTTATTTCCCTCCTGATCTTATTTGGAAGACTTATAGCTTATCCCCATTGAAAACAGTGCTTGCTGATGGTTTTAAATAGATGCTTCTTATCATTTTAAGGAAAAATCCATTTTTACCTATGGTTTCAAGTGTTTTTAATAAGAACAAGTGATGCATTCTGTCAAAAGTTTTTTTTTCTGCATCTACTGATATATATATATATATATATATATATGATTTCTGTTACTTTTGTTATTGATATAATCAAGTATGATAATAGTTCTCCTTATATTAAACCATCTCATCACTACCAAGAAAGAGAATAACATCTTAATTGGAATACTCCAGAAATCTGTGTCTATCCCTGCTCTATTTAACATATTTATCAGATATTTTGATTAAGGAATAGTTGTTATATTTATCATGTTTACAGATGACACAAAGCTAGGACAGATAGCATGTACATTGGATGACAGTCAAGATAGCTAAAGATTTTAGTGAATTAGAATGCCAAGCCAAAATAAGAAGATGAGATTTAATAGGATAAATGTACAATTTTATACTTGAATTTATGACAGTAACAAGGATCCATGGATAGGTATTACTATCAGTGATAACCAGCAACAACACAGAAATATGGAAAAAATATGGAGTATATACTCAGAGTATAGAATATATATGTGTGTATTATATGTGTGTATACAGGTATGTGTATTTACATATGTAAATATATAGGTATATATGTATATATAATATATAGGTATATACATATACAAAGATATATACATATGTGCATATATGCATGCATACATACACATATACCCTGATAGGCAACAGTTTTAGCAACTTTATATGGGTTTTAATTATACAGGCAGGGTAGACACAAGGGAATATTACAAGAAGCAGAAAGGGAAGAGAATTATTTACACTTCAAAGAAAAGATATTGGAAGGGGAAGATCTGTATTAGACAAAACAGAAAACCAGTCAGTAAGTAAAAACCTCCCATATAGCTAGAATTTGAAAACTAATTAAAACTAGAACTAAAGGTTATGTCTCAACTTGATTTTACAGATGCTGGATATTATGACCTGTTTGCTCTAAATAAATGGTGGTAATAAAATTGAGCCAGAAATTCTCTTATCACAAGTTTTTTAAAAGCAATTTCACAAGTACAAGATGGAGAAGATATAGTTGGATACACATTTGTCTGGAAAAAAATTAGTTAATTTATTATTAAACTAAAGAGGAGTGTATTGTCCAGAATGAGAAATGTGATAATATAACTTCCCTTTTTTCTGATCATATCATATTTGGAATATTGTGTTCAGATATACTTGCCACCTTTTAAGTAGCACACTGAGAACTTGGAAAATGTTCTAAGGAAGAAAATTAGGATGGTAAAAGCCAACAAGATCATGTCTTATTAAAATCAGTTGAAGGTACTGGGAATATTTAGATTGGAGAAGGAAAGGCTTAGGAGAGACATGATGGTTATTTCCAAGTATTTGAAGTGTTTCCATGTGGAAGAAAAGGTTCATTCTATTTGATCCCAAAGAGCAGAATTAATTGGAGGGACCACCAGTCTAAGGGACTTATAATATAGATGATATGATCCTACTGAACATGGATATCAAAGAGATAGGGAATCTTAGTTTTCACAAAAAGAAGGTGACCCATGTAGCTCTGAACCCTTGTGTTTAGTCACAGTCTCAGTGGACTAAACTGAAAATCTGAGACCTGATCAGAGGGAAATATTGCTTTGTTCACTTAATAACTGTAATGGGAATGTAAATTTTTAAGATCTTCCCTGCCCCCAGGCTAAAGTGCACCTGGAGCCTGGGGTGGGAGACTCGTTTTTTTCGGTAGTCCAGGGAGCAATTGATGAGCCAGGAGGAATGGAGGAACGGAGCTTCCAAGAATATCTGGGGAAGATCCATGGGTCCTATACCTCTGAGCAGCTCAGCTACTTTGAACATAACCTGGAGACTTGGTGACAGTTATGGCGGGTACTAGAGATGTGTGACATCGTGCTCCTCATTACAGATATATTTCTTGATTGGCCAGTGAGTCAATAGGGTTGTTACATTCTCTGAGCCAGGAGAAGGCTATATAAGCCCTGATGTATAGCTTTGTTTTGGGGCTCACTTTGAGAAGTGTTCTGTGATTTGATCAGATGAAACTCTGGGAAGCCGTTGTTGAGAGTCCCCTGTCTTTGAAAAACCCAGATGTTGATTTGGTATGGATGTAATTGTTGGACAGTTTGGAAATCTGTCTACTTGATCTGTTTCTGTGTTGATAATTCTGTCTGTATATTCTGAAGTTCGGGGTGCTGACCTTTTTCCCCTGAACTAGGTAAACGATACATATCTGACTGATTAAAGTAAGCTTGTTAACCCATTTTGAGTTGCTTTCCTTTATCAAAGCAGATCCAAGAATCTGTGTTGGTAGCAACCCTGAGGATGCTTGGGGTGCTTGCTGCTACAATAACTCATAAATATGTTGTCAGTGTACTAGCCTAAATTGGGCTAGACCCCTGACCACAGACCATCAGAGTGGAAGCTGAGTACAGGATTTACTCTGTTTCCCAATGGACCTATCTCCTAATATTCCATTCAATACCCTCTGCTCCAGTTTCAGCTCCTCATGTCCACGAAGGCAATATGTTAGACTCATTATGACTTCATTTTGTGGGTTGAATGCCCAGACCCCAATATTGCTACTTTCACCCCTTATGAGTCTTGAACAATTGATATGTTTGATGAAAACTCAGGAAAGATGATGTGCCAGCTTTATGACACAAATTCTAATGGCATCATCTCAAAAAAAAATTAGTTTGGTGGAAATTACGAAATAACAGATTAGCCCTAATATAAGGGGAAAAAACTTACTAATTATCTAAAAGTGGAAAGAGCTGCCTCAAGAGGAAATGGGTTCTCCCATGCTTCAGCTCTTCAAGTAAATGATAGGTGAGTATTTGTTGGGAATAACATAGAGGGGATTCTTTAGGTATGTACTAGGTAAGGGTACTGGATAACCTCTTACCTCACTTTCATCTCTGAGATTCCATGATCTGTGAAAATTTCTCATAATATAATTACAGTTAATAAATGAGATAAATGGCCTAAGTTATAAGGTATTTAATTTATTGAATGACAGGACTTCAAAAATAACCAGGTCATTCTGAAGAGAGGTCTATAGTGGAACACCCCCAGGGATATGCTTTAGCCCTGTGTTCAGCATTTTATCAGTCAATTAGATGAAAAAATATTTACTATGATTATCGGATTTTCACAAAAGAGATGGCAAAAGACATATTAGACAATAGAGAATGATGTGCTCAAAACTAATGAGATGAAATATAACAGCAGGATAAATATAAAGCCCAATGTCAATAGCACAAACAAAAGAGACATGTGGCTCAAAAATAGTTTACTTGAATATTTAGTAGTTTTAGTGATCTGACACCTTAATGTGCCTCAACAACATGATGTGATTGTTAAAAAAAAAAAGCTAAATCAATCCTGGGTTGCATTAATAGTTACAGTGTACAGAGAGACAGAAATGATAGTGTTGCTGGGCACTGATCATCATCATTATGTAGCTCTTGTATGGAATCTACTATGTTTCAGGTACTATGATAAAAGTTTTACAATTATTTCATTTGATCCTCACAACAACTCTGGTAGGTAGGTATTATTATTATTCTCATTTTACAAATGAGAAAACTAAGGCAAACAGAGGTTAAATGATTTGTCCAGAAAAACACAGCTATTAAGTATCTGAGGTTAAATTTGAACTCAGGTCTTCCTGAATTCAAGCCCAGCACTTTATTCTACAGTATACAACCTAGCTGCCACATAGAGTATTGTATTCAGTCAAATCACATTTAAAGTTGTAAGACAGATAAACACTACAGCACATAGGAGGGCTGCAAGCACAGGTTCATTCTTGATCTGGTCTGAAAAGACACTAAAACAACTTCAAAAGAGTTAATAATCTTATTTTATTCTAGTCTATTCTTCTCACAAGGGTTGCTGATAATGGGAGCACAACTCCTACAGCATTCCCTAATCACCCTTTTTTCAGGTGCCAATGAGAAGGGGGGAAAGGGCAACTATTCAGTACATCTAGATTGGGTCAATCAAGACAGGCACAGCTTGTGCACTCCTGTAAATCCCCTCAAGCCTCAGTGGCTAGTTGAGGTAAACACAGATTCACCCGCCAAGCCTTGGTGGGGGCCGATCAAGGCACACACAGCACTACAGTTTGTGCATTCAACCAACCCCTTGATCAGTGTCCACCTACTTTATAGACAAAGAAGGCATATTGTCAGCAATAGCCTCACAAGTTTACATCACCTCATCCCTATATCTCACTGCACAGTTGCAGTGGATATTTACAATTCAGCACAAATGTTTATATTATTTATCATTTTATAATGCTACCTAAGCATGGTGGAAATGTTTACAAGTCAGTAGCCTGAGAAACTGAAATTGTCATGGCCATGGATCCTGGGAAACTAACTCTAAGAAATAATAACAAAAATCCACTTTACACACAATAAAATCCACCTTACTTAACACTAAAATCCACCTTACTTTCAAGACTATAATTTAGTTCTAGGCACCACATTTCATAAAGACCCAAGACACTTTAGTCCAGAGGAAAATTCAGTAATGAAAAGTCTGGAAACCATGCCATAAGAGGATCAGATGAAGGAAGGGAGAACATTTATCCTGGAGAAGAGAAGGGTTAAGGGATAAAATGATGGTTGATAGGTGACAAACAAAAAGTTGAAGGCTAACATTTGGAAAAGAGATTAGACTTGAACCACTTGACAACAAAAGGCAAAACTAGGAGCAATAAGTAATAGTTACAGAGAAGGAGATTTCTGCCCATTATAATGAAGAATTTCCTTTTAATCAAAGCTATAAAAGAGTAAAGTGGGCTGCCTCTTAAGGGAGTGAGTTACCAGCCATTGGAAGTATGCAAACAAAACTTGAATGACTATTTGTCAAGGATGTCATCATTGGAATTCCTGCTCCAGTAGAATTTTAAAGCAAAGCCAAGTGTAAGATTTTGTGATTCTGGTAGAGCCTTTGAGTCAGGCAGATTGGTCCAATCTTGGAGCTTACACCAATTACTGACTTTTTTTTTTAATTTGGGGAAGCAAGTTCCTAAAATCTTATAATGGTGTTATAATGAAGTTAACTTATAATGGTAACTAACTTATAATTAGTACATGGAAAATGGAGCAGAAGACTATGGAGTAGTAGTGCAGAAAGTAAAGAGAGAAAAGAGTAGGTTGTACTAGATAGAATCCTTGAGCTAATGAAATGATTCAGAAGTTTTGACACTGCAGCTACTTTGTTCAAGAGACAATCAAAGCTGTGTGGAGAATTAAGCAAATATGTATTAGAAGTCTTCATGGTCCCTTCATAATTACTCTGAAGAGGCTAACAAAGGTGAGGTAAATGTCATTGACTGTGAAAGCATGACAGTTTTGTTTAAATATGATTGAGAGAAAGAAATTTAATATCAGCTTAAATTTTTAAAATATTGCTTATTAAAGTGTGGCATTTAAGAAGGTAACACTGTGTAATTGCTTCCTGATTTCCAAATACCTTAACCTAAGCCTGGACAAACCCTTTTCTGAACTGTTTGTTTCATTCTGAAGGAGAATTTCCCCACGATAAGCCCCAAATATGTGGACTGGATGACCTTTAAGGTATGAGAAAAATTATTATTAATAACCAAAATCTTGGAGATTCAGAGCTACCCCCAGCCCTCTTCTTTCAAAATACTGACTTTAAATTCAGTTTTTCTTAGATTTCTGATAATGAGATTACATTGAGTCTCCTGTTGATCAAACCCCAACCCATGCTCAAAAGTAACTTAATCTAAGGTAGGGAGGCCTATTGTGTTCTCCACCGGTTTAGGTGGAGATAGATTCTTACCCAGGTTTTTCTCCTTTTCTACTTCCTTATCCAGAAACTAACCAGTATGGGAAATCTTCCTTAAAGATTTACCCAGGCCAAGATCCAATCAGACCATAAAGAAACTCTAAAGTTTGGGCTAATGAGTATTTTCCTACTCGTGTTTGCTCAGATAGATCTGGGAAAATGTTGATTCTCCCTATTTTCAAGACAGGTCATATGGAAATTGATGTTTCTTTAACCAAGATTTAGACAACCTAAGTCACCCCAAGACCCTCATTTTAATATAGCCCACCTTCAAGTGTGTTAACCAATCAGAGTTGATTGGTGCCTGTTGGGACCACCTACTCTTTGAAGGACATATAAACTGTGTACCCCAAACCCAAAGGGAGCTTGGTTCCAACACTGCAGCTCCATGCAAATGCATGCTGCTGGCTTTGAGAGAAATTAAAAACATGGACTCAGACAGCCTAATTTATTTGTCATTCTTACCTCCCAGCTTTCACATTCTGTGACTTGAATAGCTCAAGTCTTGAGCCCAGCTAGGAATGTTTGCCAAACTCCATCTTCTATTGTAATGGACCTCTACTAAAGTGCACTTTAATCTCTCCCTGAAGTGTGAAAGTAAACCTGGGTATTCATAGGAGGACCCACACTGAACACAGATCTACCAAGCTATTAAAGTTAAAGCTATTCTACCCATTCTATCATTTATCTCTCCTCTTTCATGGACAGACTCTTAGGGGAAAAAAAAAGCTGTCTCTAATTTCTCATCTTTCATTTACTTTTCAAACCTTGAAATACATCTTCTGGTCCCACCAGTGGAGAGAAACTGCTCTCTACAAGGTCACATTTTTTTTAATTGCTCAAATACTTCTTATATAATAAGAATATTTGTAATATTTCTCACTGTTTACCACCATCCTACTGGATTGTTTCTCCTTCCTGAAGGTTTATGACACTGCTCTGTCATGGTTCTCTTTCTATTATTTTCTTAAGGAACCTTCTTGATCTCCTTTATAGATTCAACAACCATTCCCAACCCCCAATGCATAAGTATATCCCAAGACTTACTTGAGCCCTTTCAACTCTGTCTCTGTTCCTGTGTGTCTGTCTCTCTCTGTCTCTCTCCGTCTTTCTCTGTCTCTCTTTCCCTTTGAACCCCTCTATCTCATCTCATTTCATCAGAACAAATGAATTCAACTGTCATCTCTATTCAAAGAGCTCCCAAATCTGTGATTCAGCTCCTGTCTCTCTCCTGAACTCATCCCCACATCTCTAACTCCTTAATGGATATCTCTATCTAGATGTGGGTTTCTATTACTCAACATGTACAAACTGACAAACTTCCCAGTTTATGAAAAGGGAATTTCCATTCATCTAGTCACCTAAGTTAACAACCTAGGAATGTCCTTGAAGCTTCACTCTCATTCATTCCCCTCCTCACATATATAATCAGTTGCCAAGTCTTATCAATTTTACTTTCTCAACAGCCTTTGGATCTGTCAGCT
>NW_027186325.1:2397273-2612096 GCF_028583685.1 Petaurus breviceps papuanus
GGCCCTCCCTTATCACTAGGGTAAAATGTAAACTCCTCTTTTCCACATCTAAAGTCCAACATAACCTGACTCCAATCTGACTCTTTCCAGGCTGATTATTTCTTCTCAGCACTCTAAGATGCAACCAAATTGTCTTACTTACTATTGGCAACGCATGTCATTTCAAGTAGTTAGGTGGTACAGTAGATATAGTGCTGGGCCTGGAATCAAGAAGACTTGAGTTCAAATCCTGTCTGAGACAATTATTAGCTGTATAACGTTAGACACATCACTTAACTGCTGTCTCACATTCCTCATCTGAAAAATAGGGATCATAATAGTACCTGCCTCCAAGTTGTTGTGAGGATCAAGTGAAATCTTATTTGTAGAGAACTTTGCAAATCTTGAAGCACTTTCTCTCTCTCTCTTATTATTATTATTCCCTCCCCTTTACCTTTATATCACCTTTCCTGAATGTTTGGAATGCTCTTAGCTCTAACTTTTGTTCTCAGAACCCCTAGCTCTCTTTATGTTTCAGTTAAAGTATTGTAGGAACAAGAAACCTTATCTGATTCCCTCAGGTATTAGTGTTCCACCTTATGAAATTACCTGTTATTTTGCACATCTCTTTCATTTACTTTTCTGTGTGTTGAATCTCGTCCAGGAGAATGTGAACCCCTTAAGAGTCTCTTTTTTTTTTCTTATGCCCTAGAACTTAACACAATGCCTGGCACATTGCAGGCATTTGATTAACACTTGTTGATTAATTGATTGATTGATTGAAAATAACTCGTGCAATACTGGAGAAAAAGACATTCTGTTTTTGTTGATGTCAGTAATAGTGCTTCTTCCAACTTCACCTTCTCTTCTATTTTCTAAAAAAACAAAACAAAACAAAACAAAAAACCATAGTCGTTACCTTTTTCTTTCTCCCTGGAGAGTTAACAAGCAACTGAGAATAGCTTTAATGAGAATATATTCTGAAATGTTCAAGGTTTGCATGTTGTCCTAACATTTCTAACAACCAGTCTAGGGAAACAAAGTGGTAAAGAAAAAATAATAGAGACTGAAGAGAAATAGTGATATTTTATATGAGAAAAACAAGTACTCTTCTAAGAAAAGTGAATGAGATCATAGCAAAATAATCTACTCAAGGTAATTAATAAACACAAAGCTACATTTTGTGTCCAGACCATTAAGATGTATCAATATATTGGGTTAAAGAAAAGGAATTTTATTTTTTCTGTTCAATAGTATTTCATTTTTTCCAATTACATGTACAGATAGTTTTTAACATCCACTTTTATAAGATTTTAAATTGCAAAATTTTAGGGGCGCCTAGGTGGCACAGTGAATAGAGTACTGACCCTGGAGTCAGGAGGACCTGAGTTCAAATACAGCCTCAGACACTTGACACATTTACTAGCTCTGTGACTTTGGGCAAGTCACTTAACCCCAATTGACCTCCAAAAAAAATCAAAAAAATAAATTGCAAATTTTTTTTCTCCCTCCCTCCCCTGTCTACTACTCAATATGGCAAGCAATTTATATAGGCTATACATGTACAATCTTATTAAATATATTTCTACTTTAGTCATGTAGTGAAAAAGAAGAACAAAAGAAATAAAAGAACAACAAAAAGAGAAGATAGTATGCCTCAATCTACATTCTGACTCCATAGTTCTTTAAGAGAATGAATTTTAGGGGCGGAGTCAAGATGGTGGAAGAAATAGCACTTCTGTGGGGCTCCTGCTTCCACCTCCTCCAATTCACGTAAAAGGTGACTCTGAACAAACTTTGGAGCTACAAAACTCACAAAATGACACAGAAAAGCTAACCTCCCACTGAGGACAGCCTGGCAGGCTGGCAGGAAGCAGCCAGCACAAAGCTCTGGGAGCCAAGCCCAGGCTCACATTAGCCCTAAGTGAGCCTGAGTTTATAGCCTCAGGGCAGCCACAACCAGTCACCAGCTAGAGGGACTTCAGATCAGCAGCAGCTGTAGTGGTTTTCAGAATTATCAACCCATGCTAAGGACAAAGTGAGAGGTCAGTGCAGTGTGGACTTTATGAACTGGGAGTGAGGTCGGGCCTTTACCCCCTGGAGGGAGAAGTGGCTGAGGCACTGTGGTGGTGAAGTCACCACCACATGGCTGTTTCAGAGTTCCTGGTCTGCAGATTGTAGGGGGACCATGGGAACAGTCTGAGGGGTAATTGCTCTTGCTTTAACCTGCTTGGATCTGGATCACTGTCTAGAGTGGAGGTCCTGAGGTGTGTGACCAGTTTGTCACAGCATGAGGAAGCTTCAGAGAAGGCACCCAACTAATAGCTCCAGCAGCTGAGAAAACCCCAGCAATTTGGACAAAGCTCCCCCCTCTGGTAGCAGAGTTCTACTGTGGCAAAAAGCTCAAAAGTCAAGTAATTGAGTGGCAACACGAGGAAACAAGGGAAGCAAGGCAAGCCTACAGCAGTCCAACTCTGGATTCCTTTTTTGGGGACAAAAAGGATTGGGGCATGGAACAGTAGGAAGACTGCAAAGTCAGAACAGCTGCACCAGAAGCTTCCAAGAAAAAATAGGCTGTTTATAAGCCACAGAGGAGCTTAAGAAGGATTTTGAAAACCAAATAAGAGAAGTAGAGGAAAAATTGGGAAGAGATGAGAATGATGCAAGAAAATCATAAAATGAGAATCAACAACCTGACTGAAGAAAATAACACCTTAAAATAGACTAACTCAAATGGCAAAAGAGGCTCAAGAAGACAATAAAGAGAAGAATACCTTAAAAAGCTGAATTTGCCAGATGGAAAAATAATCTCAAAACCTTAGTGAAGAGAATCATTCCTTCAGAATTAGACTGGAGCAAATGGAAACTAGGGATTTTATGAGAAATCAAGATTCTGTTAAATAGATCCAAACAAATGAAAAAATACAAGGCAATGCAAAATATCTCATTGGAAAAACTACTGACCTGGAAAATAGATCCAGAAGAGATAATTTTAAAATTATTGGACTACCTGAAAGCAATGATTAAAAAAAAACCTAGAAATCATCCTTCAAGAAATTCTCAAGGAAAATTGCCCTGATATTCTAGAAGCAGAGGGCAAAATAGAGCTTGAAAAAATCTACCAATCAGCTCTTGAAAATGATACCAAAAATAAAATTCCTAGTAATATTATAGTCAGGTTCCAGAATTCCCAGATCAAGGAGAAAATATTATAAGCAGCCAAGAAGAAACCATTTGAATTCGTGGAAACACAATCAGGATAATACAGGATCTGGCAGCTTCTACACTGAGGGATCAAAGGGCTTGGAATATGATATTCCAGAGGTCAAAGGTGCTGGGATTAAAACCAAGAATCACGTATCCAGCAAAATTGAGTATCATGTTTCAAGGGAAAATATGGTCATTCAATGGAATAGAGGACTTTGAAGCATTCTTGATGAAAAAAACCAGAGTTGAATAGGAAATTTGACATTCAGATACAAGAAGCAAGAGAAGCATGAGAAGGTAAACAGGGAAAAGAAATCATAAGGAACTTATCAAACTTGAACTACTTACATTCCTACATAGAAAAACAATAATTGTAACTTATGAAATTTTTCTCAGCATGAGAATAGTTGAAGGGAACATAAATGTGTGTGTATATATATATATATATATATACATATGTATACATACATATATGTCTATATAGGAGAGTATATGGGCATATGAATACATATGTGAATATGTGTATATATGTGTACAGGTATACATAGAGGGTACAGTACCAGTTGAATAGGAAGGGATGATACTTAAAAGGTGAAATAAGACGTGAGAAAGGAATATAATGAGAGAAGATGGGAAGAGATAGAATGTGGTAAATTATCTCATATAGAAGAGGCAGGGGGAAACTGTTACAATGGAGGGGAAGAACAGGAAGGCAAAAGGAATGAGTCAACCTTATTCTCAATGAATGTAACTTAGGGATGGAATGACATACACACTAAATAGGGTATCTCACCCTACAAGAGAGTAAGGGGGTAGGGGATGAGAGGGGGGATGATGGAAGGGCAGGCAGGCTGAGGAGGAGGGAAGTTGGAAGCACCCACTTTTGAAAAGGAACAGGATCAAAGCAGAGAATAGAACAAGTGGGGAAGTGGGATGGGATGGAGGGAAATATAGTCAGTCTTTCATAATATATCCACTATGGAAATGTTTTGCATAGCTACACATGTACAACCTATATTGAATTGCTTATCTTCCCAGTAAGTGTGGGTAACAAGGCAGGTAGGAAAAGAATCTGTAATTCAAAGGTTTAATAGCAAATGTTTAAAATATATATATATATTATTAATACTATTTTACATATAACTGGGAAATAATATACAGGCACTGGGGCATAGAGATCCACCATGCCCTACTGAAAAGTTGGAAGGGGGATGGGAGAAGATATAGGAGAGAGCAGATTGGGGAAGGGGATATTCAGTGGGATCTCTGTTTTGGGGTGGTGGGTGGGGGGAAAATGGGGTGAAAATTTGTAACTCAAAATCTTGTGGAATTGAATGATATAAACTAAAAAATAAAAAAAAACTAAAACATTTAAAAGAAAGAAAGAAAAAAAAAAACAGAAGTGTGGGTCAGACTGGAATGCTCTCCATCCTCCATTCTGTCTACTCATCTCCCTGGCTTCCTTTAAGTCCAACTAAAATCCCACCTTCTATAGGAAGCATTTCTCAACCATTCTTAATTCCAATGCCTTCCATCTGTTAATTTCTTATTTATCTAGTATACAACTTGTTTTGAATATATTTATCTTCATGCTGTCTCCCTCTTTAGATTCTAAGCTTCTTGGGGGCACATATTGTCTTTTGCCTCTTTTTTTGAATCATGTTTCTACTGTTTACAATCTTTATAACTTTAGAAAATTCAGAGTGGTAGTCAGATAAAATTGTGTTAGAAATATATCACCTCTTACAGATTGGGTGAGCCTGGGCAAGTCATTTAATATCTCTGGCCTTCAGTTTTCTCATCTATAAAATTAAGTGGTTGGATTTAATGACCTCTAAGACCCTTGCTAACTCCAAATCTATGATCAATGATAAAACAAGCACTTATTAAACACTTATTAATTTACACATGTGATGTTGAGGGCACAAAGACATAATTAAATAATTCCTACCTTGCTAGCACCTATATTCTATCTGACTAATGTATATGGCTAATTTATATATACAGATAATTTAATATGGAATACATAGTGGGAGAAAAGAACTTTCAGGGACCGGAGTCAGGAAAAACCCATTTGCCACATGTGTTCTCTGCATTTTTGCCTTGCTGCCAATGTAATTTAGGTTTAAACTACCAAAAGACTTAGGTATGCCTGTGGAAGAATACACCCCAGGCTTTTGGGAATGGAATGTTTATTAGCTCTTGTTTTTGGTATAACTCCTCAGAAAATATCTTTTTTAAAAGAGAATTGTACATGTGTACATTTATATGCAAATGTAAAATAATATATGGAAATAAATAATATACATTCACATTATGCATATATACATTCACACATTGTGTGTGAGTATGTATATGTGTATATACACATACACTCACACACACAAATATATGTGTATGTATATCTTTTGAATGCCTTTCTGAATATCTGAATAGTGCCTATATACATATGTATTTATGCATACACACAAATATATAATAATTATAACCATCTACAAATGTGTGTGTTTGGTGTCATTATGTCCAAAGGAAAGAGATTCTATAATAAAAAAACAGAACATAAAAGAAAATGGAAAAAAAAGAGAAAAAAATTTAAAGAAAGCATTAAAAAAATTTACACCAATCATTACTTACAATTTCTTTGGTATTATTTAAAACATTTTTTCACATAACTCCTCTGGAAGGGGCAAAAAGTTTTTGTGCCTGAAAACTGAATTGTCCATTTTCATTAAAATATAGGCATTTATATCAAACAATAAATTTTTCAAAACCCTCTCTCCATTCTCTCTTATTTCTTAAATTCTTGGAGAAAAATGTTTGTGACTTTTCACAAACCAGTTTACTGAACCTATTTAGGGCAATTAAGGAACTGAGAACTTTTTACCATATCAGAATTATCTCTTTAATTCTGTCAGTGATATTTCCAAATATATTTATTATAAGAAGACAGTTGTTTTATTATTTGGCGGGGGGGGGAGGGGCAGAGTAATATGCCACTTGGATTTCAAAGGGTTTTCACTTCCACAAGGCTAGTCTTATAATAGAGGAAATGTAGCATATTATAATGAAAATTACTAAATTTTAAGTCAGAAGACCTGGTACCCCAATGTGAATAGTTATTGACAAGTCATTTAATTCATTCTTCCTTGTCCCACATGTATTTACTCAGGTTCCAAATCTTTTTGTTTCTCCTTCCACATCTCACACATATGACCACTGCTCTCAATTCACACAGTTACCAGTTTATTTCAGTCCCTCATCACCTCTTGCCAGATTTCTGAAATGACCTCCCAATTGATCTCTCAATTCATCTCTCCTCATTCCTCTCTATCATACACAAAGATGCCAAAATGGTTTTCCTTGAGAGATCTGACAAAATCAGCTCCCTACCTAAGAAACTAAACTGGCTTCCTATTGACTTGAAGATATTAGTTAAATTCCTCTGTTTGGCTTATATGGACCTTCTTAATCTGGCCCAATCTATCTTTCCAGCCTTGTTGTATCGTATCCCCCTTACAAAACTCTGTGATATGTCCATATTGGCTTCCTCTCTCTTGCTGACTTGTGACATTCTCCCACATCTCTGTGCTTTGGCTGTCTCCCATGTATGGAATGCTCTCTCTTGTCACCTCTTTTCTTTTTAGACATAGCTTAAGCACTATCTGTCACGTGAGTCCCTTCCTGATTCCCCCAACTGCTAGTGCCCTCCCTCACTATCCTGTATTTGTTACCTTAATATTTAGTCTGTTAATGTTTATTATATGTATCGTTTTCACCCCCATTGGACAGACCATGTTACCTTATAGTAGGCATATTTCCTTCTTTGTTTTTGTAACCATAGCACCTAGTACAGTGATTGGCACATAATAAGTGCTTAATAAATTGTTTGATTTCTAATTTTTGATGGAGACTCCTTACATATCTCTGTGTTCAGGATGTTTTACAATAACTGGAAAGAAACACAGGTGGCAAATTTGCTGATAACAAAGTTAACATAGTGGATAACAAAGTCAAAAGATCTTGCCACATCTGTAAAATTGTGTACCATTCTGAGAACTAGATTCAGTAAGGATGCTGATAAACTGAGAAAATGGAGAAATTCAGCTAGAATGTAAAAGGACCTCAAGAATATGCTCAATGAGCATTAGTTGAAAGAACTGAAGTTAGCCTAGGAAAGAAAAGACTTAGTGTCTATACAATGGCTCTCTTCAAGTATTTGAAGAAGTGTTTAAATTTGTTCTGCCTGACCCCATACAGCAGAACTAGTAGCAGTGGGTAGAAGGTGTAAAGAGGCAAATTTAGGCTTAATGATATAAAAAAGTAGAATGGGCTTCCTTGGTAAGTATTGGGTTCTCCCTCATGGGAAATCTGTCTGTCTAGCCAGAACTTAGCTAATGACTCCAGGGCCTATAATGAGAAATGATGAAGAGTTTCCTAATTGCCTTCTTGTCTGGAATTCAGTTATCTCTTCTCTCACTTCTCTCACCTTCCAGTTTTGATACAAAAGGGCTATTCTGAGCAGTGACTAAAGAGTAGGGTAGGGGAAAGGTAGCTATTCTATCTTCTCTTAGCCCCATGTGATGATGTCCATGTGTTCTGCATAAGCAAACCAGCACCTGGCATGAGACCACTTGTCCTGGGGTTTCTTTTCCTCATATAAGTGACCTTGTGAATTTCAAAAGGTCTGGAGGTCTTCAGTGGCAATGGGAACATCGTTTTCTTGTCATGAAAGTAGCAGCAGTGTCCTTTGGCAAAAGTGACAATGTCTGACAGTGGAAGAAATATATACATTGGGGAGAATGACCACTGAAAGAAAGGACTATCCCATTTTAGCCACTATGGCAGGAGGCTTTCACCTCCTGATAGGACTCCAGATATATAAGAGAAAATAATGTAAAAATGACTAATTCTAGTACTGCAGACTATACCATATACCAAAGATGCTAGAATATTATCCTATCAGGTGATTATACTAATAGTTGTAAGTTGTTAATTGAATTCTCTGTTAATCATTCTGTTGGTATGCATTGTGATTCTTTTTATGGTTACCATTGCTTTCTACATAGGAATAAATGAATTTTCTTATGCCTGATTCATATTTGCATATTGCATAACTCTTTCTTACTGCCCTTTTTTGGGGGAGCTTTTGATTTGAGCCCCAAAGTAACATTGTCCCCAGGAAGCAGGAGTGAGATTTTAATGAATCAATGAGTATGAGAAAGAAGTTAATCCTAGTAATTAGAAGTAGGTGCCATTAAAAATGCTCACAACAAATGTCTGATATAAGAAGAAAAAAAAAAGAATGGCACAATGCCTGTACCTCTCTTGAACCAAGCAGTAGTTTTTTTCTAAAAGTTAGGAACACTTTATTTCTGTCTTAGTTTTAGAGTTTTATAAATTGACTTCCATATGAATATTTTTAAAATGAAATAAATGGTTATTTCTACCCTTTTTTAATTCTTTATAGACCTGACATTTTGAACATGAAAATTATTAGATCATTAATTCTCCTCCCTTTCTTCCCATTTTGATCTCTCTATAGGGAAAAAGAGGTAAACAACCTGACCTTTATACGTAAAATGAATTATATTGCAACATGATTTTTTTTTAATCTCTACTATCAGTTTGCCTTTTTGTAATATTGTCCTAATATGTGTTCTTTAATGCTGCTCTAAATGTTATAACCTGATTTAGCCATGGGTTATAATCTTCACAAGTACATAAACAGACTTTTTTTCCTGTAAGTGTTTCAAGTATTAGGCCCTTAAGGAACATAGGGATGAATCCTAAAATGTACATTATTTCATGATTGCTAAGGCAACCATATTGTTCCTTTTTAGATTTATTATAATTAATTAATTTTGTGATGCTTTTTCAAGTAGTTTAGTCTTCAAAATATTATATATATATGTACTTCTTTTTTAGATTAATGATGAATTTCTGTTACCACATTATCTGTTTCTCATAGAATAATAAAATGTCATTTATTGTAATGTATCTACCTTTATTTTTAAGTTTTAATTGATACATTTTACCTTGACTGCAAACATGGCCTAACAAAACCCCAACAATCTCCAACCCCGAAAAGTACATTCTTTCAAAACAATCAAAACCATCTCACAAAATGCTGATGATTTATAACATGTCTCTTTGCAATTTTGTAACATCATTTGTTAACAAAAAGGAAGAATGTGGGCTTTAACTTAAATAATATGGTGCCAACATTGTTCATTGCATTTGCTTCATACATTCATATAGCACTTTAAGGTTTACAAAGCACTTTACAGATGTCTTATTTTATCTTCACAATAACCCTGGAAGTTGGTATTATTATTATCCCTATTTTATAGAAGAGGAAAACAAGGCAGACAGATTAAGAGACTTACCCAGGTTCTAATAAGTATATAATGCTGGATTTAAACTTAAGTCTTACTGACTTCAGATCCATTTCTCTAGCAACTATACCATCTATTTACCTTCAGAAGGATCCTTAGAAATCACTTAGTTTAATCTACTTCATACCATGTTGATATAAAAACTACTCACTTAATTAGAACACAAATGTAATCAAATACTTTATTCCCTCTTAGGCACTGCTCCCTTAGAATAAATGAATACAGTAAATTGGTATCAACAAAATATTAATTTCTCCAAGTTAATTCAGTTTTAATAATCACATGTTACATTCCCAAAATACTGCACCAAAGAAAAGATTCTTATTTTCTAAACTAGCCATAGTACTATACTCAACTGTATTGACAGGTTTCTAAAGCTCAGAAATTAGATTTACATTGGGACTTTGTCATATTCATAAGTAAAAAGGTATTCAAAACAAATTCACTATCAAAAATAAAGACACAATAGTTTCATAATATTAGAATACCAATTTTCAAATGCATTAAGTGGTACTAGGAAAAACTATGAAGTAGGCATTTTGTCTTAAACATTTTTCTCTTTTCAGCTTTGAGTTTGCTTCTCACTCCCAACTAGACTGCTCTTTAGAGAATTCTTAGTCTGTATACTGACTTATATACCTTTATACATTGTACATTTTCAGTTTTTTGCTCAGGTTATTACCCCTGCATTAATACACCCCTCCTTTTCCCATTGTCCCCTTGGTGAAGCAGTTCAACTCTATACTGTCCTCTTTCTCTTGAGTCCATTCCTTCCTTGTTATATTGCCAATCTTGCCCTCCAAGCCTCAGCCTTGTACATTCCCACCATCCACTGACTGCATTGCAACACACATTGCTGAACAAAGCTGGAGAAAAATCACAAAACCATGCAGGTCCATTACAAATTTATATTACATAACCTTATTATTGCAAGGCAATCCCTTTGTTGCCCCTAATTAGTTAATTCTCACTCACTACAGTGACTTTTCTAAATCTTTTCATCCCTCCTTAAACCTCCCATGGCTCCCCATTTCCATAATCTCTCAGCTGAGGACTTTTCTTCTTATGTCACTGAAAGTATTGATACCATTCACACAGAGTTCCCTCTTCTCTCCTCCTCATCTTATATCACCCAGAAGCCTTCTGCCATGATCTCCTTCACCCCAGTCTTACATAATAAAGTGGCCCTTCTCCTTGCCCAGATAAACCCTTTTACATGTGCAAGTAATCCCATTCCACCTCATCTTTTCTAGTAGTTTACCCCCTCTATCAACCCCACTTTCTCACTCCTGCTCCCCTTGTCTATTGGCTGCTTCCCAACCATCTACAACATTTCCCTTACCCTTGAAAAACTCTCACTTGATCTGTTCAAGTGAGTTAAGTAGTTTGTTAACTAGTTAACTTGTTAACTAGTATCCCATTTCTCTCTCTTTCTCTCTCTCTCTCTCTCTCTCTTTCCCTCTCCTCTCCTCCTCTCTCTCCCCCGCCCCCCCCCCCACACCCCCCCCCCTTTTTTTTTTTAAATAAACTGCTTGAAAAGTCCATTTACAGTAATTTCCTCTACATCCTTTCCTCTCTGTTTGTAACTCTATAGTCTAACTTGAATCTCAACATTCAACCAAAACTGCCCTCTCAAAAGTTATTTATTTCTTTTCATTTTCTTTTTCTTTTTCTTTCACATGGTTAGTTTTTGTGTTAAGTGTCTGAGGCCGGATTTGAACTCAATTCCTCCTGACTCCAGAGCCGGTGCTCTATTCACTGCACCACCTAGCTGCCCCAGTTATTTATTTCTTAATTGCCAAATCTAATGACCTTTTCAAGTCTTCATCCTTGCTGTTTTTACTGCTTTTGACACTGTCAATCACTTTTCTTATCTGAAATACTCTAGTTTTTTGTGACACTGTTCTCTTGTGATTCTGTTCTTATCTGACCTTTCCTTCTCTGTTTCCTTTGCTGGATCATAATAATAAAACTTTGAAGAGTGCACAGGAAAGAACAGAAAGCTAGAAGAAAATAGAAAAGCAGGACAATTTTGAAAGCATTGTGCTGAATCTGTTACGTGCTCAAAAGGAAAAGCAATTTGTAGTCATTTTAAATGGAATTTCTCTATCTCTTCTAGAGATAGAGATTTTATTGGCATTATATGGAAATGCTGTGGATTTATTTTACATACTACAAGTTTGATGAAGTTATTAATTATTTCAATTAATTTTAGTTTACTCTTTTTAGGGTTCTTTACACCTACAATAAAGTGATGTGTGTTTCTTCTTTTCCTATTGTTATTTCATCAATTTCTTTTTCTTATCCTATCCCTTATACTATTTCTAGTATTCTGTCAAATGGAAGAAGTGATAATGTTTGTTTCCCCCCTGAATTTATTGGAAAGAATTATAATTTATCTCTATCACAAATAGTAGAAATTTTTTATTTTAGATATAAGCTGTTTGTCATTTTAAGAAAAAGTTCCTTTAGTCCTATTTTAACAGAAATTAAGTTGGTCATTATTGCTATGAAAGTCATTCCCAAATTATCTGTCCTTGTTCAGTCAGACCACCAACTTGTTAAAGCAAAGATCAAAATTTATATAAAACAAGAGGAAAGAATAAAACATGAAAATAAGATACAGAATATAATTAACTGTCCAGCCTGACCTATTTCAAAAAGCTATTAATGGAAAATTGGAAATGGATGGGAAAATACACATTGCACAGATAATAATTGGCTTCTAAAGAAATTTAATCAATGTAAATTATTCACCATAATAAGACCAAAAGATCCTAGAAACTACTTTAGCCAGTGAATACTTTATCTCCTTTCCAACTAGAGAGATACGGCAGCCAGGAACAAGATTACTTGATAATTTAAGCTTATTTGTAATATGATGGAAGATTATGAACAACATAAAACTTCAGTTCATAAAACTGAAAAAATAACCTGAAAGAAAAACAAATTTTTGGAAAGCTTGGCAAGGGACTTAACAAAGTAAAACCAACTTCAGGGTATTTAAGGATAAAACTGGAATGAGGACTACAAATAGAAAATTTTTTAATGTTATAAAAAATTTTATAATAAACTCTTTATTATCACTGAGATGGAACCAGAACATTTGGATTGATTCCATCACAGTCCTAGATGTGCTGCATGAGAAATGATGCTAAAAGAAATAATGATAGCAGGAATGTCTAAAATGAACTAAGTATAAAGAATGTAAGACTATGCTGAAAGTGATACAACTAAGAGGGCATTAAGAGATTGATTTTCAAGGTATCTAAGAGAGAATTTACAAAAGACTTAGAAAAAAGACATTAGAGATTATCTCCATCCCTCAAAAAAAATCTCAGAAATAGCATTATTACTGATTCATATGCTTACTTTCCCATATGCATATAATTTTATTAAAATGATCCAACATGCTCTGATAATGTCCTTTATGGGAGAAGGAGAAGGAAAGAAGGGAAGAAAGAAGGAAGAAAGGGAGGGAGGAAAGAAGAAAGGAGGGAGGGAAGGAGGAAGAAAGGAAGGAAGACAAGTATTTATTAGTATCTGCTATGGGTCAGATACTGTGCTTAGTGCTTTACAAATATTATTTCATATTATCTTCACATAACCCTAGGAGATATGTTTGATTATCTTCATTTTCCAATTGAGGAAACTGAGACAAAGAGAAATTAAGTGACTTACAGTTACTTAGTGTCTGGGACTGCATTTGAACAGAGGGCTTCCTGACTACTGGAGTAGCATTCTCTATTGATTGTGCCACCATTAGAATAAGCAAAAATACTAGCCCTTTTTTTCAGTTACCATTTCCATAACCATTGTTTCAGCTTTGCTACACATTGTAAGATGATAAATATACATGATTTTTACTACGCTTTGATTTGTAACTTTAATTGGGCTAAGTGATTAATTGGGGGGGATGATTTTAATTCCATTTTTAAGACAATCAAACTGGCATGGATTTTAGGGCCTTTAGAGAAATGTGAGATGGGAATAGTAAGGTATTCTCAAATGATATTCTATAGCAGACTACATTTTTATAGCCACTAGTACTTTATTAAAAGGCATAGAGACTGAGATATAGAAGGCATAGAAATCTACAGTGTTTATTTTTTGCTGACAATATAAAAGAATTTGATCCTTTAGAGCAAAAAAATAGTCTTAAAGCTTCTTCTGTTAGCTGAGAACAAAACCCAAAATTGATATACACACATAAATACATATGTACATGTGTGTTTACATATACATATATATGTACATGCATAAATATATACACATATCTTGGACTGATATTTTAAATGAAACTGAAAAGGAGTAGGAAAGTGGGTTGCATTGGCTATGGGATGTTATATTTTTAATGACTGTTTCTCCATGAAACAAAGGCCCATCTTTTTAATACTAATATTAATTCATCCAGCGATATATGCTTGCAAATAGTAGAATACCATTATCTCTGAAAAACTGAGATTGAGAATCAACCAAAAGGTACATGGTAGCTTCAGATGTCTACATCATATTACAGAGAAGGAATTATAAAAGAGAAATAACTAAAAGGATATTTTCATAGAAATGTATGGCTAAAAAAGAGGTAAGTTATAGTGAGAGCAAAATATCCTCAATGGGTCTATAGGAAATGTTGAAATATCTAAGGAGGGTCCTCTATTGCATTGTGTAGGCTCCATGTGGCTGATTTACAAAAGGACATGGACAAAAGCCAGACTCTCTGATAGGAGAGGATGAGTATGATCTTCATTGTTGAAGGGATTATTCATGCTGATAACAATCACAGAGTCTTACAAGTGCTTGAATTTCACCCTTAACTTTCTGTATTTCAAAGTAAAAAGCCAAATTCAGTCAATGATTTTTTTTGGCTAAGATATTTATTTTAAGCATAGGGTGATTTTAAGCATTGGTTGTTTCTTAAGTCAGTAAATTATTTTCCTTCACAAAAGAAACATAAGTAGAACCTTGTTTTCATTTATATGTTAATTGCTATTCTCTGTAGTAGTCAATAATTGTTGTATTTTTTATGTGTTGAGGGGAAGTGAGGACAGAAGTATAAAGTCCCAAGGCATAAGCAACATTCATTTTACAAGTGTGATTCATTTTATATTGTTCTACTAAAGAATGGACCATCAAATGAACAGCCAGACTTATAAAGCAGGGAATATAGTGAAGAGAGGCTCATTTAGTCCATTATTATACTGGTTGGAACTGAATCTCCTTAGCCAAAAGTGAAATAACACCCATCCTGGGTTTAGGATATGAAATTGAAATTTTCGGATAAGAAAGCATTAGCCATTTGCTCTGCATGTCCAAATGGCAGCCTAGCAATGGATCTAAAACATTGATTCATATAAAAGAACTTCCATTGTGACATACAAATAGACTTTAGCATAGAAAGAGGCCAAATATTACAAAAGACAAACTTGTTTTGCCAGATGGAGTTTACTATCAATAAAAAACAAATTATTGCAGATGTGTATAGGGGAAAGCTTTAAATATTTGTGTTCCTTGCATTTGAGAGAGAATTAACCATACTGAAAAGCAAACAACAAGCTAAGGAAATTCTATTTAAACATAAAGAAGCTATTAAATATAGGACAGGCAGTGATGCCATTCCAACTTAGTTTAACAATTTCTAACACTGATTAGGTATTAATCTTAAATAATTAATTAACTATACCCCCAGCTATAGGACATGGTAGGAAACATCTGAATGGTAACAAATCCTGGTCCTATAACTCAAAAACTGCAATTGAAAAGAAAAGATATTGCTTGCTCCTAAAGAAGATAGTAAAGTAATGAATACAAAGGTGAGGGTTGTTATGCCTCAGATTGTAATTACATAAATATTCCTCAAAATTCCAGTGATAATTGAAGATTACTAATATTCAGTAATATCAAGTATTGCTCATTGTAACTCTGAATGATTCAACAAAGAATTAAGACTTAGAAACTAAGACAAACAATAAATACTGACAGACTATCACATTCTCCAACAGATTTGCCTAATTTCAAGTTAGAAGAGCAGGGTGAAGGGTTTGCTATGGAAATTCACGATAGTCTTTTTAATGCTAAAAGTTCTAACAAGTATAAAATGATAAAAAATCCTTGATGATAAGTGGAGAATATATGTGGTGGATAATGAAGCAATGGGGGAAAAATACAATTTGAAGGCAAAATACTTTGCTTGGGCAGATTAAACTAGGAGGCACAAAACTGTCCATCAACTATTGTATTTAATAGGATTAGGGACAAGACCTGTGGTTTCCAGGGAATTCCAGGTGAGGAAATTCCCTCTACCAGTATAGGTCAGCACCTTCTCTAAAACTTAATCTTAAAGAATTACCTAAAGCACTATGGTTCTTTGTTGGGGGGGAAGAAGGTTGAAATGACTTAACTAAGGTCAGTTACAGGTAAAATGTGAACTTACATCATCTTATGCTGGAGCCAGTGTAACACAACTTATTCTGTACATATTTGGTATTTGCTCATCTGTCTTTATTTTCTTTCTCCCCAGTATGATATAAACTGCCTAATGGCAGGGACTATTTCATTTTTGTGCCCAGAACAATGGTTAGTATATAGCAGTACTTAATAAATAACTGCTGAATTAGTAAATGAACCTCTTTTAACTACCTAATTTTATAAATGAGAAAAGTTATATAGAAAAATCAATTGATCTGACTAAAGTTACATAGTTAGAAAGTAGAAGTCAGAATTCAAACCCAGGTTATCTCATTCTAAATCCAACACTCTTTCTACTATATCATATTATTAGGACTTAGGTCTTTGGATTGTTTAAATAGCACAAAATTATATCAAAGATTGCTAAAAAAAAAAGTACCTTTTGTCCCATTTTTACAGAAGTCAAATTTCTACCACAAGGCAAAAAGAGAAAAAATAGACACCCTGAATTTCCCTTTCAATCTATAATAAAATAAAACACAATGAAACATGAAGGAGAGGAGGCACGGAGAGAGTTTTAAATGTGCTGCTGAAATTAATCCAAATGAAATAATATGATATAAAAAAAAGCCACAACAGCAGGTCCTCTTGCCAAACATTGGGAAAATGTATCAATACAATTTACAAAAGCCTATGAGATAAAGTTACATTTATTATCCCTCTAGACCAGAGAAACAGCAAACAGTCCTTTAGATAATTCAAATGGATAAATATTGACCAAAATTATTATATAATGTATGAGGGAATTAGGACCGCAAGTGACTGATTGTCAGAATTGAGTGAACCACGGTGACTCCATCTTGTGACTATATTCTGGATCTAGCTCAGTTCCCTGGAATTATGGATAAGAAAACTTTGTTCAGTTGTGCAAGTTGGAAGAAAACCATTTGTAATATTTGTACCTAGCCCTGTATGACTGGGAAGCTGGGCTAAACCTACCTGATGCTTAGAGACCCTTAACTAAGGACCCAGGTTATGCTGACCAGAAACTCAGTCAGATCCAAAGATTGATGCAAGGAGTTTTTTTTCACAATTGTACATCTCAAATATTCCAGATGTATTATATGAAAATTGGTCCCATACTTACCGATCAGTGATTGTTTCCATGTTCCTTTGATTATTTACAGATACTTTGGGAAATGGGACACCTCCTTTTCTGAGAATTGCAAAATTATGAGAATTTTCAAAGAATTGCACAGGTTTACTCTCCCCCTTCCAACTTGGAAAGTCCCAAATTTTTCCTCCAGTTAGAGATCAGATTACTTAATGTTAGTCTTGTTTCCTTTTAATTAATTGGCCTTATCTGATTATTTGTTATATAAAAGTCTGTCTCCCCTTGTACTATACTCCAACCCTAAGGTGAGGAAGGGTCTTGGTCCCTATTTGTTAGAAATTTGTCCTGTATTATTTAACAAATTGATATGCTCTGGAAGATTGAACTTTTGTTTCCTCAGTCATTTAATCTTTCACTCTCCACACTGAGGAATCCATGAGATGGAGGAAATAAGCATAAAGTCAGACAATATATACACCTTACCTAGACTTCTATTACAGGCAAAAAAAAGTTTTAAAAGTGGTGTACAAATGCATAGGGTGTGGAACTAAATGGTGTTTTTTAGGAATTCTAAACTGTTTTACATTATGACTTTATATCTATCAGGAAGAACCTTCAAATTATTTGCATTATTTATTGATTTTGCATATTAGTTCAGTTAAAAAGATATCTTAGGGTGGCTAGGTGGTGCAGTGAATAGAACACTGGCCCTGGAGTCAGGAGGACCTGAGTTCAAATCCGATCTCAGACACTTAACACAAAAACTAGCCATGTGACCTTGGGCAAGTCACTTAACCCCAATTGCTCTCCAAAAAAAAAAAAAGAAAAGAAAAATATATCTTGCCTAGATTAATATCGGTAAGGCATCAAATGATGGGGTTATTATATTGTGTAATTCAAGGTCAGATTTTTACTGAATAAGTTCTATAAGTCATGAAAATTCAGTTAGTAATTATCAAAGAGCATTATAAAAATGACTATGATTTGGATAATTATTTCACTGATTATGTAATACTATAGTTGCATGGTACTTTATGGTCATTAGTATGTAAAATACACTCTCTTTTTTTGGATTTTTCTAAAGACTGACTCAGAGCCAGGTATGACCATAGAGGGGGGAAAAAAGAGGGCAGGAGCAAGAGACAATAAAAGACAACCTGCAAGTTCCTGTTATAATCACCCACTGTCTAGAGAGCTAAAGAAAGATCCCTACCATGTTGAGTAGACATGTGGAGAATTTGTGGGAGGCCCTGGACGAAGGTTGCATAGTATGAGAGGTCACAGATTTGAGCCTTATTATTAGGAGTCATACCCACATCACAAATGCACCAAAGTGTTGAAGTTTAATCATTTGGAGAAATCTTCAAAGGAAATAACACTTCCTGAGAGATCATTTAAACTTGTGGCTAATAAAATGAAGAGGTCTCCCAAATTGCAACAAAAGGTGGTTTTATTTTTTCTTCATGTTATCAGCACTTAGCACAGTGCATGGCAAGTAGCAGATATTTAATAAACGCTAGTTCATTGACTGACTTCAATCATCTCCTGACTTTCATGTTATCTTTAGTTTTTCTTTTTCTACTGGCTCCTTTTCTTCACCAGTAGGCCGTGTCAGATCTCCCTAATCCTGATGAAGAAAATTGAAAGGGATATAATGGAGAATGCAAGTGGAAGGGATAACTTTGGGAAGTAGAAGGATAATCTCTTCCTCTGACACCACAGGAAGTAACACAGAGCAGATGAAGACCTGACTAATTTGAAGGGGAGGTTATGAAGTTCATGTCACTGGGTCTTCATAATTTCAGTAAAGCTGGAAGATATTTACTGATATTAAAGGAAAAGGATTTAAAGGAAAAAGAAAACATACCCAAGCTAATTTGTGACCCTGACCATCAATTCCAATCTACAGCATGATCTGGCATTAAAATATAATGTCTTCCCAGTCTCTTTAACTTAATACTTTAACTAGTATGCCATACCTTGCTACAATAATTTTTCCATGTTTTCTTTCTTTTTAAATATTTTCATCACTATGAACTAAAAAAACACAGAAACAAACATTTCCTTATTAAAAAAATGAAAAATTAGGATTGTATAAACACTATGAATTGCTATTACATATTTTAAAATGTATATATTAAGGTTAACACTGTATTTCTAATATTCCTCTGCTTGACTATATCTCCTGAACTTCTTTCTATAGTCTTCTGTGTATTTAAAAAAAAATTCATCAAACTCTTTTATTTCTTTTCTTCTTCTGCTGCTGCTTCTCTTTCTTCATGTTGGCCTTTTTATCTTATTATTATTACTCATCTTCTGCTTCATCATCTCCATCATCTAAATCATCATCTCTTTTTTCTTTATCTCCATCTTTAACATATTTGGCATTTTCTTTATCTTTTTTCTCTTCTGAATCATCATCATCTTTTTACTCTTTCATTTCCTTCGTCAATTTCTTTATTAGCATTTTCTTCATCATTATTTTCATCTTCTGATGCTTCTTAATGTTTATCATCTTTTTATTTTTCTTCCTCATCATCTTTTCTTAATACAATTCTTTTGTTCGGGGAGGCCAGGTGGCTCAATGAGTAAGAGCACCGGCTCCAGTGTCGGGATGACCTGGGGATCAAATCCGGGCTCCGACCCTTAGCACCACACCCAGAAATAACTGGCCATGTAACCTTGAGCAAGTTACTTAACCCCATTGCTCAAAAAAAAATAATTCTTTTGTTACTTCATCTTCCTTATCATCATTCTCCTCTTCATCTTCTGCTGTTTAATCTTCATCTTCACCTTCTACATCATCTGCTTCTTCTTCATCACCATCTTCTTCATAACCACCATTCTTTATTCCAATATCTTTTCTTCTTTATCATCATCTTTTTCTTCTTCTCCTTTCTTGTCTTCATAATTTTTTCTTCATTTTTTTATATCTTCTTTCTATTCATCATCTTTTCTTCTTTATTGTCTTTATCTTTTTCATGTCTTATCATCTTTTTCTTCATCTTTTTTTCTGCATCTTTTTCATCATCATTGTGTGTTCTTTTTCTTCTTCATTATCATCTTTTCCTTCATCTTCATCATCAACTCTTCTGACTGCTGCTATTGCTTCTGCTTCCCTTAATTCACTCTAAAATTCTGCACCCAAGAAAAACAAAAGCCCTCCTTTACCACAAACATATAGAGTCAAGAAAAACAAATCCACTGGCCATGTATGAAATTTTATGTGTTATTGTGCATTTCTGCTCTATCCCCTCTCTGCCAAGATCTAGAAAGCATAAATCATCATTAGTGTTCATGGAATCATGACAATTCATTGAACTGATCAGAGAGATTGAGTCTTTTACAATTCTTTTCCTTTACAATTTTGTAGAAGTTGTATAGCGTGTTCCAAAAGTCTTAATGCAATTTTAAGTTATTAAAGTTTTAATTAGGCTAAAGCTGTTAATACATTTTTTTGGAGGGCAATTGAGATTAAGTGACTTGCCCAAGGTCACACGGCTCGTTTTTGTGTTAAGTGTCTGAGGCCGGGTTTGAACTCAAGTCCTCCTGACTCCAGGGCCAGTGCTCTATTCACTGTGCCACCTAGCCACCCCTAAAGCTATTAATATTTTAAACTGCATTAAGATTTTTGAAATGCTCTGTATAAATTATTTCTCTGATTCAGCTCACTTCATTCTGTATCATGACTCCTCCCAAGTTTCTCTGAATCCTACCCTTCTGTTATTTCTTATGGCACAATAATATTCCGTCACATTCACATATCATAATTTGTTCATCCATTCACCAGTTAAGGGATGCCCACTTTGTTTCCAATTCTTTCTTCAGTCCTTCTTACATCTAAAATTTCACTTGAAAGTATTACAATAGGGTGACTAGGTGGCACAATGAATAGAGCACCAGTCCTGGAGTCTCAGGTGGACCTGAGTTCAAATCTGGCCTCAGATACTTAACACAAAAACTATCTGTGTGACCTTGGGCAAGTCACTTAACCCCAATTGCCCTCCAAAAAGCAAAAAAAAAAGTATTACAATAACCAAAACCTTCTTGTAGGCATCCAAATCTGGCCTCTTACAACCACAACTAAAACGTTTTATTTACCAACTTTTTTTAGTCCCTGACATTTTGATGTATAGTTTGTAACAATAGTGGTTTTTCATGTCTTTCAAGAGTAAAAAATAAACCAACAATATTTATTTTTAGATAAAATAGGAAGATAAAAACAGGTGTATATATATATAGTGAACATGAACTGATAGAAGAACATTCACATTTCCAAATCCACTGCCTCCATGCTTCCCTCCCCCAGGCTTCTTGTCACCGAACTCACTCTAGCTTGGCTTCCTCTTGCCCCACCCCTTCCTGCTACATCAGCAAGTTGAAGGGGCATGAAAGATCTTCAAATCCCATAACCATCACAGGAGGATATATTATTATTATTGCTATCATATACTATTATTACTATTAAAGAATCATTTCGTTATGTTACTCCGTTGCTCAAAAACCTACAACCATTGCAAACACATTCAGTCAAATCATGTAAACTCCTCAGCCTAGTATTTAAATATCTCAATAATCCACACTCCCCTTGCTGACCAAACTTTAACTCCTTCTTCTCTTTAACATAAACCAGCCAATCCAATCATCTCACAAAATCTCACATAAAATGTGCTTTTTCTTGCCTCTCTGTTTTTGCTTATGTTACTCCTCCTAACCTGCCTTCTTCCTTCCACACACTTAAGTACTAACCATCCTTTAAGTTCAAGATCAAGCAAGTCCCATATCCTCCATGAATCCTTAACTAAGAATTTTTTCCACATTGATTTTGTCCTCTTGAATTCCTGTGGCACTGGTGGACTTTACCACACAATAGTGCTCTAGTTTATCCCTCTATCTATTGTTCTTCAGTTTTTTCTTTTCATAAATGTCTTATCCATGAATATCTTATTCTTCTAATTACATCATAAGGTCCCTGAGGACAGACATTTGTGGGGGAGGAGGGGAGGCAGTTTTTCTTTCCCCAGATTCCTCATGGCACCCTGAATACTGCTAAGGATCTGGTAAGTGTTAAGTAAATGCCATTAACTTTCCTACATCTGAGTGGGGAATAAAGAAAGATCCTTCTAGCAAGTCTTCAGCATAAGGGGCATAGATTATAATGGGCAGGTCTCTAACTTCTGTGAACTCCATTTTTTCTACTAATATCTAGTCTTGATGAACAGTAGCAGAGTACTCTACATTTCTCAGTTTTATCTCTAGCCCTTCTGTTTTAGAAAGAGAATTTCAGTTACTCATTGGCAGTGACTGAGTATAGGAGATGAATTCAGGTAGTTCAGGAAGTTGCTCAAGGAAATGGTTGCTTGCTGATACAAATGTATGCTGCAGTTTTGCACTCAATCAAACACTTGCGAAAATCCTTTTGTGCACTGCTGATAAAGGTTTAGAGCATATTGTCTCTAGCTACATTGAAACTAGACTTCTCTTCCACAGAAATAGGGAGCTCAAGATTCAGAAAGTCTCCAAAGAAGGCCTTTTCTCTCCCAGTTTGCCAGTCTAAAATTAATTCACAGTCACCTACCCTGTGTCTTTCAATAAAACAGTGCAGTGATTTCATTTCAAAGAGTTAAATTACTTCTTTAACAGTAATTATAAGAGTGATAACAAAAAACTGATGACTATGAGAACCAAATGTTTTCTTTCATTTCTGGATCATTATATCAGAATTTCCTGGTTAAATTACAGTTTTGTTACATGATGGAAGGAAATGTTTCCTTTCAAAATATCAAGGGGAAAAAATCAGTTTTCCCTTATATTCCCTCTCAACTTTTAAGTTACTTTAACATTTTTTATACTATTCATGGAATCTTCTCAAAGAGATAACCTAAGAGAAATTATGTCTAAAAATTGTAGTGAAACTTTAGCATAGATATTTGACTTAAAAGACTTTCAAATGAAAATCAGGGGAAAAACTAACACAAAATGGCCAATGAAGATGCTTTAAAGTTTCCTTCCTCTTTTATAGTTATTTGAGAGAGTTATGAAATGATATAATATGCAACTAAGTTTCACTGTGACATTGGATGAGTTCTAAATACTACTGAATACTTGGCATACATTGTCTCTGCAGATAGAGCTCTCAAATCCCCATTATGTGGGATTGATCTAGATTTAATTTGAGTATCTGTTGTTTTGTCACATAAGTAATTTTCCCCATTATAAAAAAATACTGAGCAATTTATGTATTCTCAGAAAAACACTAGAAAATGAAGAGTCTTTTTGAGTAATGAGTTAGCATTCTTCCCATGTAGAATTTACATAATGATATTTGCATTTTAAGATGTTGACAAAAAATGGAAATAAGTACTTTGGCCATAAGAAGTTCATTTGATAAGTCTCAGAAAAATTGGTAGAATAGTTGGTTAAAGCAGATGATAGGCTAATTTTTGAGGGATTCATATTGAACTGAGTAAGTTTTATTTCCAAATCTCTTATTCAAAAGGAAGTTAATATGATAATTTTGACAGTTTTTATCTAAGAAATCCTCTACAAAAGTATTATTATTTTGATGCTACATTGTGGAATGGAGACAGTTTTGGGCTCTCAAAAGCTATGCCTCCAGAATGCAAATTATGAAAGACCATACCAAGTTGCACAGATTTGAGTAAGACACCAGTGATGGATCACCTCTAACCCAAGTAACTGCCTAGCTAAGTTCTGAAAGGTTCATCTAAAAGCTTGGTCACAAGGTTATGAAATTTTTAGCCAGAGTTTACATGGCAGAATAAACTACTTTGTAACTGAAACTTGTCACATTTTTTAATAGAATTGGTCATTCAAATTTGGGTAATGGGTCTGTCAATCAATAAGCATTTATTAGGTACCTACTATGTACTAGGCATAATCAGACTACATCTCTTTACTTACTACTTCAGCTATAATCTTTATAGCCCTTCCTGCCTCAAAGGTAAATTTAGGGGTTTGTTGTAGAGAGACATTTAAAGGGGTTCAAAATATCAAGAAGATAAAAGAGTTACCCATGGAGTGAACAGAATTTTTCTGTAGCTGTTCCATTTAATTCTACAATGCCAAAATGCCTACAGGAAGACACCTGCCCCAGAGAAAACTACTTGACAACTTAAGAGCTATGAACCATACCTATACTTGATGGTAAAACTAATATAGAACATCCTGAATTATGATTTTCCATTGAATTGACCAGGAAGATAGCATCTGAAAAGATCATGATTGCAGAATTTGTAAAGCCAATCACAAAAGCGTTTTAAGATGTTGACAAAAAATGGAAATAAGTACTTTGGCCATAAGAAGTTCATTTGATAAGTCTCAGAAAAATTGGTAGAATATGTATATATGTAGAATATGTAAAGCTCTCCTGAGTACTGCTGCTATGAATAACTTTAAGATTCTGACCACATAGTAAACTCTGCATTTATTCAGCAATAAACTAAAGCAAAACATTCACAACAATGTAACATAATAATTTATTACTAAGGTGGCCACATAGTTTTAAACAAAATATATCATTCAGTAAGTGACAATCTCATCGATTACTATTGAGTACTTAAGTGAAGTCTCCTTTCATCCTTTAGTAGAGATTGGCTTCCAATCATCCTTAAGGAATAATCATCCTTCAGTCAATCATCCTTAAAGGTGTGTTAGATGAGTGTTCAGAGTCTGACTCTGAGATCAGAAAAGGTCTTTATTCTTTCTCATGAGAAAAGGCACTGCCACTGTTGCTAAAATGGCATCTGCCAGGGAGAGTGCAACATGTGAAAGCTTGTGGGCTTTTCTTGTCCTGATCCTAACTCCACTTCTAACACCTGTCCTACCTCAGCATTGGCTGGTAAGGCAAGCTCACAATCTTTCTAATTGGTGCAAAGCAGTTTCGATCCTTCATTATGTATTTCCTTTCACTAAATTTGGAAGTGTCCAATCAGAAGTAGACTCGTATATTTTTCTTTCAAATTACCTCATTTCTGGGAAATTATGAGTTATCACCAGACTGAACTGGTTTACAAAATATGGGGAAGAGATAGGAATGTAATGGGGAGTTAAAAGAAATGAGGAAACTTCACTGTGAGTCATCTCTCTGGGATAATGAAAAGTACAAAGGCCATCCACCCCTAGGTCACAAGCAAGTTACAATCTCATCAGTCAGCACTGAGTACTCAAGTAAAGGTCCTTTCTTCTTAACTCCAGGCTGACTTCCAAACTCCATGGCTCCTCTTCCACTCCCAGCTCTTGCCCACATTCACAGGTAGGCAGCTCTCCACTCCTGTTTCACACCTCAGTTTATAGGGACAGCTCTTCAGAAATATCTGTTTCTGGGAAGACAAAGCTTAACAGAGCCACAACAATATTTACACACATTAAGCTTAACAGAGTTACAACAATATTTATACACATTGTTGGCACTATCATCTTAATTTGCTTTCTATCTGACAAAGCAACACAATTCAACAGTCAGAAAGCTTCTGTTTGACCAAGTAACACAACCAACAGACAGAAAGCTTCTGTCTAACAAAATAACACCAACACAGAACAACAGACAGAGTGCCAACATCACAAACATTCTCTCAGTTCTGCTTGGTCTGAAATAGACAGCCGAGCAAAAATAGGACGGCAATGCCTATTACAATTTGATAGGAGTGTTTATTAGACGGCAAACTGCCTCCCAAGTAGGGAAGACAGCCCTGAGCTTTCTGCAGAGCAAATTTTTATAGAATGAGATGTTTCTAACAACGAAGTGTGGTTGCAAGGGGGTGTGGTCCCATTTCTTGGTTACCTAGCAAAGCCCTGGTTACAAACAAAGCTTTGGGCCATTTCTAGCTACACAGGTGGAAAGTCCCCTAAATACTATGGCATAACAGGTGGTTTCCAGGGACCCTGGTAGGGGTCCCTTTCTGGCAGGGTGTGACTAGGAGGGGGGCTTTGGTGTATAATTTCTGATGGACACTTCACTCTCCCCTTTTTATTGTTCATAGTGGAAACTCGGACTCAACTGAGTCCAGGGGAACATAGGTAGTGCGGAGGGTGAACAGCTTGACAGCTGGATCCTTTTTCTAACATAGGTGGACAGGCAATTTATGAGACACGGGGCCAGTAACAATCCCAGTAGTAGGTCACAGAGATCAAAGGAGAGGGTAGGCTGGCTATAAGTCTCATTGTTTGCAATAAGAGTCCCATCAATTTTCCTACTAAGAGTCCAAGAGTAGAAGGTGGGAGCGGAGCATAGGGGTTGGAATCAACCAAAGGCAGGAATACCAAGAGCAGAAGCATTAGGACAGCCTCTTAAACTTCAGTTGTAAGTCACCGACTGGCTCTGTTACCCACAGGTCTGGTGGGTCAGGAGGAGCCGTCACCTTGAGCGTGTGAAGGTGGATCCAGGCCTTTCTTCTGGCCACCTTAACAGCAGAGGGGTTAGGCTCAGGATCCTGGGGTGATGACTGGGAAGTGGCCTGGTACTCCGAGCAACCTGGACTTGAGAAGGGAAATCCTGAGCAACCATACATAACAGCATCCGCCACCTGAAGTACAATAGGAGGTGGAGTACCAAACAGAATCTCAAAAAGGGGAATGAATTTTACACATATACATCCAGTTACAAATGTTAACACTTGCTTAGATAATGGAATAACTACAAATTCAGATCAAAACAGCAAGTTCTTTTCTGCTTTACAACTTGTTACATCAATTCAGCAATAAACATGTCTTACAAATGGAGGTTTTAGTGGGTCTCTTAAAATCACAATAGAGACTTTTAAAATTTCTTCTAAAAGTCCTTCTTCAAAACAGTTTCAAGATTTATAAATGATCACCAAACTTTTATGAAGAAAGTTAGTTGAAAACTTTTAAATGATCTTAAGCAGTTTGCATAACTTTCTGTACATGTTCTAATTCTAGATGAAAAATAATATTAGATTTTCCAATAAACTAATATGAAAGAGCTCATATCTTTTACTGATTACTTGCTCTGTGCATAGAAACCTGTTATAGAAGGAAAAAAGCAAGGGCATATGACATTCCAAATATGCCAGGATAAAACATCCTTGGCTCTATTTAAATTCAGGTAAAGTCACAGATATCCAACCATGCAGCATCTGTACCACCTCATAGCTAGACTCAGGAATAGGTGGGAAACATTCCTTTTCAAAGGAACCCCATGGGTAAACTGAGCCAGGAGGGATCCCATCCCCAGACAGAGGCTAAAATTGTCCCTTCAGCCTTTACCAAATGTAGATTTCCACCTGTTAACAGTACAGGATCACACTCCCTCTGAGTAGCTAGCAGCATTTTCTTTCAGATACTGATCTAATGCAGACACTTCTACCCAAACTCAGACTCAAAATAAAATTTAGTCATGGTCCCAAGTGCCTTTTAACTTAAACAACAAGCTTCACCAATCACAGCTTAGAGCCAGTTATAATTATTTCTATTCTCATGTAGCTGCAATAAGCAATAAAGATTTATCAGGTCTCATAAATGTAAGGAATTCCATTTACCATCCTTTCTTCTGAAATATAAAAGCCAATTGATAGAAATCTCTTTTAATCTTTGCAACTTCTTAGCAAGTTAGCTTCATTTAAAACCTACATGACTAAAACAAGTTCCTTTCCCAGGCTGAATGACTTTGCCTAATAGAAATAGTTTCTATGGGATTTGGCAGTTTTAAAACATAAGAAAGAATTATATGAATTCTAAGCAGGAGAGACTGGGGGAAGGGCTAATCCTTTCCACATACAGTAATCAATTAATAGTTTTAGGTTTTAGCATTAAAACAGTAGCCCAAAATAGCTTAGTTAACAATCTTAGAAGTTTAAACAAACTTAACTGAAACTTCCTTTTAAACAAAGAGAGACTTGGAGAGGTGTAAACACCCCATTTGCTAAATAGCAGATATACAGGGGTGGAACCAAGATGGCTGAGTAGAAGCACAACCTTCCCATGGCTCTGGCTTCCACCTTCCCCAATCCATATAAAAAGGGGACTCTAAACAAACTTTGGAGCTGCAGAACCCACAAAATGACACAGAGAAGCTAACGTCTCACTGAGGACAGCCTGGCAGGAATCCAGCGCAGCGCTCTGGGAGCTGAGCCCAGACTCACACCAAGGCTTTAGCCTGACCAGCTGGGGCCAGAGGGACTCCAGATCAGCAGCAGCTGTGGCCGTTTCCAGATTTATCAACACACAGATTCGAAGGACAAAGTGAGAGGTCAGTGCAGTCTGGACTTTGGGACCAGTAAGTGGGAGTATGTGGCTTTCACCCCTGGGGCGAGAAGCCACTGAGACCCTGGCACAGCCAGCCAGCGCCACATGGCAGCTTCAGCTCCTGGCCTGCAGAGCGTAGGGGGACTAAGCACCAGTCTGAGGGGTAATCGCTCTTGCTTTAACCTTCTTGGATCTGGATTGCAGCCTAGGGTGGAGGTCCTGGGGTGTGTGTCCAGCTTGCCAGAGCATGTGGAGACCTCAGAGAGGGCACCCATCTAATACCTCTGGCAGATGAGAAAACCCCAGCATTTGGGACGAAAGCTCCCCTGTCTGGTGGCAGAGTCCTACTGTGGCAAAAAGCCCAAAAGTCAAGTAATTGGTGGCAAAATGAGCAAGCAAAGGAAACAAAGCAGACAGGAGATTCAGACATTACATTCCTATTTTGGGGACAAAAAGGATCAAATCATGGAACAGGAGGAAAACAGTGAAGTCAGAACTCCTGCACCAAAAGCTTCAAAGGAAAATACAAGCTGGTTATAGGCCATAAAGGACCTTAAGAAGCAGATAAGAGAAGTGGAGGAAAAATTGGGAAGAAAAATGAGAACAATGCAAGAAAATTATGAAATGAGAGTCAACAGCCTGACTAAGGAAAATAATACCTTAAAAAACAGACTGACTCAAATGGCAAAGGAGGCTCAAAAAAGCAATGAGGAGAATTCCTTAAAAAGCCGAATTTACCAGATGGAAAAAGAATCTCAAAAGCTCAATGAGGAGAATCATTGCTTCAGAATTAGATTGGAGCAAATGGAAGCTAATGACTTTATGAGAAATCAAGATGCTATTAAACAGATCCAAACAAATGAAAGAATAGAAGGCAATGTGAAATATCTCATGGGAAAAACCACTGACCTGGAAAATAGATCCAGGAGAGATAATTGAAAAATTATTGGACTGCCTGAAAGCCATGACCAAAGTAAGAACCTAGAAATCATCCTCCAGGAAGTTTTCAAAGAAAATTGCCCTGATGTTTTAGTACAAGAGGGCAAAATAGAGGTTGAAAGAATCCACCGATCACTTCCTGTAAAAGATCCCAAAAAGAAAACTCCTAGGAATATTATAGCCAGGTTTCGGAATTCCCAGTTTAAGGAGAGACTATTACAAGCAGCCAGGAAGAAACAATTTGAATATTGTGGAAATACAATCAGGATAACCCAGGATCTGGCAGCTTCTACACTGAGGGATCGAAGGGCTTGGAATATGATATTCTGGAGGGCAAAGGAGCTGGGATTAAAACCAAGAGTCACCTACCCAGCAAAACTGAGTATCATGTTTCAAGGGAAAATATGGTCGTTAAGTGGAATAGAGGACTTTCAAGTATTCTTGCTGAAAAAACCAGAGCTGAATAGAAAATTTGACATTCATATACAAGAAGCAAGAGAAGCATGAGAAGGTAAACAGGGAAAAGGAATCATAAGGAACTTATCAAAGTTGAACCATTAACATTCCTACATGGAAAAACAATAATTGTAACTTATGAAACTTTTCTCAGTAGTTGAAAAGATTGGAGGCCAGTAAGGGTGTTAACGCTGTGTCCAGCTTAGCCTCTTACTCTACAGGAGCACTCACCAGAACAGAAATAGAATTCTCGTGGACCAAATTGAAAGAATTTGGGAAGGACTCAAGTTCCTGGTCCACTCAGGAAAACAATACAAGCCTGGGGCCAAGGAACATCATCTTGGTGGCCACCCTCTAGGTCGGCTGCTTTCCTGGCCCTCCAGGGAACCTGCACCAGCTGTCAATACAGAGCCCAAGGCTATCTCGGTGGGACCTCCAAGTGAAATGGACAGCCGAGCAAAAATAGGACAACAATGCCAATTACAATTTGATAGGAGTGTTTATTAGTTCCACAGTGACTGCCTCCCAAGTAGGAAAGACAGCCCTGAGCCTTCTGCAGAGCAAATTTTTATAGAATGAGATGTTGCTAACAGCAAAGTGTGGTTCCAAGGGGGTGTGGTGCCGTTTCTAGAGAAGCCTTGGTTACCTAGCAAAGCCCTGGTTACAAACAAAACTTTAGGCTGTTTCTAGCTACACAGGTGGAAAGTCCCATAACTACTATGGCATAACAGGTTGTTTCCAGGGACCCTGGTAGGGGCCCCTTTCTGGCAGGGTGCAACTGGGAGGGGGCCTTTGGTGTATAATTTCTGGTGGACACTTCAGGTCCCAGCTTTTGCTCAAGCTTTTATCTGCTCTGCTTCTTCCTGTTCCACCTTTTCTTTTGTGTCCTTCCTGTTGTGCTCTTTTGGCAAGTTCCTCCCACCTTGGGCTCCATGCGATAATATTAGGCCTCTTAAGGGCAGCAAAGGTCTCCCAACTCCCTTAGGCCTATTAAGGGAAACACATTGTATACTTTTTCCAACAAAGACCTGATATAATCACAGGTGGGGCTCAAAGGCTCTTGAATAGCTGAAACAAGGAGCTTAAGTAATACTTTGCTTGTCATTACAATAACCAAAGCAAGGAGCAAAATACCACTTTGCTAGCCATTATAGCATTATATCTAAGTCTCTGCTAATCAGATCAATCAGCTGAAGAAACAATAGGAAAAGAATCTTATGATATGTGTTGTCACAGTCCTAGATGGCCTGGGTTAGAGAGCTGCCTAAAATAGTAGTAGTAACAGTAGCAGCTACATTTAGATAGCACTTTGATGTTCAGAAAAAGCTTTATAAATATTCCCATTTTATCCTCACAACAACTCTACATGATGTCTGCTATTATAATGTCCATTTTACATATGAGGAAACTGAGAGAGACAAAGGTAAAGTAAATTGCCCAGAGTCACAAAGCTATTAACTGTTCAAAGCTAGATTTGAACTGGTCTTTCTAATTCAGGGTTCAGCATTTGGTCTACTCACTATACACCTGTTGATTTGTATAGAATGCAATCAACCCGAACTACACTCAGAAGTAAATAAGAAATATTTGTTTTAATATTTGCATAGCACTCCTGAGAGACAGCATAGAGTAGTAGACAGCATAGAACTAGCCCCAAAGGCAAGAAGACCTGGGTTTAACACCCATCTCTACTGGTTGTGTGATTGTGGACAAATCACTTAACCTCTTACTACTTTAGGAAATTTCCTTAAAGTGTAAAGGTATCATAGAAGTTATTAATCTTCATTGCTAGAGAAAGTTTAACTTCATCTAGGAATTCTCTGTATAAATGAAATCCCATTTCTAAGCCCCAATAGTATATTTATAAACTCTTCTTTGCATTCTCTTGTTCCATTTTGTATTAAATTTATTAGTACATGTATCTTGTTCTACTTTCTTTCCTCAACTAGCTTATAAACTATTATGGACTTTTGTATTCTATATTACCAAGCCCACTTCCATAGTTCAATATCTTAGAAGGAATTTAATTGTTGAAGTGAATGAGACAAATAGTTCCTCAGCTAAGTGAAGTAAAAGCCAGTTTCAATTGCTCACAGAAACAATTGACTAGTTTCATGTTTCTAATTGCATAAACCACCAGTTTCCTCTCGAGATGTCAGACTGAGTAAGGAGTAAAGTAGCCCAGCTTTCTCACAAAAACAAAAACAAACTCCACTGAAATGACTGAAATGACATGGCTAGACTTGTGCTTTATAGAGATTATTTTGTTAGTTCTATGAAGGATGCATTGAGGAAAGGAAAGACAAACAAACAAGGATTACAGTTAAAAGTCTATTACAAGGGGCAGCTAGGTGGCACAGTGAATAGAACACCGGCACTGGAGTCAGAAGGACCTGAGTTCAAATCCAACCTCAGACACTTGACACACTTACTAGCCATGTGACCTTGGGAAAGTCACTTAACCCCAATTGTCCTGCCTTTCCCCCTCCAAGAAGCAAAAAAAAGTCTGTTACAATACTCCAAGTGAGCAGTGATAAGTCATTTTAATTATAGAGGTGAACATATAAGGAGAAGAAGGATGTGAAAGATATTAAAAAGGTGGAATGACAAGACTTGGCAAATGATTCATTATGAATGTGAGAAGTAGAGTCCAGGATTCTGGGTTTGTAAACCAAGGTGACTGGAAACATGGAAGTGCCTTAGAAAGAAAGAGGGTAGGTAGGAAAAGGGACAGGCTTAGGAGAGAAATAGTGAGTTTCATTTTGGAACTATTGAGTTTGTTTATAGGTTTCCTACTATTGAACAAACACTGCATTCCTGGAATAAATGCAGTATGGTGATACTGTATGATCTTTGTGATATATTGTGGCAATCTTCTTGTTAGTATTTTATTTAAAATTTTTTCAGGAATATTTATTAGGGAAATTGGTTTATAGTATTCTTTCTGTTTTTGCTCTCCTTGGCTTAGGTATAAAACCATATTTGTGTCATGAAAGGAATTTGGTAAGACTCCTTCATTACCTATTTTTTCATATAGTTTGTATAATATTGGAATTAATTGCTCTTTAAATGTTTTCTATACTTAATTCCATTTGGTTTTATTCTTTTGTTTCCTTAGGAAGCTGATTGATGACTTGTTCAATTTCTTTTTCTGAGATAGGGTTACTTAAGTATTGTGCTTCCTCTTCTATTAATCTGGGAAACATGCACACATGCACACACACACACACATATATTTGTAAATATTCATCCATTTCACTTAGATTGTCAGTTGTGTTGGCATAAAGTTGGACAAAATAGCTTCTAATAATTACCTTAATTTTTTATTATTGGTTGTACATCTACCCTTCTTGTTTTTTATTCTGTACATCTACCCTTCTCAAATTAATCAATGGTTTATCTATTTTATTATTTTGTCCACAAAACTAGCTCCTAGAATAATTTATTCATTCAATGATTTTTTAAAATTTTACTTTCAGTTTTTGAAATCATTCTTGTGACTTACAGAATTTCTATTTTGGTGTTTAATTGGAGATTTTTAATTCCTAATTGGGGAGTTTTAGTTGCATGACCAATTCATTGGTCTCTTTTTTGCGGGGGGAGGGTTGTTTATTTGTTTTACTGATATATGCATTTAGAGACAAATTTTCCACTAAGTACTGCGTTGGTTGCTTCCCATAAATTTTGGTATGTTGTCTCATTGTTATCATTATCTTTAATGAAATTGTTTATTGTTTCCATAATTTGTTCTTTGAAACACTTTATCTTTAGGATTGAATTATTTGATTTTGAATTCATTTTTAATCTAAGCTTCAAAGTTCTTTTATTGAATGTAATTTTTACTTCATTATGGTCCAAAAAGGGTATATTTCATATATCTATTTTTCTACATTTGTTTATGAGGTTTTTATTCTCTAATACATGGTCAGTTTCTATGAAGGTACCACGTACAGCTGAAAAACGGTATACTCCTTCATATTCCTATTCAATAGACTTCAGAATATCAAATAATTATCAAATTAACGTTTCTAAAACTCTATTTCTGTAACTTCTTTCTTGTTTATCTTATGTTTAGGTTTATCTACATCTGAGAGGGAATGAAGTCCCAAACTAGTGTAGTTTTACTGTCTATTTCTCCCTCTCTAACTCATTTAACTTTTCCTTAAAAAATTTGGATGCTATGCCATTTGGTGTATATATGTTCACTATGGATGTTAATCCATTGTCTACGGTACCTTTTTAGCAAATGTAATTTCATTGATTTGTTATTTTCAAGTCATTTCAGTTGTGTCCAACTCTTTATAACCTGTTTTGAGAGTTTTCTTGGCAAAGATATGGGAGTAGTTTGCCATTTCATTCTCCAGCTGATTTTGTAGATGAGGAACTAAAGAAAACAGAATTAAGTGATTTGCCCAGGATTACACAGCTAGTAAATGTCTGAGGTTGTATTTGAACTCCTAAAATTGAGTCTTCCTGATTCCAAGTCCAAGGTTCTACCCACTGAACTACCTAACTGCATTTTCCTTGACAATCTCTTTTTATTAGACCTATTTTTGCTTTTTCGTTGTCTAAAGTCACGATTACTCCCCCTGACATTTTTACTTTAGATGAAGTATAATAAATTCTGCTCTAGCCACTTATTTTAACTCTGTGTGTCTTTCTGTTTCAAGTGTGTCTCTTGAAAACAAGATATTTCTGGATTCTTGTTTCTAATCTGTTCTACCATTCATTTCCATTTTATCAGTGAGTTTAGCCTATTCACATTCACAGTTATGACTGATAGCTATTTTATTCTATATCCCTCCATCCATTTTCTTCAATTTATCCTTTTTTTAACCCATATCCTCCTCAAATCTGTTTTACTCCCTTTTATTATCTCCATTTTTCACTTATCCCCTTCCCACTTTCCAGTTGGATAAGATGAATTTCCATACCCCATTGTATGTGGGTGTGTATAATATATATGTATGTATGCATGCATGCATACATGCATGTATATAATTTCTTCTTTGAACCAGTTCAGATTAGAGTGAGGTTCAAGGTTCAAACATTGCTTACTATCTCCCTCCATTTTCCTCTCCATTGTAAAAAGTCTTTCTTACACACCTTTTATGTGAGATAATTTTCCCCAGCCTTCCTCTTTCTTCTCCCTTCTCCCAATGCAGCTTTCTTTCTAACCCTTCCATTCTTCTTTTGAGATTATCCCAGAATGATAGACTCAGACCTATGCCTTCTAAGTAGACTCCTTATAATTGCCTTAATAATGACGTTTTTAGGAATTACATGTATCATCTTCCCCGGCAGGAAGTCGAGATATTAGAAAACACCCTGTTTTCCAGAGCTAAGGCCCAGCAAGGAGGCTGTGCCTTAAGCTTGGCATAACAATCCTTTGTACTCATCCTCTGGATGATCTCACCCTCTGGCAAAATTTCACATAATTATTGTATTGCTTTGACCAGCATCAAGTGTTCTCTGAGCTTGGACAAGCACTGGACAGGTACCCATGCTCTGGTCATGAAGCCCTGCTATGAGTTAAACTTGTCACATTGTTGCTATTATCCCTCATTGTCAGGACTACAATTCACTGTGTAGCCATTAGTATAAGTACTGAGATTTTTGACACACTAAAGCAGGTTCGCTCCAACTAGGGGGAGGACCCTGGTACATCTCTTCTTGTTTACAAGCCAGTTCCCTCACTTTGAAATTAAACTTCTGTTTGATTCCTGCCTCTCATATCTCTAGCCTGCTCTGTTTGACTCTGATCACCCACAGATTAGAGACTAGTTCTGTGTTACTTGACAAGGAATTTAATCAGTTTAAACTTTTAAGTCTCATGATTTCTCACTCATGTTTACCTTTTTATGCTTCTTTTGAATCATATGTTTGAATGTCAAATTTTCTATTCAGCTCTGATTTTTTCATCAGGAATATTGGATTTTTCTAATTCGTTAAATATCTATTTTTCCCCATAAGATTATACTCAGTTTTTCCGGGTAGGCTATTCTTGGCTGTCATCCTAAGTCTCTTGTCTTCCAGAAAATCATATTCCAAGTCTTCCATCCTTTTAGTAGTATCTGTTAATTTTCAGGCAATTCTGATTGTGGCTCCTTGGTATTCTAATTCTTTCTTTCTGGTTGCTTGCACAATTTTCTCTTTAACCTGGGATCTCTGAAATTTGACTGTAATATTCCTGGGAATTTTCATTTTGGGATTTTTTTTAAGGAATTGGGGTTAAGTAACTTGCTCAAGGTTACACGGCCAGTTATTTCTGGGTGTGGTGCTAAATATCAGAGCTGGGATTCGATCCCAGGTCATCCCAACTCTGGGGCTGGTGCTCTTACTCGCTGTGCTACCTGGCCACCTCCATTTTGGGATTTCTTTTAGGATGTAATTGGTAGTCTTTCAATTTTGCATTTGCTCCTTGACTACAATGTATTTGAACAGTTTTTTTTTCTTTATAATTTTTTGAAATACAATGCCTAGATTATTATTTTTTTAAATCATGGCTTACAAGTCATTCAATAATTCTTAAATTATCTCTCTTCAATCTGTTTTCCAGGTCAGTTGTTTTTTCCTATGAGATATTTCACATTTGCATCCTTTTCCCCCCATTCTTTTGACTTTGTTTTATTGTGTCTCATTGCATCATTAGATTCCACTTGACATATCCTCATTTTTAAGGCATTTCAGTGAACAAAACCCAAATGTGAAAAAGTTTTAGAAAAAAACTTATTATGTTATTTGGCAGAGGAGACAGATCAAAAACAGTGTGGCTCATGCCCCTTCAGTCAATATGAGTTTTACAGAGTTCAAAAAAAGACACAAAGATTAACAGCTGAGTGGCTGGTCCACAGACAGTTTCTAAAGGTTGTAGTTTCCAAATAAGGCACAAAAGTTGCTTAAGATGTATATCAGCAGTCAAGTCCAAACTTTCAATAAAATTTGGGCAAAACCAAAACATAGCTCTTGGGTGAGGTCTCAAAACACAAGACCTGAGTGGAGTTCATGTATTTCTTTCAGCTATTTCTATCTCCCCTGGAGGATCTCAAAGGTTCTCAAGATCTGTAAGTCCTGCACATGCTGAGATAAGCAATTTCTGACTACACAAAATGTAATAAATAATTATTTTCCCCCCAAGAGTTATTGTCTTCAGTGAGATCTTGTAATTTCACCATTCTCAATTCTGATTTTTTTAGGAATTATTTTTGTTCAGTATTTCTTGTGCCTCTTTTAGTAAGCTATTAATGCTCTTTTCACAATTTTCTTTCATTGCTCTCATTTCTTTTCCCAATTTTTCCTCTTCTACTCTTATTTGATTTTCAAAATAATTTTTTCTCTTTTTTATCTCTTTCTTTGGTCCTAGGAATTCTTGTTGAGATTTTGTTCAGTTTGCATTTTTTTTAAGTTTTCTTAAAGACATTTTAAAGTTATTATCATCTAAGCTTGTGTTTTGTGCTTTCTTGTCAACACAGTAGTTTTTTGTGATGGGATTCTTTGTTGCTATTGTCATTTGCTCATTTTTCCAGTCTATATCTTGATTTTGCACTAGACTTGATTTACGTTAGAGCTGAGATTTGCCCACCTTTGGGATGGTGAACATGTCTGACCTGAACTTTTATGAGACCTTATTTAAAATAACTTTTAAAAAATGAGCTTCTGTTGTTTTTATAGCATGGTGGGTTCCTGAAAGTTTTTGGTGCTTCCAAATGACTTGGGAAGAGGTCTGGTCATTGTCATTCTGGCTAGCTCTCTGAACCTCATGTAAGTGTGACTGCAATCATTCCTCTCCACCCTGAACTGTGAACAAAACAAGTTAATGGGCAACAGAGCTGTGAAATGCTACCCAATCCTGGACCCAGTGCTATACATTGGGATCTCTTTCTTACCACATGTTCACTCCCCTTACCATTGCTAAGCATTTTTCTTTGCCATTACTGCCCCCAACCCAGTCCAAAAGCAGTGCTACTTCCTCCATACTCTACTCCTCACCAACCCCCACCTCAGTGTCCACAGGTCTCTCCTTCTGTTTTCCTAAGTTGCTCTGGACTAGAAAAAAAATACTTCACTGTGGCTTTTGGTTGCTTTTCCCATTCAGAATTCAGTTTGATAGTCTTAAGAAAATTGTTGTAGAGGGATGAGTTATGACAGCATGGCAAAAATTCTAACTTCACCCCATCATCTTGGCTCTACACTGCCTGTTAAGTTTAATATGCCAATGAGATATCAAGGTGGAGATAAATAGCAGGTACTTAGTGATGCAGGGTATCAGCTCAGAAGAGAGATCAAGACTGGTTATATAGATTTGGAAGTCATTGCTTATTGATGAAAACTGGATATATAGGAACTGATGAGATCATCAAGATATATTGTATAGTTAAAAGGTTCCAAGATAGAGCATGAGGGCAAATCCACATTTAAGGGGGAGAACATTAGGTGTGATCCCAATGAAGAGACAAATCAAATAGGCATGAGGGAAATTGGGAGAGAGTAGCATCACAAAATTCTAAGATGAGAATACCAAGGCTGTCAAGGTGCTTGTGTGAAAAGATGAAAGAATGAAAAGAAAGATGAAGAATGATAAAAGGTAATTTGATTTAGCAATTAAAAAATTATTGATAACCTTGGAAGGAGCAGTTTCATTCAAGTGGTAAAGTCAGAAGCTAGGATACAAGGGTTTGAGAAATAAGTGAAAGGTGAGAAAATGAAGATAATGAATACAGAAGGCTTTTACTAGTTCAGCTGTTAAATGGAGGAGAGGTATAGGAAGATAGCTAGAGAGAATAACACAGTCAAGTGAAGGGTTTTTTTTTAGAATTGGGAGACCCAAACACCTGCTTTGGGAAGCCAGGAAAGAGCAAAGGCATAAGAAGAAATTAAAAATTAGTAACAAAGAGGCAGTTATCTGTAGGGAAAATTCCTAGAGTAGTGGAGAAGGGATGGGATTAAGATTTGAAGTAGAAGTGATAGCCATATCAAAGAGAAGAACCACTTCTTCCTCAGAGACTAGAACAAACAAGAAAATGGTGATGATGTCAGGGAATTTTGTGGTAAAGAATTAGGGAGAAGTGAGAACTTATGATGCATCATTTATTTTTTAGTGTAATGAGTCTTTGAAGTATGTCCAGATCATCTAAGTTACCTTAAGGATCTTGCCTGCTCATGCTCAGATCTCCTGAGATGCATTCATCATCCACTACCATGTGAGTAGATGTAGCCTCTTTTGAGTCCTACATAATGAGAACAGTATATTATTTTTTATTATTAAATTTTATTTTATTCCAGTTTAAGTTCTTTCCCTCTCTCCCCCATCCATTGGGAAGGCAAGAAATACAATGCCCATTACACATCTGAAGTAATGCAAAACATAGTTCTTTATTAACCATGTTCAAAGTAAAAAAGGAAAAGAAAGAGGAAAAAAATATGCTTCAATCTGCTCTTTGAGTCTAATAGTTCTCTATCTGGAGGTGGAGATCATTTTTTCATTATGAGTCCTTTGGAATTGTGGTGAATCATTGTACTGATCAGAGCTGCTTAAGTTTTTCAAGATTTATTATCTTTACAATATTGCTGTTACTGTGTAAATTGTTCTCCTGGTTCAGTTCACTTTATTTTGCATTATATAAGCCTTCCCAAGTTTTTCTGAAACCATCCCTTTCATAATTTCTTATAACACAATACTATTCCATCATATTCATATACCAAAACTTATTCATAGCCTATGTCTTTAAATTGGAGAGACTGAGATGGTTTTTCCACCTCTTTCTGGCTCCAAGCTTTTTCCCATTCCATCCGGAGATGGATCACAGTTCACCCACAGCATGAGCTCCATGAGCTGAATCGGTAAAAGGGAAGGACTTCCTTCCCTTGTTCCACTTTCTTTTATCCTAGCTCTGAGAACTAGGCATCAATTTTTTCTTGTTTCATTTGCCTCCGTTTCAGGTGATAGCTTTGATCACATCAGAATTGGGAATTCAAACTGTTGTGAATCTGTAGCAGGATTCCATGTGGGATGTTGCAGCTAGCCAACCTGATAGGGAAGCCCGGGAAAACTAGGGTCCCTCCGATACAAGGAGGGTTTTAGAGTTGGATATTGGTACTGTGTACTTTATAGGAAACAAGCTAATCTATGAACCTAATTCCCTTCCCCTCCCCAAAGACTAAAATTATACAAGGGGAGAAAGTTTAAATAGTATGCTTCAATCTACATTCAGAGTTCATCAGTTCTCTCTCTGGAGGTGGATAGTATTTCTTCAAAATGGGTCATTTGTAATTGTCTTGGATCTTTGTCTTTATCAGAGTAGCTAAGTTTTCTACAGCTGACCATCCTTACAATATTGCTGTGTACAGTATATACAGAGAACACTGTGCACAGTGTCCTCCTGGTTCTGCTCACTTCATCTTGTATCAGTTCAGGCAAGTCTTCCCAAGTTTCCCTAAAAACATCCTGTTCATTTTTTATAGTACAAATGTATTCTATCACAGTCACATGCCTCAACCTGTTCAGCCATTTTCCAGTTGATGGGCATCCCCTCAATTTCCAATTCTTTGCTGCCACAAAAAGAACTGCTATAAATCTGTTTGTACAAATAGTTCTTTTTCCCTTTTCTTTGATTTCTTTGGAATACAAACCTAGTAACAGAAGAGAAATATTGTAAAGTTGTAAATGACAGGACTTACTACTAGTTGGATATAGGTAAGAAAGAGAATGAGGCAATAATATATATGTGTACATATATACATACATGTATGTTTATAATGCATATAAGTACACACGTGTATTTATACATTTACATAAAACCACTTCCTTACTTCTGCTTTGGTATGTTGGCATGGACATTTAAATTTAATTTAATAAAAACTTTTTGCTTAACCTTAAATGACCATTAGTAATGGTTGTATTACTTTCCATGTTTTCCAGTGATCCAATAAAAATGCAAATGAAGTTGCAAAATATCCTTGGCAAAGGAGAGCAAAAAATTTTTAATACCTTAAATTATAAAAGCAATTAATTAAAAGACCAAAAAACTCCAAATGGTGACCAGATCTTAAAGCCAGAAGTTAGTATTGAAACAGAATGGCTCAGAGCCATGTTTGAACATTGTTTTCTATACTCTTTTAGTACTTTGGTATTGAATATTAGCTGAAAAGTTTTTAAATAGTCTTCAAGAACTCTTTATTTTCAAAAACTGGATCACTAACCATTATGAAAACACTAGGTGGTCCACAGCTAGGATAGTCACTTAGGCCTAGAGACAGGAAGACATTAGTTCACATCTAGCCTCATACATGTCCTAGCTGTGTGACCCTCAGCAAATCACTTAATCTTTGTCTGACTCAGTTTACTCAACTGTGAGATGGGGAATATAATAAAATCTACTCACAGAGTGGTTAAGAAGATCGAATGAGATAGTATTTGTAAAGTATTTAGAATATAGTAGGCACTTAATAAATGTTTGTTCCCTTCTCTCTTCCTTGATAGGGGAAGCATGACCTAAGCAGTACAATGTAGAGACAGGAATGTTGGTGTGGTTAGAAGAAAAGTTCTTTATTTTCTAATTAAATAATACTATTGGAATCTTTCCTTAACATTTTCATTAACAGAACTATCCCACAACCAAATTGTGAAGCTCAAAAAATTTTATCTGAACTTTCTCTCTGCCCTATCAGACTTTAAGACCCTTCCTCTCTTTCATGGGAAATCCCATCCCAAGGCACCTGCCTTATTCTCAGCTAGTTGTCTAATAATCCCCTCTAAGGTAGTAAGTAATATAAATTTAAGATGTTCTTTCAAAAAATATTTTTATTTCAGGAATTTGAAATGGTGGCAATGGTAAATAAATGTGGAAGCAAATACTCTTCTTGGTATAATATATACTACTTGTGGGGTGGCCAGGTAGCACAGCGAGTAAGATCACCGGCTCCAGTGTCAGGATGACTTGAAGATCGAATCCCCAGGCCCAGACACTTAGCACCCACCCAGAAACACCTGGCCGTGTAACCTTGAGCAAGTTACTTAACCCCGATTGCTTAAAAAAAATATATATATATATACACACACACTACATGTAATTACTCCATCTGTTCATAATATTGGCTTTATGTTAAGATGGAGAAACATATGTATAACCTTTGGCTCAAAGGACCAATTGTGTGAGACTTTCTAATTGCTCAATGCTCTTTACCTGCCTGAAGGATAGGCAGAACTGATGAGAGCAAAAGAGAAGAGAAATTCTGGCTCTTGTAGCTTTCAGCCTAAAGAGAGAAAATGCATGAATTCAACCTCTCTTTAGGTCACTGAAAAGAGATAAAGACTAGGGGAAAGCCAATAGGCAGAGAAGTGCACAGTCTCTATAATGTCAGTATACCCAGTTTATTACATTATAATCTTTGGAGAATGATGGAAAACAGGGCATGGATTAAAGAAGACTCATCTTTCTGAGTTTGAATGTAGCCTCAGACACTTTTATTAGGTGTGTGACCCCAGGCAAGTCACTTAATCTTGTTTGCCTCAGTTTCCTTATCTGTAAAAATGAGCTGAAGAAAGAAATGGCAAACCACTCTAGTATCTTTACCCAGAAAATCACAAATGAAATCACAAAGATTCAGACACAACTGGAAATGACTAAACAACAACAAGATCTGGGATCTTCTCTCTCTCGGTTGAGCTGACTTGTCACACTTCCAGTGGGAAAGTACTTTCGCTCTGTATTGTCTGGCATATATTCCCTTATGTACACTTTGGTTTTCTGTTTGCTATCCAATTGGATACTTTTTTTTTCTTCTCTCTCTCTCTCTCTCTGAAGAGCAGAGTAGCCAACCTCTGTTTCCAACTCCTGTTTCCCTTCCTACAAGGAATCAATCTCCCTTAGAAAATGATGGGGAGAAGAGACACTGGAGATGTTGATTCTTACTTCCCTATAAGCCCCTTCTCAACAGATCTATGCAGAAATACACAATCTACATGGGTGTGATAGTAATGGAACATAAAGATTCCCCTGTATTGGCTTGGTTTTCAAACTGATTGTGTTAAAACCCAGAGCTTGTTAATCCCACCTCTGGGATGGACTTGTTGATGTGAAAAGAGAATCCTGAACTGGGAGGAGCTGATGACGTAGATTTGGAGAGACAAGAGAGAGGCAGAAGAATTTTTTGGAAGCAGTACCTCGTGGAGGCAGAGAGAGACTGAGAGAATTGCTGGTGGCCACTTTGAATTGCCCTGGACTTTTGAGACCTGCCCCCTGAGCTACCAAGGACTGAGGAGACATGGCTGTTTTGCTGGTACTTTGTCTGTCTGTTTTGATGTTGTTTTGCCAGATTTGTCCACTGGTGAAAGACAGTCCTTTTGTTGAAGAAGTCCTGGAACCTGGCTGTTGGCTAAGAAGCCCTGAGACTGTCCTGCAGACAGAGAGTGAATACTGTCCACTGGTGAAGGACAGTGCTGTTGTTGCAGGGGTCCGGGAATCTTTCTGTTGGTTCAGAAGCCCTGAAGAAGGATTTTCTTGTTGTATGTTTACAGAAATCCTGGGAGAGGGTTTTGCTAATGTTTTCAGGGGTTCTAGGACTGTCCTACAGACAGAGGATGAATTAATGAAGGGACTGGCAATGTATCTTGTGGCCTTGCTAAGCCTTGTCTCCCCAGGAACTAAGATTGTTGAGAACTTGCCTGTGTGTCAAGATGAAGAAAAGACCTCCATTTGGGTATTAAGTGCTGTGCTTAAACTTGATGTAACTCTGGGGTAGATTCAATTGTGATCCAGGGGTGGGGAACTTTTGACCTTTTTGTGTTCTATGGTTGAGCAAATGAATGTACTTTACTTATGTTTGGAAACTAATCTCCATTTGAGAAGAGGGACTTTGTGGTGGACTAAATGAAGGTACAGCCTAGGGGGTGGAGTAGTATTTAGAACAGGGACTTTGTAATTGATTGAATGAGTGGAAGGTCCTGGGGTGGGGTAGTACTTGGAGATTATTTAATCACCCTTAGTAAATGCTGTATTTTGAATGATGTCATGTTTTGATCTTCTCTGTTCTTGGTTTGTCACTGAATAAAATGGAGAGCACCTATGCTGGTATTTTGAACCTTGGGAAGTTGCCTTTGGTTGGCATTACAGTACAATGGGCCAAACAATACAACCACATACACATACATTCTTACATGTATTAGTAACACACACAGTGAAACAACATAAACAGGCATATCCCTTGATGTTACAGTAACTTCTTTTTCCATATATAATATGAGAGTATAGAGTAAGATCAGGAGAGAAGATAGTAAATAAGGAGCTTTCATAACTTTTTTAGTATTCCTCTGACTTTGGAGAACAGATGACTTTTGGATTCAGTCCATTCCCTGCTACCATTATCTCTGCCATTGGCCAATTTTATTAAGAAGCCTGAAAATGCCAAGAAAATTGTTGTAGCCATCACTCCTATACTTTCCTAAATTCTCCCAGCATAATGAATGTTCTTATAGATTTAAACTTCCAGGAACCAAGATGACATAGTATGTAGTAAGTTGCTTTCACTTTCCTTTACTGACCTTGAAAAACCCAGAGAATATTGGTGGATTAATGGGAAAGGTCCCTCTTGCTGGGGCTGAAAGGGACCAGTACAGGATAGGAGGCATGCCAGCAAGCTAACAACAAGCCAACTGCCAACCGCAGGACCGTTAGCTCGGCTTTTCACTTTCTCTTGCTCTGCTATGTCAGCATGTCCATGGGACATGGGAGATCTTTAAATCCCATAACCCTTACACCAGGCCACTAGCCCCCAGCACAAGAAGTCTGGGACAGTACAAACAACATGACCAAGAAGAATGAAAAAAAAATCAATGACCATATAGAAATATTTTGGTGACAGGGAAGATCAAAACACAAATTCAGGAGAAGACAACATGGTCAATATACCCACATCTGAAACCTCAAAGGGGAGAATGAGCTGGTCTGAAGCCCAAAAAAGCCTTTTTGGAAGAGTTCAAGAAAAATTTTAAAAGTTAAATAAGAGAGGTGGAAGATAAATTTCAAAATACCATTGACAAAATTGGGTGGGGGGGAAGTATACTGAAGAAAACAACTCCTTAAGAAGTAGAAGTGACCAAATGGAAAAGGAGGTACAAAAGCTAACTGAAGAAAAAAAATCGTGAAAAATTAGATTTGGCCAAGTGGAATCTAATGACTCTTGAGACATCAAGAATCAGTCAAACAAAATTGAAAGAATGAAAAAATGGAAGAAAATTCTCGTCTTACATTGAGAACCTCCATGTTCTCAACCTCCTTCTTGAAAAGATCCTAATTGTTTTACTGTTGTGAAAAGAAAGAAAGAAAGAAAGAAGAGGAAAGGAAAGGAGACCTGGAATGAGCCAGAGTCCAATCAGTTTGCAAAGATTATAAATGCATTTATTTCCTAAGAAGGAGCTTGCAAGCTGAACAGTGAGACAATGTCCACCACATCTGTTTGAAGGGGGGCTGGAAAGGGTGAAGTATTTACACTTTTCAAACAAAGGAAGGCAGAGGACTGGGGAGAAAGGCAGGAATTAGGCAGGTCTTAGAAAGGAATCAGACAGAGAATCCCATTCCCAAGGGAAGGGGAGATCCAGGAAACAAGAGGAGTGAGGAATTCCAGATGTCAGACCTGTGACCCTTGACACACAAATTAGAAGGTATTCTGGGTGATAAGTAGTTCTGACAGTTCAAGGCTTGAGCACAAACAATAAGGTAGTGGGATGTTTCCAAAACCCATAAAACAGAATGGGTCTGAGAACCCCATAACCAACAAATAGGGGAGTCTCTAAAGATAAGGTTGTCACTTCAAGGTCTATAAACCATCAGATGGCTTAGGGTATGCTTCAAAACTGGTGTGAGCTTAATTGGCTTCAGAGATGCTGATTTTCTGCAAGTCCATATGGGTTTACTCTTGGTCACCTCAAAGGACTGTTGGTATGTCAGGCAGCCCAGGACATCAGAAGTCCTCTGCACTGGCTAGTTGTCGTGCTATTCCATTCTATGGTTTCCCTGTGAAAAAGGAAATCTCAAGCACATTTAATTAGTACAAGGATTATGTAAACCATGTTCACAACATCATATAAGATTTATACAAGGAAACCCACACACAAACCACACATATACAGTAAAACAATTTTGTCAAGAGAGTAACTTGAAAACAAGGTAGATTGAGATGGATATGAATAAAAATAAATATTCAATAAAATTTAGGCAAAGTCAAAACACAAGTTTGGGTGAACACAAAATAAGACCTGGGTGTGGAGATCTCAAACAAGAATATTTTAAGTGGATTCAGAGACTGTAGAAACTCCAAATTCCTTGTAGTCATCTCTAGCATCCCTGGAGAGTTGCTGGAGTCAGGTGACATGCTAGGTTCAAATAGTCTCTATTTAGATTTAAATGGTATAACAATTAATAAGTTTTCTGAACAACACAATAAAGCATTTTTTCACCACCTCTTCTCAATATCCACCCTTTGCTCCTTGTTCTTCCTTCCAGGAATAAGAAAAGCAAGGGGTCTACAATACATTCTTTGAAATATTTGAAGACAGTTATCACATTCTCCCCAAACACTTCACCTTCTTTATTATTTATTTTATTTATTATTTATTTATTTAGACTAAATACTACACATTGTTTCAAGAGTTACTCAACATGGTCTGACTCCAAGTCTTTCAAGATCCTGGATATTCTCCTCTCTTCTTCATCTTATGAAGAATGTTCTTCAACTTATGAAGGATGTTCTTCACTTATTACTTTCACATCACCCCAAATGTCTCTTTCATTCTTTCCACCCTTCCTCCCTGCCTCCACTGAAATACTTTCTCTCCACATTCCCTGTACTTTTCACACTAGTAGGAAAACCCAGCAAGTTTTATTGAAAGTTATATTGACTCAGTGACCTATTGTTTCCAGTACTGCTAGTCAATCAGTGTTGGGGGAGGCTCTGTTGGAGAGGGTTACATAGAATCTGCAGTTTTTTTTGTATTCCCTGATCTTTGTCACATACCCCAACCTGCAAAATTGTCATGTACTTGCTACCTCGGGGCAGAACTGGGTGCAAGAGTCCAATCTCTTTTGCTGAGGTTGACTTATCTAAATTGTCTATCACCAAAAGTTAGCAATAAAAGCTGTCCACCTTAAAACCAATCACTCATCTCCAGTGATCAGCCCATGCACATGTTGCTACCTAGAGCTATGTATAATAAACTTCTTTTTAATTCTTTGTCTCCAGTTTTGTCTTGTTAATCAGGGTAAACCCAAACAAAGAATTTTTTGTCTTTCTACATTTTGCTACTTCTTCCCAGCACTGAGGCAGATGGAACAATTCACTCTTGGAGAATAACTGAAAAAATTAAAATGTAATTTGTGAAATGCCCTGGCCCTCACAGCATATATACAATATTTGGAAATCTTGGCTGGTCTTCATTGCTTCCTCTGCATATTACTTTGCTCATTCCCAAACCATCCATCATTCCTTACTTATCCAATCAGAAACATGAGTGTGGACTTGTCTGATAATTTAAAGTAAATACTTCATTTGTTTAAAACTGACTAGAGAAGATGGTTTCACAGTAAAAGATCTGCAGTAGCCTTGTCTCTCCTTCCTTTACATTCTCAAAGGACCTTTTTTTTCCCCCTTTTCCTTTTATGTTTTACCATGCTATGGTATCTTTTCAACTTAGATACTCTGTTGAAAGAAAAAAATTCTTTATTTGGTCTTTCACCCTGAATAACAAGGCAAAATTCAGGACAAGAGAATTAAAAGAATTTTATTATATGTCCTATATCATATGTCAGTGTAGCAATACATTGAGGGCTAATCACTGAAGATTATCAATGGCTTCAAGGTTGGGATAACTTTTATAGGTAACTTTAAAATAATACAGATAGGTCTACCTCAGCAAGAGATGGGGCCCTTGAATCTCAGGTCCTCCCTAAGGTAGCAAGAATATGAAAAATTTGCAGGTAGGTGCTCCTGAAAAAGAGCAGGTGATACAAAAACTGCAAACAGTGCCTCTTTCTGCCCCAGAGCCTCTCCTGACACTGTCTGATGAGCAGGACTGGGAGCAAGTGGTAAATGACTCCACATATCTTTCAACAGTTTTATTCCCCATAAGGGGTTCTCTTGAACCCAAAGTCTCATGAGATATGATTTAGGCCAGTCTTTTTAGTAGGGTGTTCCTCAGTTCCTAAGAATAACAAGTATATTGCAGAAGTGTGGGGAGTGAAAACTTCTCAGGATGGTTGACTTCCCTTTCCCCTCCTTCACTGCTGCTGTCAATCAGCAGCAAGCCCTTTTAGGAGTCTTTGGACCCCCACCTAGCTTCAGTCCTTTGTCTGCTTTCCCACCGTTGTGGGTCCCTTCTCCCGGCCAATGGGAGTCAAGGACATTCTGAGCTCACCCTCCCCTCCCCCCCAACCAATGGGAGTGAGGGACAGTGGGGGAAATGTGACCCTGCTGTGCTAGGGTTTAAAAAATCTGTCACACCTTGTGCACCTCCTCTTTATGATCAGTGATGGGGAGGATCACCCTCTTCTCCTAGGGGGAAGAGAATAAAATTTCCTGTTCTTATCCTGAGAAATCTCCATGTTCCTGGTTAAATTTTAAATGCCATTTTTCATCCCAAACACACACAAAGAGGTTCCTAGCTTTTTCATAACACATTCAAGAGGTATCTTATAGCAGGAGCTTGATAAATCCTGCTTTAAAATACTTGCTGTATTATAAAGCTTGCTTGTAGGGTGAAATGTTATAGATATACAAAATATTGGGATGAGCATAACCTTTGAGGAAACTGACTCTAGGATCTTAGAATTTGGAAGGAAGGCAGGAAGCTCAACTTAGGGAATTGTTAGTGAAAATTAGCTGAGCTCAATCAAAATTAAAGGGAAATTGAGCAGTTTAAACCTGATGAGCAAGTAATGAAAATAAAAAATAAGAAGACTAGAAGCCTACTGGCATTAGGAAGGGTGTAACAATAGGTGTTCTATGGGGCAATGTGAAATGAATGAGATTTATATTTACGTGTATGGCATTGTTGCAGTTTGGGGTGCTGGGAACCTCGAAATGCAAGGGTATAGGGAGGGTCTGTCTCAGAAGAATTTGACTACTCAAACCTTCCAGTCAAAGTAGGGAGTTTATTTTCATTCCAATAGAAGCAGGTGAGATTCTATTTAATGGAGGTAAGATTGATACTTACATACAAAGAAAAGATGGGAGAAGATCTCCATGGGATTTAGGCATGGCAAGTAGCCTTGGGGTGGGCCAGGTGCAGCCAATGAAAGGAGTTAAGTGGTAGGGTCACAATGAAAGGACAGTTAAAAGAATTATTGAGTGTCTAAGTAGACTTTGTTGAGCCAGATCCCTAGGGTAAAATGCCAGGGATGCTGAATTTTGTGGGAAAGTTCATCATGGGGATGGTCCTTACAATATGATGGGTTTTTACAATATATGGGAGCTCTTGTTCTTAGTAATATAATTTCTGGTCATTTATTTTTGCAAGAAAATGTTTTTGTTAAGTTTTTCTAAAAAACTTGGAGAATTTATTTTTTTCTCTGTACTTGCTGTGGTTCTTCAGTAAGTTTTCTCATAATCAGGCATCCCATTGTGTTCTGAAAGAGGGCACAAACCCAAATTGCTTCAGGCTTTCATTGAATGACCAATAAAAGCTCCAGACTTGTCTATTCCACAAGACTAATTGTTTTTATTTTGTTTATACTTCTGCTGACCAAGAGTGAGTGTAAATATGAATTGTCTTCTATTAACAGTCTGGTTTACATCTTATGTTTGTAAGCCAACATTTTTTGAGTGTGTGTAAGAAATTTGGAAGAAGGATCTTTCCCTCCCCGGATAATTTTTTTTTTGTGGTGATGACTCCTAAGGCTACTCCTTTTATCTCAATTCTTACCTAACCATTAAAGATTGAATGGGCATTGCCTCAGGCAAGCCCTCTAAGGTTTGGGAAGCTTTTTAGGAAGTTCCAAGTTCGGTTAGTCTTGTTTTGGAAGCAGGGCTGTCTTCCCATTCTGGAAAACACTTTTTGTTTGAATTTTTCTTTTTCTTCATTGGAAACATAATTTTTTAAAGAGTCACAGAAAATTGCTTCTTACTGGTTATATTGTGGATTTTTTTTTAAAGTAATTTTTATTTTATTTTATTGGGGGTTTTTGGAGGTGTAAGAAACTTATCCTGGTTTGGCTTCATCTTGTTATTATGCAAATGCTGCACTGGGAATTCACCTCTACCTCTGGGGAGAGAGTCCCATACCAATGGGATTTGGGACTGGGGTTACACACTTTAGGGGAGTCTAAGAATGTAGGAAAAGAGAAAGATCAAAAAATAGGAATAGAAGTGTCCAAAACAGAAGACAAATTATATAGCAAAAATTATGATCTTTAGTTAAAGCAAGAGAGTTAAAGTTGCAGGTGCCACACAGCAGCAAGTGTTGTAATGCCTGCAGAATATCTGCTGAACCTATTGGGATCCCCTCCCCCATCAGATGCACCCCCATTAATTACCTTGAATCTGTAATAGTCTTGTCAGGGCAATTTGTGAGTATGTGTGTATGAGATGGAGGTACTCTCAGTTTCTACCTTAATTTCAGAGGGTTGTCCAAAAAAAGTCAAATCTTTGTATTTTACATTTTTAAGAAATCTTATATGATTTTAGTGTAGGGATGAGAGACATTGGATGGGAAGAAAGCCTTTTATAGCTATATTTTGCTTTATTGAATCCTGTGATAATCCCAGTGAGGTTTTTAATTTCATATGTTAAGAAAAGTTCCATCAGTGCTCTTTTTAAAGTATTGAGAATTGGATGATTTTCTCTAGCCCAGTACTTTTCCTTATGCCTTATTCTTTGACAATCTTGTCAGATAGAGAGACAGTGATTAATAAAAGAGGTAGCTAGTGGAGAATAAGAGAAGGTATCTGTCAATTGGTGATTAAAAAATATCTCACATTCATACCCTCAATCCACATATCATAACCTTCAGCCATCTCTGCATAAGCTAATAAAGCCAGTTAAATCATACCTCAATCTACCTATTTGGAGATTTCGGCTCTGATGACACTAAGACCATCAAAAATGAGTTGATAAATGTTCACCTTTTCCCTTTATCGTCAAGGTAAAAAAAATGGCAAGAATTATTTTTTTCTACTCACTAATTTCCAGGCATGTGTTTTTGTGGCTTCTTTCTTTTTCGTCTAGGCTTTAGTTTGCCTTTCAATCTGATTTCACTCATATAAGCATGTTTACATCAGTAGGGGACAGCTCACATGGTGATTTGTCCTTCACTCTGCATCCTTTGCTGGACATACCTGAGTTGCACTCTCTAATTTTGTGCTATTAGATGTATGTTTTTTCTCATGGCCCCTCCCTTCATTTGGGGGAGAGGGAGGTTGCAGAATCCACCTTTAAATTTGAATAATGCCCTCAGTCACCTGAAAATGCTAAGAAATCATCTAACACATAGGAGTTGATAGATTTGTGAATAGTTTGTTAAAATCTTAGCAAAGAAGTCAAGATGAATTTGTCTTGAGGTTAGCTTTAACTACACACAGAATTCCTAAGGACATACATAAAGAGAGGTTACCACCTCTCTTTCAGCTTAGAGAAAATAAATCAAATATGGGGTTTGGAAAATGTCATTTTTTTTTAAAAACAATACTTTTAATGCACCAAACCTCCATATTGCATTCACCCTAGTAACACTTATTTACCTTTTAACTACTATCCTAGTTTAACTACTATCCTACTTTTCAACTCTGAACTGTTTTTTTAAGCTTAGAAATTCTACTTGGCTATAAAATGCAGTTGCTTTCTAATCTTATCAATAGGATACTTTTCAGCAACTGCAAGTGGTTTTACCCACATCTGCCCTGAGGGAACTTAAAGCTGTTTTTATGCACTAATAATATTCTACCTTATATTATATTTTTGCACATCTATCAACCTGAATTAATGAAAAGGCAGCCAACACAGCAAAAATTATGATCTTTAGTTGGGGGCAAGGAGTTGCTGCTGAGGTTCCAAGCAGCAGCAAGTACTGAAGAAGGAAATGGAGGGACATAGGGTTCTTTATAAAGTATTTGGATGGAGGGAGAGGGGGGAGTAGGGATAGGTGGTTTCACTGGGTAAGTTATTTTGCATAACTACTGAAAGTACCTAGGGAAAGCTTGGGAATCCCTAGAGGGGAAAGTTTAGGACTTTTACAAAATTGTCTGTGGTTGGGAGTGATAGTGTATGGTCAGCCTGAATAGGCAATTCACAGGTCTGGGAAGGAGATAAGATCAGCTTCAGTCTGCTGCTTTTGGCACATGTTTTAGCATTTCCTACTGGATTATAATCTCCTTGAGGTTAGGAAATATGTTTTATTTATCTTTATATACCAAAACTCCAGTACTTAACACAAAGTATTCCGTGTGTTGTTGTTTTTCAGTCATATCCACTTCATGACCCCATTTGGGATTTTCTTGGTAGATATTGGAATGGTTTGCCATTTCCTTTTTCAGTTCATTTTACATATGATGCAACTGAAGCAAACAGGGTTAAGTGACTTGCCCAGCATTCTAGCTAGTAAATGTCTGAGACCAGATTGGAACTCAGGTCTTTCTGACTCCAGGCCTAGCACTCTATTCACTCTGAGCCACCTAGCTGCCTATTGCATAGATTAAATGCTTAATAGATGTTGAGTAAATTAATGAATTTGATTCTCGATTCCTCTATGTAATATTCTAAAACCTAGGAAATTGAGTTTGGGTTTTCCCATTTGTAGTGTCGATTTGTTTTGTCTGTCATCTGAGTCAAATTTGTTAGCAAATGGTCTTCCCCATTGGTTAAATTTTAAAAAGAGAGAGATAGTAGAGAATAGAAGGGCCTGGTGTGTGGGACAAGATGACCCTTGCCCAAAATAAATTAAGCAGAGATATCTCCAAGTAGAGACAGGAAGATTTATTTAATTATTTCTTCTTTCAAGAAGAGTGGTCTCACTACTAGAGACAGTCTAGTAGGAGAGGCAAAATACAAAATGCAAAGCTTGGTTATATACCCAAAAGACCACCCCTTCTCTCCACACTTTGTCCTGTCCTGTTCCTGTTAATCAGGAACTAAGGCACACAATCTAACCACAAAATAATCTGCTGGCACTTGCAGGTGAAATGTCAGTAATATGAAAAAGCAGAAGATACATGTCTAGAGGAAATGAAAACAGACAAAATATGTCATCAATATCAACTTAGTTATGAAAGCAGAAAATAGATGTTCTAACAATATCAACATAAATATGAGAGCAGACAATATTTTATGAATCATGGAGATTTTAGGACATGGTGACCTGTCCAGAGTTCTTGTAATGCCATGCACAGAAGCTTTCCAGAAGAATGCTACTGTGAACAGCTTTTAAGGTTCTGATTACTCAGTATAGTGATCACTCTCTATTCCACAACAAAAACAAAACATCCATGGAAAATCAAGGTACAGCATTCACAATATTACAACTTATCACAGAAAATCACAATATAATATTCACAACATTGTCTCAAAGTAAAATAGTCACTCTTAAGTTAACTCAATCAGTCACTTATCAGTAGTCACAAAGTACACAGTCAATGTCTTCCACTCTTGGGGCAGTCTTGATTGACTCAATTAGTCACTTATCAGTAAAATATCTCAAAGTACAATCAGTCACTTATTCAGCCAAGTCTTACTAAGTATCATACACAAAACCCTCCACCCCTTAGGTCACTAGTAAACTATAATTCCATAATTACTCAGTATCTAAAGAGGTCTTTTCTTCATCTTGACTTGGGGCCTGTTCTCAGATTCTCTGGATCCCCTTCCATGGTCCCAGATTCTACCTGGATTCACCAGATTGTCACCTGGGTTCAATGGCAAACAGCTCCCAGTTCCTTGACCAGCTCTCTGGTCAGGTCTTGCTCCACACTGAAATTCACAGGGTCTGGTCCATGTCAGATCCTTCACCATTTCTGCTCCAGGGAATTCAAGGCTCAACCAAGGTGAAAACAAACAAAGTCTCAGCATCCCAGTCATGCTTCAGTCATCTGGGCTCCTGGCTCCAGGCTCTTGGCTCCTGTTCAGAAGATGCTTCACCACCACAAGTTTTCAGGACTCGGTTCTCCATTCTTCTGTAGCTGTTCTGCCACCAGATCTCAGTCTAAAGGAAATTCTGACTGTGCCTCTCTGTGGCTTTTCTTTATATACACAAAGCCTGTTTCAGCCAACCCCTTCTTGTTACATCAGTAACAGGAGACAGGAATTCATACCTTCTGTTTCCCCAGCAGAGGCTTTCCTGTTACATCAGTAACAGGAGACAGGAGTTCATAGCTTCTGTTTCCCCAACAGAGGCTTGATCATTTACTAAGTGCTAAGTACCTGCTACTTTTGCCAACATAAAGGGATCTTCAAGTTCAAAATTACATTACCATTACAGTTCTGAAACAGGATTTCCAATTTTATATTTGTACAGGTCAGATGGTGGTCAGTGAAAACAAGTCTGGAACATTTGGGACTGTGGTTAAATTTACAGGGTCTGTGCTTCCCCTCCCATGCTTACCTAAGATTAGCAAAAACTTCAGCTTATGACCAGGGAAATAAGGCAAGGGTCCCAGGCTCCCAGCCCAGGTTTGCTAAGTCTTTGGTACTTTATTACAATTCTGTTCAAATTTCTGTAATGTTACCTGAGAAGTTTTCACTTTTATTCAATTCACTGATATGCTAGGTCATGAAGTATTGGATATGACTAAACAACAACAAAGATATTACATTTATATGTGAATTTTTTGAGACCAATGTGTAATGGAAATGCAGATTTAAAGATCTTCCCTGCCCCTAGGCTAACGTGCACCTGGAGCCTGGGGTGGGAGGCTTGTTTTTCAGTAGATACTTTTTGATTGGCCAGTGGGTCCAAAAGTTTGTTACATTCTCTGAGCCAGGAGAAGGCTATATAAGCCCTGATGTGTAGCTTTGTTTTGGGACTCACTTTGAGAAGTGTTCTGTGATTTGATCTGAATTCTGGGAAGCCGTTGTTGAGAGTCCCCCAGCTTTGAAAAACCCAGAATGTGGAAACCCAGATGTTGACTGGGTATGGATGTAATGGTTGTAGAGTTTGGAAATCTGTCTACTTGATGTTTCTGTCTTGATAATTATGCCTGTATACTTTGAGGTTCAGGGTGCTGACCTTTTCTCCTGAACAAGGTAAACGATATATGTCTGACTGATTAAAGTAAGCTTGTTAACCCATTTTGAGTTGCTTTCCTTTAACAAAGCAGATCCAAGAACCTGTGGTAGCTCCAAACCCTGAGGACGCTTGGGGTGCTTGCTGTTACACAATGCTATGAAGGAATTACTAAATTCAAGCCCATTCTTCCCAGTGACCAAGGTGATGAACCTTAAATATCCTCAGATTATACAATATTTTGCAGAACTGATGAATGGCCATTGTTCTATTTCACCTCAATTCTGCACTATCTCTCTTCAAAGTCCATGTTTAGTAACCAACCAGGGCTGGGCTTGAACTCCTCTTGTGAGTGGTTGTTTTCTCCAAGGCAGAAATTCCCCTACCTCTATTCTTTTCAACCCAATGGGCCTAAGGCATGTAGACCTTTTGACTTCCCAAGATCACTGCCAAAACTAAATGTAACCATCTGCAGAGCAATGTCTAGTATTCTATACAGGAAAGGAAACACAAAGAAGAAAAGACAGCCAGGGACTCAGAATCAAACTCACTATGTATAAAGACCCAATACCAATTAAGAAAAAAGGGACTTGGGTCCTATTTATCCAGTGGCCATCTGCATTGTTTAGCTAAACCTTTGTATCAGCAAGCACCCCAGTGTCCCCAGGGTGGCTGCCAATACAGGTTCTTGGATCTGCTTTTCTAAAGGAAAGCAACTCAAAATGGGTTAACAAGCATACTTTAATCAGTCAAACATATATTGTTTACCTAGTTCAGGGGAGAAAAGGTCAGCACCCGGAACTTCAGAGTATATACAGACAGAATTATCAAGACAGGGAGACAGATCAAGCAGACAGGTTTCCAAACTGTCCAACCATTACATCCATACCAAATCACAGTTGCCAGAGAGGGAAACATCAACATCTGGGTTTTTCAAAGCTGGGGGACTTGATGGCTGCCCAGAGTCTCATCTGGTCAAATCACACACTTTTCAAAGTGAGCCCCAAAGCAGAGCCTCACATGAGGGCTTATATAGCCTTTTCCTGGCTCAGAGAATGTAACAACCTTCTTGATCCACTGCTCAAACACAAAGTATCTCCTGAAAAACAAGCCTCCCACCACAGGCTCCAGGTGCACTTAAGCCTAGGGGCAGGGAAGATCTTAAAAATTTATATTCCAATTACAACCTTTGACTTTACTGCTTCCATAGTTCATTAAGCTCTTTCTTGGAAACTCAGGTGCTAGACTCAATTCTAGCAGTCTTGCTCAGTCTGGGAAGTAAGTGTACTTTCCAGATCTTCTCATTTACTCCCAAGCAAAGCTTAGGCACTGGGGGAAAGGCAGCTACTTAAGCTTTTTTTTTTAATGAATAGAATATGCTAAACAGTGAATGTTGAAAAGAAAATTGTTATTCTCAATTGCATCTGTGATAGCTTATAAGGCACCTGAAAGGGAATTAGGAAGGAGATCGATACCGTTGGCCCTACTTAAAAAAGTAAAAGAAAAAAAGAAGGAACTGGGATAAAAGAGAAATCTGTTGCTGGCACCTATACCTGTGAAACCAGTTCATAAATACTGGGAAAATAGAGATGTCTGAATTTGGTTTTTATTTATTTATTTTTTTGTTTTGCCAATCCCAAACAAGCAGAGCTCATCTTAAAGAAGGAGGGAAGGAAGGATGAAAGAAGGGAAGTGAGGAAAAAAATGTGTGTGTATGTGTGAGTGGGTGAAAGAGGGAACTTAGCAAGGTGTAGATTCTGAATTCTTAAAGTTCTGCCTCAGTATTGATTTCATTTATTTCAGGAAAAACTCCATAAAATAGCATAAATTCATTATCAGCTCCTTGAGCAGATGATGATGTCCTTCAAGGATGTCAACTTGACCATTTTCTGCCTGCAGTTTGAGTTTGTTATTTTTTTGTTCTTCCTTAAAAATTAGTATTTTTTTTCTTTCCTTAGTGACTTCTCTAGTTTTCAGTTTTATATTACACACACACACACACACACACACACACACACAAAAGGATGTTCCATATTCAAAGTCCTCTGTACAATACCTTGTATATTGAGGAAAGTCATTGTATGAAAGTACAAATATGTATTTCAAATTAACTATAAAACTAGAAATTGATATTGTACAATATAAAACAATTTGCATGGATATATAATGAATTTTTTTGTATATCATTTCATTATTAGAAGGTTGCTCAAATAATGGTAAGTTTGTATAGTTTATGGTCAATAAGCTGCTTTATCTTAAATTTTTATTAAATGTATGCCTCATTTAAATTTTTTTTTCTATTTTCCATACTACTCATTTGGAAGTTAATGTATCTTTCCCTCTCTACTGAAATAGATAGATAGATAGATGGATGGATGGACAGATAGGCAGACAGGCAGGGAGGGACGGAGGGATGGATGGAGGAAGGGAGGAAGATAGGTAGAAAGGAAGGAAGGAAGGAAAGAAGAAAGAAAGAGAAAGAAAGAAAGAAAGAAAGAAAGAAAGAAAGAAAGAAAGAAAGAAAGAAAGAAAGAAAGGAAGGAAGGAAGGAAGGAAGGAAGGAAGGAGGGAAGGAAGGAAGGAAGGAAGGAAGAAAAAAGGAAAGAAAGATAGATGCATATACTGAGACAACTGAACATGAAACTATTTTACTTAGGTCATAAAGCCTAATGACACTGATGGGGTACCTGGGGTCTAGGTCAATTTGTGAAACCAACTTGTGAAACCAGTCTGTGAAATTGTAACTGCAATTTGTATTGTAAAATTGTTATCTGTAAAATTCCTTTCCCAACCTCCGACTCTGCCCCTTCCCCCGACTCTGCCCCTTCCCCCTATCCGCACTAGGCCTAGGCAACACCTTGGGAATCCTTTGTTCTTACTTAATCCCTCATGTCTCCTTGGGTCTGGCCCAAATCCTCATGTCTCCTCCGGCTTGGCCCAAATTTTATCTAAACTATTTATGCATTGAGGTCCCTTCCCTCTGGTCAGCCCAGACAATGGCAGCCTTACCCTTTAAAAGTAAAAGCATGTACCCCTCTCACTCGCAGGTTCCCTAAAGGACTCTTGCCCGCTGTAATGGCGTATTAATAAACTTTCTCAACTATAACTCCAAGAAAGGCTGAGCTGAATTCTTTCCAGATGCCCTGTTGAACCTATCGGGATCCCGTTTCTCCCCCTCCCCCCCCCTAACAACACCAATTGGCAAATAATACAAAATATATTAAATGGGATCCTCATGAATTATTGTCTGAAGTCTTATTCTGAATACTGAAAATACCATTCTGGATATATGATATAGTCCTATTCCCCATTTGTTTCTATGAACATATATTCACATATATAGAAAGATATGTGTATGTTGTGTTAAGTATTCCACCTAGTGGCCAGAACTCCTGCTATCATGCTTCCCAAGAACCATTATAGAGATGAGATAAACAATGTATGAATCATAACATCATAGATTTAAAAATGGACAGGACCTCAGAGGCCATCTAGTCCAAACCCCTTATTTTACAGATGAGGACATAGGGAAAATAGCCATTTTAGATGCTTTGGTTCTTAAATACTTAGAGTAAATCTCCTGCCCAATTCATTCCTTTTCTTAAGACAACAGAAAAAAAAGAAAAAACACTTGGACCAATTTCAGTCTAAATTCTTTGTCATTTTGATCTAAAATAGGAAGGGAAGGTAGAGAAAGAAATTCATAGACTCTCAAACAGCAGTGACCTAGTAAAAGTATAACAACTATCTGAAAAGCTGAACACACTTTTAAATTTAATATGTATTATTAACTTTTTTTTTCTCCATCACTTTTTAAAAAAACTCTAGACAATCAACAAAACAATAAATCTAAACCTTGGGTTATATTGTTTGCCAATTTCTAAGGTATACTCACACAAAAAATTTACAATTATGATCTCCTTAGCTTATTCAAACAGCCTCTAAGCACACCCCTGCCTCAAGGAAGAGTGCTCCAGTAAAGTAAGAGATGGATGGAGTACGGTGAATGAAGCTTTCAATGAAGCTTTCTGGACCTCCTTCCTTACTTCTTCCTTTGAGTAGCATTCCTCACCTCTGTCCAGAGCTAAGGATACCCCTATGCTTAGGTGGCAATATTTTTAGACATTAAGTCACTAAGCTTTAGCATATGTCAGTTTTTCATCTTGGCCTATGGACCACACTTTGAGAATCACTAAAAAAGTTTATAGACTTAGAGCTGGAAAGACCCTCAGAGTCCATCTAGTCCAATTTCCCTCCTAAGGAGACAGTCTCAGACAAGTTGTAACTTGCCCACTGTCACAAAAGTATCAACAACTGGGATTTGAATTTGAATCTAGGACCCCTGACTCTAAACCTAGTATTCTTTCCAAATTTACCTTGAAACATTTATGTTTTCAGTATCTATTCAAAAGTTCTTCCATGCGTTTTAGGAATGTCATGGGGTTTTGGTCTACAGGAAAACTGACTGGAAAATTGTCCCCCCAAATCTACTATAAACCTAATGCTATTTTAAATAATATTTTATTTCCCTCCAATTATGTGCTAAAACAATTTTAAACTTTTTTTTTTTTACATTTTTGAGTTCCAAATTCTATCCTTTCCTCCTCTCTGAGATAGTAAGAATCAGATATAGGTTATACATGTTCAATCATATAAAACATTTCCATATTAGTAATTTTGTACAAGAAAACTAGAATTTTTTTAAAAAAGAATGAAAGAATGTGAAAACAGCATGCTTCAGTCTGCATTTAGACAATATAAGTTCTTTCCCTGGAGGCAGAGAGTATGTGTTTCATCATTAGTCCTTTGGGATTGCCCTAGATCATTGTATTGCTGAGAATAGCTAAGTCATTCACAATTCTTCCTTGTACAATATTGCTGTTACTGGGTACAACATTCTCCTGGTTCTGTTCACTTCACTTTGAATCAGTTCATGTAAGTCTTTCCAGGTTTTTCTGAGTCATCCTGCTTGTCATTTCTTATAGCATAATAATATCCCATCACAAATATATACCACAAGTTGTTTAGTCATTCTCCAATTGATGGACATCCCTTCAAATTCCAATTATTGGCCACCACAAAAAGGAACTGCTATAAATATTTTTGTACAAATAGATCCTTTCCTCCCTACACCCCCTTGAACTTTTTGTCATCTTTAGGATATAGACCCAGCAGTGGTATTGTTGGATCAAAAGTTATGCACCATTTTTAAAACCCTTGGCCATAGTTCCAAATTGCTTTCCAGCATGGTTGGATCTGTTCACAACTCCAACAAGTGTCCCAGTTTTCCCACATTCCCTCCAACATTTATAATTTTCCTTTTATATTAGCCAACCTGATAGGTATGAGGTGGTACCACAGAGTTGTTTTAATTTGCATTTCGCTAATCAATAGTGATTTAGAGCATTTTTTCATGTGACTTATAGATAGCTTTGATTTCTTTGTCTTAAAACTGCCTGTTCATATCCTTTGACCATTTATCAATTGGGGAATGACTTGTTTTATAAATCTGACTCAGTTCTCTTTATAGTTGAGAAATAAAGCCTTTATCAGAGATACTTTGTTGCAAACATTTTCCCCCAGTTTTCTGCTTTCTTTTTAATTTTGGTTGCATTAAGATCAGCATTCCTGTTGAAGGAACCAGGGATGTTTAGCATGAAAAATAAGGCTTAGGAGAAAATGATTTCTGACTTCAAATATTTGAGGAATTGTCATGTGAGGGAATTTGATTTGTGCTTGGTCCTATAAGGCAGAACTGGGAGCAATTTGTTGTAGACTGCAGAGAAGCTGATTTAGGCTTGATATGAAGGAAAAACAAAACAAAACAAAAATCTCTCTAATGAAAAGAACTATGCAAAAGTAGAGGGGTCTGCTTTGAGAATTAGCGAGCTCCCCTCATAAGAGGTCTCCAAGCAAAGATTTATTAGTTATATTATAGAGTAGATTCAGTTTCTAGAAAAGGTTGAATTAGATGACTTCTGAGATGCCTTCTTTCATTCGTAAAATTCTATAATTCTGTGCTTTTTATCTTTGTTTATTTTAGTTTTAGTTTAGTTTAATTTTCTGTCATTGGATTTTGGCAAAGAAGGCATTTAAAAAAATAACTTCACTCTTGTACAATCAAAATAAGCCACAAAAATGACACTCTCTGCTATAGTGAGGCCTAGTCTAGCTACCCTTTCTTCTTTGAATCCCAATGCCACAGAGGGAATAATTGGTTTTGTGTAGACTCCCTGAGCAATTGAAAAGTTTACAGGGATGGTATAAGCCTTTGTTTTAGACTTTAATAGTATCCTCCTATGGACAAGAAAGACATACTTCTTGGAGCTTCATGGAATATTAGTAATTGGGGATGAATTATTTGGCTTGAACTATTATAGATGTAATCATCCTATTTAGGAAGAGAGTTGGTTGAAGTCAAACTTCTTGGTGAGATTCCTAAGAAAGCTAAACATAAATCAGAGAGCAACTAAGCTAAAAAATGGAGCTGCCCTCCAGAGGGCCAACAAATTTATTCTTAATCACTAAGGATCCATTTTCCATAAGATGCCAAAGGGCATAGCATCAATCATACAATCATTAACCTAGAGCTAGAAGGCTATTTAGTCTAAGTCCTCCTCATCTCTACTTCCTGGTTTCCCTAGTTTCCTTCAAGTCCCAGTTAAAGTCCCATTATGAAAAGCATTTCCTGATTCCTCTTCATGCTAGTGCCTTCTCCCTGTTGATTTTCTCCAATTTATCCTGTATATATTTTGTTTGTAGTTAACAAGTTGTCTCTCCTATTAGATTGTAAGCTCCTTGAGATCAGGGACTGTTTTACCTTTTTTTTGAATCACCAGTGCTCAGCACAGTGCTTAGAACATAGTGGGTGTTTAATGAATGTTTACTAACTGACTAACTGAATAACTAACCCCTTCATTTTCCAGATGAGGAAACTGTGGACTAGAGGGGTAAACTTACTTAATATCATAAAAGTTGTAAGTGGCAATGCCAGGCTTCTAACTCTGGTCCTCCAAACTGCAAATCCAGTGATCTTTCTATTATACCACACTGCCTGCCCATGTGTGCCCTTGATTGTAAGATACAACCAAAGTCTTAAACAAAAGTCACCTCCCTGTAAACTAGTCTAGCAGTGTCAAACTCGAATAGAAATGGGGGCCACTACACCATACATAATCCCCACAGGATGCATATTGACTTAGAAAACCATACTTTTATATATTTATTTTTTAAATTATATATCAACACATTAAAATCAAATAAAAATGAACTAGATATAACATGCAAAGTTACAAATTTGACAGTTTGTTTTCAGTATTTATGTATGTGTGTGTAAACACACATATACATGCACACACATAAAATCTAGATACATATAAATTAGGTAAAATCTAGTTAGAGATAAAAAGCATGTGTTTTTTAATTTATTTTTAATTTTTGGAATTAAACAAGCATTTCAATAACAGTCCAATAAAAAAGATGTACAAATTTACTATGCACAACTTGCTATTCCTTTCACATATACAGCAAAATTATTACATAAATTTCTTTTTGTTCTTCCATCCCTCCTCCCCCACCCTAGAGATGGTTACTATTAAACACAAATACACACACATGTACAATTATTCTATATATACTTCTATTTATCAGTTCTTTCTCTGGATGCAGATAACAATTTTCTTCATAAGTCCTTTATAGTTAATTTGGGTATTTATAATAGACAAAATAACTTTTTGCTCAAAGTTGTTCTTAAAATAATATTCCTGTTACTATATGAAATATTCTCTTGGTTTTTCTCTTTTCACTCTTTATTATTTTGTGCAAGTCTCTCCATGTTTTTCTACAGTCGTTGAGCTCATCCTTTCTTACAGCATAGTAGTTTCCATCACCATCCTATACCAAAACTTATTCAGCCATTCCCCAATTAATGAGCCATCCCTACAATTTTCAGTTCTTTGCCACCACAAAGAGAGCTGCTATAAATATTCTACAACACGTAGGTTCTTTTCCTTTTTCCCTAATCATCTTTGTAAATAGACAAAGTAGTGGCATTACTGGGTCAAAGAATATAGGTACTTCAATAAGTCTTTGGATATAATGCCAGATTGCTCTTCAAAATGGTTGGATCATTTCATAATTTCTGCAAAATGAATTAGTACCCCAATTATGTCTTAATATCAAACTGATTAAAATTCACTACAAGAAAAGATTCAAAATTAATTTAATATTGCTTACTAGAACCTTGGCATCTTTTATCAGAAACAATTTTATTATCAGTTATAAGCTTTTGTGATAATGCAGTTTTCAATATGAAATGAATGTTAATTTCATGCTGTGTTAAGTTTTAGTAGTCTTCAGGATTAAAAATAACTACTCTAATAAGTATTTACTACCAAACAAACAAAAAAAAACCATCCTTGCATAAAGCTTTCACATTTCAACAAAATGTCTTGGCAAATAAAAATCTGGATCACTAACTTAATTATATGTTTTTAGCACTGTATTACATTCATTTTCAAAAACTTCCATTTGAATGCTACTTTTTACTCTTACATAAAAAAAAATTGAAGCACTAAATAGAAAAAAATGTTTTCACACATTTTGAATCCTTCAAATCACCTTTTAAATTCAAAGAGCAATGTTTTCTATCTTGTTTGGTCTTGAATTCTTCCTCTCCCTTTAGATCTGACAGGTAGAGTATTTCTTGCTCTTCTAATTTGCTTATGGAGTCACTCTTTATGCCTAAATCATGCCAAAGATTTGTCATCTCTAACTTCTCTTAACATTCTATTTTACCTTCTTAGTTTCTTTCTTGTTCATGTTTTGTGTTGGATTTATCGAGTTCTGAGAGTTGAGTTCCCCTACTAGTAGTTTTGTTATCTATTTCTTCCTGTAACTCATCAAATTTTCCCTTTAAGAATTTAGATACTATACCACTTGGTGCGTATATGTTTAGTATTGATATTGCTTCATTGTCTATTTTTTTTTTAGAAAGATGTAGTTTCCTTCTTTATCTCTTTTAATTGGATCTATTCTTATGTTTGTTTGTTTTTGCTTTTACTTTGTCTGAGATCAGGTCCCTGTTTTGTTTTGTTTTCTGCATCTGAAGCATAATAGATTCTTGTCCAGCCCTTTGCCTTTACTCTGTGTCTCTTTGCTTTAAGTGTGTCTCTTGTAGACAACATATAGTAGGATTCTGGTTTTTGATCCATTGTTCTATCCACTTCCGTTTTATGTGAGAGTCCATCCCATTCACATTCATAGTTATGATTACTACATGTGCATTTCCCTCCATCTTATTCTCCCTCCTGTTTGTCCTCTCTCCTCTCACCCTTTCCCTCCTGACCAATATTTTGCTTCTGTTTACCGCCTCCCCTGATCTTCCCTCCCTTCTGTCAGTCTCTCCCCTTCTCCCCCTTTATTTAATCGTCTCCCCTCCTATTTCCCTGTTGCATAAGATAGATTTCTATATTCAACTGATAATATATATGATTCCCTCTGTGAGCCAATACTGATGAGAGTAAGGTTCAGGTGATGTTTGTTGCCCACTCTCCCATCTTCCTCACCATGGTAATTGGTCTTTTGTGGGAAATTTTCTTCATGTGAAATCATTTGCTCCATTCTACCTCTCCTTTCCTTCTACGCCCACTATACTCCTCTTTCTCATTCATTAATTTTTTTCATGTTGTTCCCTCAAACTCACCTTATGCCCATACCCTCTGCTAATATTCCTTCTAGCTGTACTATTTAGTGATATAATTTTAAAGAATTACAAATATCATCTTCCTGTGTAGGGATGTAAATAGTTTAGTTCTATTGAATCCCTAATGTTTTCTTTTTCCTTTTTACCTGTTTTTCTTCCCTTGGGTCTTGATATTGGAGGTCAAATTTTTGCTTTAGTTCTGCTCTTCTACATATGAAAGCATGACATCCTTCTCTTTCATTGAATGACCATTTTTTCCCTTGATGCATTATGCTTAATTTTGCCAGGTAAGTGATTCATGATTATAGTTTTAACCCCATTGCCTTCCATAATGTTATGTTTGATGACCTATGATCCTTTAATGTTGCAGCCACCAAGTTCTGTGTAACCCTGATTGTGACTCCCTGATATCTGAATTGTTTCTTTCCGGCAACTTGCACTTTTTCCTTGCAATACCACTACTAGGTCTGTATTCCAAAGAGATCATAACAAAGGGGGAAGGACCTACATGTACAAAAATATTTATAGCAGCCCTTTTCATGATGGCAAAATATTGGAAACTCAAGGAATACACATCAATTGGGGAATGGCTGAACAAGTTGTGTTATATGAATGTAATGAAATACTATTGTGCAATAAGAAATGATGAACTGGCAGATTTCAGAAAAATCTGGAAAGACTTGTACAAACTGATGCAAAGTGAAATGAGCAGAATCAGAAAAACATTGTACACAGTATCAGCAACATTATGTGATGATTAATTAGGAATGACTCAGCTCTTCTCAGCAACACAATAATCTGACAAGTACAAAGGATTCATGAAGGAAAATGTTATCCATATCCAGATAAAGAACTGATGGTGCAGATTGAAACATTTTTTAAACTTACTTTATTCTTTCTCATGTTTTTTATTTTTAATCTGTTTCTTGTTTCACAATTGTGACTCACATGGAAATATTTTTATATGATAGCACATGTATAAACTGTATCAAATTGCCTACCATTTTCAGAAGAGGGGAGTAGATGTAGGGGGAATTTGGAACTCACAATTTTGCAAAAATGAATGCTGACATTTTTCTTATCATGTAACTAGTGAAAAAACAAAATACTATTTTTTAAAAATTAAGAAAACCTTCAGATAGTAATTCCTAAGTGCTTGGGGCATAGCTGCTAAAATTACAAGAATCAAATGATTCTTTTTAATTTTTACATGTAGGAAAAACTATTTTTTTTATTTTTAGTTGCCTTTCCAAAAATGGAGTTTTATCTTAGCTGAAACAAATGTGCATAAATGTAACAATCTTATTTCAATCTTGAAGTTTTAAATACAAGTCACTTAAATGCCCTATAATATCTACATTGGAAATTAAATCCTGAAGTCATTTCTTATAAAAATTTTCTGGTGTTCTTTCATTTCTAAAAACATTTGATTTCATGGAGAAATTGCTAAATTTACTTCAAAACTTCATGACAAGAGAGCCAGAAAAATTCTGTATAATAAAGCAGACCTACCTGCTTCACTTTAAAATTCTCAGAGTAATGAAGAAAATCATCAATTCAATCCCCAAGTATGCTTAAAATTTACTGTTTTCTTAATAAAATTTGGCACAGTTCTGTTTTCATTACTTTTAAGATGTATAATGCAGTGAATATGATGAAACTTACCATTGAGAGCAATTTCATCCTGATTAGTTAATAATTTAGCTACAAATCCATTGGTCTTCCCTGTCCCGGATGCTACATTGAATGGAGTAACACACTAGTTTTGATATTGGAAGATTATAAAAAAGTCCATATATGGGGCAGCTAGCTGGCACAGTGAATAGAGCACCAACCCTGGAGTCAGGAGGACCTGAGTTCAAAAACGGCCTCAGATACTTAACACTTACTAGCCCTGTGACCTTGGGCAAGTCACTTAACCCCAATTGTCCTGGCTTCCCCCTTCACCCCCCTCAAAAAGAAGAAAAAAAGAAAAATCCATATACTTCCCTAACAATGTTTTTACCTGTTGGACTGTCATTAAAGAGAAAGAATATCAAGCAATTCATCACTCATAGTAAGATTTTTGTGACATGTGTGAATAAACACAGCTGTCTAAGCCAGTCTATCAATATTTGTACTTTTATCAACTACAACTGAAAAAGTCAATTCTCCTATTTTGATTTAAATTTTCTACTGATGTTGGTGGCAAAATATTCTGAAAATTTAAAAATATTCATTGAAGAAGTCTTCATCATATGCTATTGTCTATACTGTTGATTTCTGATTATGATTGACATTTCACATGTACATATGTATGTAGTATGTATGTAACCTGGGCATGGCAAGGCATGCCCAGTTCTAATATGGAGGCATTCTTGAGGGGTCTCTGGAGCATATCTAGATTGTCAAACATAGAGGTCTTTGAGTCCCCTTACACATGGGGGTGTAAGTAGCCTCCTTTGACTGACTCTGCATCTTTAAAACTGCTAAAAGTGAGCTGTTTGCTCTCTACTGCTCTGTTAGTAGCTGTGTCAAGAGGGAAAAGATCCCAGTTCACCTATAGCCAAGTATGGCATGAATTGTACCAGGGAGAGGGGAAGGACTTTTTTTCCCTTGCTCTTTTACACTAGCTCCAAGAAAGAGGCCTGGAATTGTTTCTGTCCTGTGTCATTTTCAGTTTCAGGTGCACAGCATGGAAATCTTGAGAAGCTAGGGTATCTGGCGCTTGAATTTGGAACTGCGCTGTATGGGAAGCCTTAAGCTATGAACCAGTCAAGATATTAGGATATTAGGAGACATTGTCTATATCTGACTTATCTGACACAGTCCTATATCTGACTTTGTGACTAAATGTAATGGGGATACAAAGGGCCTATTTTCCAGAGCTAAGGCTCAGCAAGCAAGCTGTGCCCTGAGCTTGGCATAACAGCAAACCTTTGTACTCACCCTCTGGCAAAATCCCACATAATGTATTGCTTCAACAAGCACCAGGTGTTTTGAGTTCAAACACTAGACAAGTGCCTGTATTCTGGTCATGAAATCTTGCTATGAATCAAACTTGTCTCATTGTTACAGTTACCCCCTCATTGTCAGGACTACAGCTCATTGTGCAGTCATTGGTATATATGTCTCCCCAGACTGCTTCTGGTGCCCACACTAAGGGTGGGGCTCTGGCACGTGTCCTTGCCTGCAAGTCATTTCTTCTGTTTGATCCCAGACTCTCCTGTCTCTAGCCTTCTCTGTTTGGTTCAGCCACCCACGGGTTAGAAGATGGTTCTGGTCCTGGTGACAAACCTAATCCTTTTCCCTTCCCCAGAGACTGAGGTGGTGCTCAGGAGGAGACTGGGGGGAAGAGCAAGGGGTGCTGCCTCCCACATTAAGGGGAGTAAGTTTGTATATTTGTGATTATAACTTTTTGAAGTAAATATTCATGTAAAAGCTAATCTGAGTTTAAGTGACTAAATATAATGGGGATGCAAAGGAACCCCCACCTCCACCCCCCTACAATTAAGGGCACATTATTGGTGAGTTAAAGCCTTTGCAGAGAGCCTAAATATCCCAAACTCCTTTAAGGGTAAGAGAATCCTGGAGGAGGGGTGAAATTTAACCTACCTGGCTTTCCAGGTGGTGAGGGCCAGGACAGTTTGTATCACATGTACATACAGCAGAAAATGTAAAGCACAGATTAGGGGGCACTTAGTAAAAGATATATGAAATTATAAATGCCTTCTATAGAGGAAATGTTATATATCTGAAGATATTAATTTTTAAAGCATGGCTCTGTTTTTACACAATTCAAAGTTCAATGAAGTGCTACCTAATTTGCATGGGGAGGGGTAGTTTCCTCTCTAAAATGTTTATTTGAAAACAGTATTAAGTTGGTTTGGTTCAACTGGCAAACGTCGTATCTTCTACTCTTTGAAGGGACTGCTCCAACAGATGAGACTGGTGCATTAATCACTCTCATTTTAACAAATGAAAAAACATTTAATATGTACTTCTGTGATGAATTTTGAGGATATAAAAAAAAAAAAAGTGAAGATAGTCCCTACCATCAAGGAACTTATAAGAGGGGAAGAGTGGCTGGGGCATTTTGTTTTAAAAAAGAGTGTAGCCAAAAGAGAAGTCGATACACCCTTTTCCATACTCCTGGCTGGACTGATTTATAGTTCTAGAACTGGAAAGGATAGGAAGGATACAGCTGGATACAGCGGGTGGTGAGGGTGTGCCAGGTGAGAAAAGAGAGGCTAAGGAAGTATGACTAGCCCAACTGGTCTCAACCAGAACACTTACCATTAAGGACTTCAGGTGCTTGTAATTCCTAGACATTTTCACAAGCATCACCCAATATAGTCTTTACTCTGACACTGGTATTTTTATGTGTAAAACAACTAAAAAAAAAGACTCAATTCAAAACACAGTTTACAAGATAATTTATTATTCCTTTAGTTTAAGTTTTTTAAAACTATAAGCATGCCTCCTTTGATACATAAAAATAATTTACTCAAATTTTCTTTTGTATAGACTTCTTATATACAATGCTTTTAAGAACTTAAAAAAAAATTAGTAACCAAACAGAAATAAATAAGATTTCCTCAATTTCCTCCACAGCCCTAGCTTTAAATGACAAAAAGAAAGAACATTCCAAATTTCTTAGCACATGATGTATCAAAATAGAAAACAAATCAGTTGTGGTTTCACACCAGAAAGTGAGCAGGACATGCTGCTATCTGCTTTGTGAAATCAATTCACATCAAACCAAGGAGTGCAGCTAGAGAATAAGATCATCTGTAGTTTGGTGGATGGCACCATCTACTGAATTGTAACAGTATTGTAATTTACACTCAAAGTCATTATTTATTTCCAAGAAAGGATGCTTCTGCTGCACAAGATCTTCTATCATCTAGGCAAAAAAGCAGTCTAAAGACTGTAATAAGTGGAAAAATGTGAAAAGCACTAATACTATTAGTATTATTTGAAATTTAGTGCTTTCAGATGTGCAAAGTGCCACACATAACATCTCATTTGATCTTCAAAATACCCCTGTCAGTTAATAGTTTATAAATATGCATAAGGTGCCTATGTGCCAGGCGGGATACAAATACAAAAAGAACAACAACAAAAAAAACCCAGTCCTTACAATCAAGGAGCTTACAATCTAATAAAGACAACACACAAAAGAAAGCTGAAACCGAGGTTGGGGGGAAGGTATTCTATGATCTGGAGTTGGAGATAAGTCAGAGACATCCCAAAATAGTGCAGCCACATGAGAAATGAGAAGTTTTCAGGTGAGCATAGTCCTTAAATGGAAGTTTTGGAGTTCATGGCTCCACCCCTCAATAAGAGGGCAAAGGGTGGTGAAGAGGTAGAATACCCAGGCTTATAAGATCTCATAAGATATAGAGGTTTTTCCAATAATGAGTTTTCTGGAGGATGATGGAAAAGTCAGAGAAGTGCAGCCAGCAGATTTTACAGATGAGTAAACTAAGGCTTACAAAAGGTGAATGATTTGCCCATGGACTCATAGGTATTAAGTGTCAGAGGCAGTACTAGAACCCAGGTCTTCCATATTTCAAGTTCAAAACACCCCACATTCATTAAGCTAATACAATGTGCCAGGCACAGTGGATACAACACAGAAAAAATAAGGTTTGTCCTGAGCTTACATTGTAACAGAAGCTAACAAACATAGGGCAGTGCTGGCCAGTTTGGAAGGATATTGTGGTCTAGGAAGTCATACGGTGGTGAATTGAGTTATAGGGCAATTGACTAACATATCCTTTTGGGTAATGATAGGACAGTGCTGACTCAGTTACCATTCCCAGAATAAGAGGAGAAAAAGAAAGGATGTGAGTGTTGACAGGGCAAAAAAATGGCAGGAATGAAATGTAACACTAGATTGCATTTCATGATGTAGCCTTAAGTATCTGATGATTACTAAACCATGGTATGTCTGGGTGCTCAGTGATATTAATAGTATATAACAGGTCAGAAATGAATAGCCTAATAGGTCAGAAGTGAAAACTTGATTCCCTCCCCTAATATTTATACTCAAAGGTGCCATACTATTTGTCAGAGCTGCCTATTAGTTCGCAATGGTAACATGTTCAAAATGAAAACCCAAAGGCCTTGGAGTATCTTAAATGCCTTCTCAAAGAAAGGTAAAATTTCATTCAACCTATGGATAAAGTACTGGCCGTGGAATCAGGCTCATCTTCCTGAGTTCAAATTCAGTTTCAGACACTTATTAGCTGTGTGACCCTGGGCAAGTCCCTTAACCCTATTTACCTCAGTTTCTTCATCTTTAAAATGAGATGGAGAAGGAAACGGTAAATTACTGCAGTATCTTTGCCAAGAAAATTCCCAAAGAGGTCATTTAGAGTCAGACACAACTGAACAATAGAGTTTAAATTAAAAACTCTTTCCCACCATAACAGATAGCTGACTTGTAGTTTGAGCTACATAATCAACACCATTATGAGAGAGTGTATTCAAGAAAGTGTATTGAAGGACTGGTCAGGCATCCAGGGAGTAACCTTTCTGAGACTAATACACCATTAAAGAATGTTACAAGGAAGAGGTTATATATCTTTTAAAGTGGTAAGGACAAAGCTTACTCTAGAGCAGGAGTAGGGTACACAGGACAACGTAAAGAGGGTTAGATCAGTCATTTGGGGTCAGTCAAACTGGGCTCAATTCTTGGCTTTGCTGGTTATTATATAGGTGCCCTTGGGCAAATGACTTTAACTTTTCTGCACATTGTTGTGCCTGACTCTTCACGACCCATTATGGGGTTTTCTTGGCAAAGATACTTAGAGTGGTTTGCCCTTTCCTTCTCTCGCTCATTTTAGAGATAACAAAACTGAAGCAAACAGGGTTAAGTGACTTGCCTGGAGTCACATGGCTAGTTTATGAGACTGGATTTGAACTCATGAAGGTAAGGTTTAGGTGCAGCGCTGGCACTTTCCTGAGCTGCTGACTATTGGTGACACCAAGACCCTTCTTACTGATCCTAGCCTCCTTGATCCAAGTCCCATTGTCTGTCTTACCCTTAAGGTATAAGAAGATTGGAAAGGTCACAGGGATGAAGTTAGAATCTTTGGCTTCAGAAAACAAAAGGTTAACTGAAGAAATTCCAAGAGTGGAATGAGAAAGAAAAAACACACCATATGAGTCTGATATCACTAATAAAACTGAAATCATCTTTAGAAACATCTGTTCAGGGGCGGCCAGGTAGCACAGCGAGTAAGAGCACTGGCTCCAGTGTCAGGATGACCTGGACATCGAATCCCAGGCTCAGACACTTAGCACCCATCCAGAAACACCTGGCCGTGTAACCTTGAGCAAGTTACTTAACCCCAATCGCTTAGGGGCAGCCAGGTGGCTCAGCAAGTAAGAGCACCGGCTCCAGTGTTGGGATGACCTGGAGATCGAATCCTGGGCTCTGATACTCAGTACCACACCCAGAAATAACTGGCCATGTAACCTTGAGCAAGTTACTTAACCCTGATTGCTTTAAAAAAAAAAAAAGAAACAGATGTTCAGAAGTATCAGGCATATATGAACAATTTGGTGTTCCACTATTCTTGATCAGAAATTATTCTCAGTGAAGAAGCTCCTACAGCAGAATTAGAATTAGAAGCAATAAAAAGAAGCCTGACTACAAAATATTATTGATATCGATAAGTATTTAAATGCCAACACTGGGAGAATACATCAGGAAAGAAATTAATTCCAGTAAACCATCAAAAAACTAATCACAGAACTAGAGACAGAAGAAAGCAGTTATGGGATGAAAAACAAAAATATGCTAGAAGCGAAGAAGTGATTGAAGCACAAACTGGCAGAATATCACAAACTTGATAAAAAATTAAAACTTAAAAATTAAAAAAATATTAACTTTTTGGAATAAGAGTGCAGAGAATTCCAAAGGTTACAACTTTGAACTTAAGTTTAATCCTGAGGCTGGTACACATTATCCTGTGAAATACAGAATTCAAGTCTATTTACCACTTACGGAGCATCTGAACCAAAATGAGAATAAATAAACCAAGTAAAATGAAGAAACAGGTTCAGAAGAGACCCTAGAACAAGGGAACACAATGATAACAGAATTGAATAGTGTAAAAATGTTAAATGATGAAATTCAAAAACTGAAGGATCTTTAAAAAAAATTAGGGAAGCTAAAGAGAAAGACAGAAAATGTGCCACTGAAATAGAGTTCCTGGATAAATATAAACATTTACTTGAAAGTGGAGTTAATAAAGGCCTCAGTGAAGTCAGGAATGAACTGGATAACATTCAATAGCAATACCAGCTGGTGTTACAAATGACAACTGAAGACAAAAACTAAGCAATATTTTACAGTATGTCCTAGGAATAGTTGCTAACCACATTAGATTTCTTGAAAAAGCACCTTGAGAAACATTGCTACACAAGAGTGTGAAGGATTCATTGCTGAAGATTTTGTGGAAGATATTAAAGAAATTGTAGAAAAGTAAAAAAAAAAAAAGCTACTGTTATCTTTTCCAGTGCATGAAGACAAGTGAATTACTGTATTATAGATGAAGGCTTCATTTCTTAAGACGTGTCAGTGCCAAGACTTTTTTCTTTTTATTTTTTTTTAAAAGCATTTATTATTTGTATCTCCTGCCAATTGTCAGTAATGCATCAAAAGCAGAGAGTTAATTAGAATTTTTACTCTTTACGTTTGTATTTGCCAACTTGTATCTTCCAATCATTTCTGAATTTATTTTCTAAGTGTTAACTTGCCAGCATATGATATTCATTCAACTCTCCTTAATCTTAATGTACTAGGATCTCCAAAAGATCAATGAAGGACAAAGCATGAATTTATATTTACAATAAAAATGATTCAAATGAAAAAAAAAACATAAACTATGGCCCTCAGAAAATCAATGGGAGGGCAAAAAGAAATGTTAAGTTTTATTTCCTTCACCTATGACACCACATTCAATTTAAATTTTTGCATTATCCTCCACAAATATACCCACTGTGTGCACAGAATTAAGCACTACAAATATCAATGGGGTTTATGCCATTAAGGATCATATCATTCTAAAGAAACTTAAAACCTTTAGAAAACTTTTAAGAATTGCTCTTCCTCCAAATGAGCATGGTTCATATACTAAAATACGTATGGATCTTCTTTATAAATTAGACAGTAATGCAATTGTACTTAAGCATTTGTTCCTCTCATCAACTGTGAATCTGAATTTTCTCATGGCCTCTTTGAACTCATGCTAGCTATACTCTCTTAGGATAGTTATCCTTAATGTCTGGATTTGTGGTTGTTCAGTCATTTTCTTTTTTTTTTTGGAGGGCAATTGGGTTTAAGTGACTTGCCCAAGGTCATGGGGCTAGTTTTTGTGTTAAGTGTCTGAGGCCAGATTTGAACTCAGGTCCTTCTGACTCCAGGGTTGGTGTTCTATTCACTGCACCACCTAGCCACCCCTGTTCAGTTATTTTCAGTCATGTCTGACCCAATTTGGGTTGGCTGTTTGGTTGTTTTTTGACAAAATTACCATTTCCTTCTCCAGCTCATTTTATAGAGGAAAAGACCGAGGCAAATGAGGTTAGATGACTTGCCTGGGGTCACAAACTATTAAGTGTCAGAGGCCAGATTTAAATTCAGAAAGACAAGTCTTCCTGACTCCAGGCCCAGCACTCTATCCATTTCGTCACCAACTGTCCTAGTGTCTAGGTTAATAGATCTCAATGACTGTTACATGAAAAGATCTTTATCACTGTACTAAGTAGATAACCCTGTGTCTGTGATAATAATCAAAGCTGTGCTTGTAACACTCAAATACTCAATTTGGCCAGAGGGGGAATTCCATTTAGGCATTTCCATTTACCCATCACTCCCCATCCTCTATCAACAAGGCACCCCACATTATCCAATTTGGGATTCTGAAAGGGCAAGCTAATCTGTTTCAACAAATGGAAAAACTGCAATGTTTAAGAGAAATGTCATAGCCACCAAATATTCTATACAGACTAATCTATGCAGCAGCTTAAGTTGTCCAGTCAAAGATCTCCTAACTGTGTAATCTTAGGCCTGCATGGCTTTAGCAAAAAACTCAAGAGACCATGAGACCAAATTTGAGAGTACCCACCTTATGAACTTTAATGAGGGTTATCTTTCTACTGCCCTGTGGAAGGTGTACTTATTTTACTATGAGTTCATATGCAGCTGTGTATTTTGTGAATATGTATATTCTGAGGGATCCCTAAATAAATGTTTTGGGGATTTGAAAAAAAGATGAGTCTGATTCCAGGCCTGGCACTGTATCCACAGCACCACTTAGCTCCCCAATAGTTAATTACCTCTTCTTTAAAATTGAGGGGATTGGATGACATAACTTCTAAGGTTCCATCTAGCTCTTAATCATGCAAGCAGGGTCCACTATAGTTTACAAGCCTGAAAAACAAGATTGGGTTGGGAAGGGACATGGAGGACAAAGAAAAGATAGACAAAAAGATATGGTCATACAGTAACTCTACAAATTGGCATATTTGATATCCAATGACCTAGACAGATGGAGACTTAAGATTAGATCATTAGAAACAATTCCAATTAAAATTTGTAAGAAACCAAAATATTCATTTTAAGAAGTTGCATGGGTTAGTTAAGGAAAAATTGCTAATACACTTTTAAAAAATGGAATAGAAGTCTTTTTTCCTTTCAAGCTGGAGGTGAATTGCCTGAATACTCCAAGTGAATGTCTAGACTTCCATACAAAATATAAAGCACATTAAGGACTTTTTCTTGTATAGTATCAACTTGCTCAGAAGGACAGTAGTCATCCAAACTTGACCTGTAACCAAAATTTGAATAAAATTACATAGTTGAAGACAGATGAGGCTAACAAGCTTTACTATTTAACACCAATGAACTTTACAGTGATGAAAGCCTGCCTGTGAGCTTTGTGATGACACTGTTAGAATTTTTAAAATAAATCATTCCTTCCTGGAATTTACTAGAGAGGAGGGTAGATATATTTTGTTTTGAGACATGAGTACTTTTGTCAATTCTCACATAAATGCTGTGGGTTTATGTTACTTAGAAAGCCAAATAAAAGGACAATTAGAACAGCAATTTTTAAAGTTTGGTCCATGAGATTAGATTTTAGATGAATAGCTGGTGAAGTCTGTTGAGTTTCCAGAGAGCACAAAGAAAAAAAAGCTAGGCAGAGGGAAACACATCTTGTGACTTAGTGACTGACTTTGTGGCTAAAAAAAAAAACAACATCGCTTAGCTGTAGACTAAAGGAATAGATGGACAGAAAAGTACAAAAATCTCGGCCAAAGCAGCCCCTCTATAACAATGATTTTCCTATGCCTATCCCAGCCACGACTGATCTTGCCTTGAGAATGAATCCAGGTCTCCCTCCTGCTACAGAGCACAATGACAGAGGGTTGAGTAGCAAAGACTGAAGTCAGGCAAAGGTTTTTGTTTTGCTTTTCCTTTTGGGGGTAGAAGAATGGAGTTACTTGGGCAGGTGGTCTGTTTTCAACGCCAAAAAAACTTCTGAGTAAAAAGTTTAGGAATCAGGGTATTTAGCATGTTGCTATGCCTCAGTTCTGTTCACCCTAAATTACACAAAATTTGCTAGGTAATGAAACCAGTATGTACGTATGTGTCTGTAGACAGATACAGATACTATAGCTATAGAGAGCCATTAAAAGTCAATAGAAGGAACATGTACATAGATAACAGCAGTTAATAATTTTATGCATTTACTCTGTAGAAAAAGAAAAGAATAATTTAGTGAGTCTTACCGGGCAATAGTCACAAGAGTAGGCTTCGGTAAGGTTTTAAGTAAATACTTTAGAGATTGTACCAGACACTCAATTTCTTCTTCAGTGCTGACATGGTGAGGAAGCTCAGAATAATCACAGGTCAGACCAGCCTGATGGACCTAACATTAAAAAAAAAAACCTTTAAAAAGATAGTTTTAAAACACTAAACCTTTTTTCTTTAGCATCGTTATAGTAAAACTTTTCTTTTTATACATTTCTAAATATAGTCCTCTTCATTTTCTACCTAGAAAAAAAAGTGGTTCAGCAAAACTAACCAACACAGCAACTGAATTTTAGAGCATATGTAATGTTCCATACTCTGAATTTGCATATCTGCAAACAAGAGATGTAGGACTGTCTGCTTTCAAACAATTTTATATTCACTAAAGTCTTTGTATAGAGGTGACAGGAATTTTGTCAATAGCAGTTCATTTTCATTTTTTAGGATAAGAGATTTAAAGCTCTACTCTCTCATTTTACAGATGAAGCAACTGAAGCAGAGATGAAGTGACTGGACCAGGATCACACAGCTGGTAAAAAGTCTGAGACAGGATTCGATCCCAGGCCTACCTGACTCCAAGTCCAGAACTCTACCCATTATACCAAAAGACCTCAAACTTTTTCAGTCCCACCAAAATATGAAGATAAAGGACAAACTCCTAAGCCTTAAGAATGTTATATTAAAGGCTCAATCAAGCTGTGTTTCTGTGTGCAATAATCTTTACTCTAAAGAGCAGAGGATTTCATTAGCCCAAGTCTAGCCAATGAAATCACATTTTGAGCTGTATTTCAAACCAATAGACTAAATTAAGGTTTTTGGGGGGGGGGAGGGGAGAAGGATGAGGAAGAGGATAACTGTTTATCAATAAGATTGCCTCTTTTTCTTAAGTCACTGCTTAGAATATTGGCTTGTGAAAACAGATACCTACTAGTAGTCTCCTTTGTTTCTGTATTAGTGAAAAACTTTCTACAAGGAAGCAAAAACATGGTATAGGCACCCCCAATACACTGAGAGGATATGCAAAGCTAAATGTATTGTATTTCTATATCATATAAAAATGATGAACCCAAATGTTGATTATAAAAAATTTTCTGATTAATGGAGAACTAGAGATTTTTATTTTTCAATAATTTTTAATTCTTTTTAATTCATTTCTTTCAATAATTCAACCCTACTTCCAAAGCAGAGAAGCCAGTGAATCATTGATAAAGAGGCAATCTCCCCTCTCAAGCTTGCCCCCCCTCCCCCCCAAGCAAATGCTTTATAAAAGGCTAATTTATATTTCTCAGTTGAAAATATTTACCATCTCATAGTCTGGCGTTTCTGTCCGGTTTTTCAAACTCTGAACAAGTGGAATTAAGGACCCCATTCTGTAAAAATAGCACCTCCCCCCCAAAAAAAACATAAGTACACAAACACCATACATATCTTAACATATCACAATAGGAAAAGAAATTCTACTTAAAATTTTGAATTAGGACCATTTTATAAAATGTTTGTAGCATGAAGGAAAAAAAGCTATTATTATCTTTTCATTATCTTTAAACTTAATAATTTGTTTTCTACTTAATATCTTAAGACTACAGAATGTGTAGAAAGGTGAAGAGTTATACTTCTTATCCCTTTAAGCTAACATTCCATTGTCCTTTTAAAAATTAATCTGATTGGGGAGGCTAGGTGGCTCAGTAAGTAAGAGCACAGGCCCCAGTGTGGAATGACCTGGGGATCGAATCCCGGGCTCAGATACTTAGCACCACACCCAGAAATAACTGGCTACTTAGCACCACACCCAGAAATAACTGGTGGTGTAACCTTGGGCAAGTTACTTAACCCCAAATGCGTTAAAAAAAAATTTAATCTGATCGGGAGTCAAGATGGTGGAGTAGAAGCAGGACCTCCACCCGCCTCCGGCTTCCACCTTCCATGTAAAAATGGGACTCTGAACAAACTTTGGAGCTGCAGAACCCACAAAATGACACAGAGAAGCTAACCTCCTGCTGAGGACAGCCCGGCGGCAGTAATCAGCCAGCGCAGTGCTCTGGGAGCTGAGCCCAGACCCGCATGAGCTGGAGGTTTAGCCAAAGGGCGGGCCTGACCAGCCACTGCCTGAAGGGACTCTAGATCACTAGCACCTGGTCGTTTCCAGATTTATCAACATAAAGATGCTAAGGACAAAGGGAGAGGTCAGTGCAGTCTGGACTTTGGGACCAGTAATTGGGAGTGTGTGGGCTTCTGCCCCCAGGGCAAGAAACCTTTGAGAGGCCCCAGCACAGCCAGTGCCACATGGCAGCTTCAGCTCCTGACCTGCAGAGTGTAGGGGGACCAAGCATCAGTCTGAGGGGTAATCGCTCTTGTTTAACCTGCTTGGATCTGGATTGCAGTCTAGGGCAGAGGTCCTGCGGTGTGTGCCCAGCTTGTCAGAGCATGTGGAGACCTCAGAGAGGGCACCCATCTAATACCTCCGGCAATGGAGAAAACCCCAGCGTTTGGAACGAAAGCTCCCCTGTCTGGTGGCAGAGTCCTACTGTGGCAAAAAGCCCAGGGGTCAAGTGACTGAGGGGTGGCATGACCAGGCAAAGGAAACAAAGCAGACAGAAGATTCCAACATTAGACTCTTATTTTGGGGACAAAAAGGAGCAAAGCATGGAACAGGAGGAAGCCAGGGAAGTCAGAACTCCTGCACCAAAAGCTTCCAAGAAAAATACAAGCTGGTTACAGGCCATAGAGGACCTTAAGAAGCAGATAAGAGAAGTGGAGGAAAAATTGGGAAGAGAAATGAGAATGGTGCAAGAAAATTACAAAATGAGAGTCAACAGCCTGACTGAGGAAAATCACACCTTAAAAAACAGACTGACTCAACTGGCAAAAGAGGCTCAAAAAGGCAAGGAGGACAGGAATGCCTTGAAAAGCCAAATTTGCCAGATGAAAAAAGAATCTCAAAAGCTCAATGAGGAGAATCGTTTCCTTGGATTTAGATTGGAGCAAAGGGACGCTAGTGACTTAAGAGAAATCAAGATAATGTTAAACAGATCCAAACAAATGAAAGAATAGAAGACAATGTGAAATATCTCATGGGAAAAACCACTGACCTGGAAAATAGATCCAGGAGAGATAATTTAAAAATTATTGGACTACCTGAAAGCCATGATCAAAGTAAGAACCTAGAAATCATCCTCCAAGAAATTCTCAAGGAAAATGGCTCTGATGTTTTAGAACCAGAAGACAAAATAGAGGTTGAAAGAATCCACCAATCACCTCCTGAAAAAGATCCCAAAAAGAAAACTCCTAGGAATATTATAGCCAGGTTCCAGAATTTCCAGATCAAGGAGAGAATATTATGAGCAGCCAGGAAGAAACACTTTGAATATTGTGGAAACACAATCAGGATAACACAGGATCTGGCAGCTTCTATACTGAAGGATCGAAAAGCCTGGAATAGGATATTCTGGAGGGCAGAGGAGCTGTGATTAAAACCAAGAATCACCTACCCAGCAAAACTGAATATCATCTTTCAGGGGAAAATATGGTCATTCAGTGGAATAGAGGATTTTCAAGTACTCTTAATGAAAAAACCAGAGTTGAATAGAAAATTTGACATCCAGATACAAGAAACAAGAGAAGCTTGAAAAGGTAAACAGGGAAAAGAAATCATAAGCCACTGATGAAAGTTGAACTATTAACATTCCTACATGGAAAAACAATAATGAAACTTTTCTTAGTATGAAAATAGTTGAAGGGAATAGAAATATATATATCGGAGGGTATACGGGCGTATGAATAGATGTGTGAATGTGTGTATATATGCTTACAGGTATACATAGAGGGCACAGGACCAATTTAATAGGAAGGGATGATACTTAAAAGGGGAAATTAAGAGGTGAGAGAGTAATATAATGCGAGGAGATGGAGAGAGACAGAATGGGGTAAACTATCTCATAAAGAAGAGGCAAAGGAAAGGGGTTACAATGGAGGGGAAGAATAGGAAGGCAAAAGGGAATGGGTCAACCTTATTCTCACTGAATTTGGCTTGGGGAGGGAATGAAATACACACTAAATAGGGTATCTCACCCTATAGGAGAGCAGAGGAAAGGGGATGAGAGGGGGGATGATGGAAAGGAGGGCAGACTGGGGGTGGAAGGAAGTTGGAAGCACACACTTTTGAAAAGGGATGGGATAAAAGTAGAGAATAGAACAAGTGGGTGGTGGGATAGGAGGGAGGGAAATATAGTCAGTCTTTTACAATATATCTACTATGGTAATGTTTTGCATTAGCTACACATGTACAATCTATACTGAACTGCTTATCTTCCCAGTAAGGTTGGGTAACAAGGGAGGAAGGGAATGAATCTTGAATTAAAAGTTTTAAAATCAAATGTTTAAAATTATATATACTTATTAATACTATCTTACATGTAATTGGGAAAGAAGATATACAGGCACTGGGGCATAGAGAGCCACCATGCCCTACTGGAAAAGTTTAAGGGGGTATGGGAGAAGATATGGGAGAGAGCAGATTGGAGGAGGGGATATCCTGTGGGACTGCTATTCTGGGGTGGTGGGTAGGGGAAAAACGGGGAGAAAATCTGTAACTCAAAATCTGGCAGAAATTAATGATGTAAATCAGAAGTTAATAAAGCATTTGAAAAAAAATTAATCTGATCCACAACAAATGTGATAAAAGGAAAAAAAAAACCCACAGGTTTCCTAAAATATATTTTAAAATGACTCACTTGACCCCTCCTCTCCTTCAAGACACCATCCTATCATTCTCTCCCTAGCCTCTCACAGCCAGTTGTGATTTTTTTTAGAAAAAGCCAGTTAGATCAGTATCCATCCTTGTCCTTACCCAATTATCTCTCAATCCCTTGTAATATGGCTCCAAAGCTCAGTAATAAATTAATACTCTTCTTTCCAAGATTACTCACAATCTCTTAACTGCAACAAATGTTAACCTTTTCTTAGTCAACATTCCTGACCTTTTCTCAGCTTTTGACACTGCTGACCACCCTCCCTTTTTGACAATTTCTTTGGGATCCTGCACTTTCTTATCTTTCTTCCTATCTCTCTGAGTCCTTGATTACCCTTTTCTTCCAGCCCCAATTAGTGTTGGCATCTTCCCTTTAAAGTCTTCTCACTCTCACCCTCTTGGTGACCCATCAGGCAGCATGGGTCTACTGAATCAGTTTTGTGCAGATGATTATTAAATCTCTCCTCTAAATTTCCAAAACAGAAGCTATAATGGCAACTGTCCCACCTATCCCCTTCTTTTTATCATTCTGGCTCATTGGGCCCTTGGAATTTTGAATCATCTAGGCCTCATTTAATAACTCCTTTGACTAACTGGCAAGGGAGTTTGGAAAAGGGGAGTGAGCAAAGGATGCCACTTCCTTCTCCCCACTTCTAATCTTGGAAAGCCTCGTGTATGCGTGTGTGTGAAGAGCATACATGCTGAGATAGCTATTATACATTACATAATAACTACATCAGGAAGGTTAAGAGTCCAGATCTCAAACAAGCTAAATTGTAATCAATATATGAAAGAATATATTTCTCAGTTCACTGAGAACACAGAATACATACTAAAGATGCTGATGATGCTAGTAACAGAGCTACAAATAAGTCATCAATATTTAACAGGCAGTAATATTTCTTTATACTTGAGTTTTCTTCTAAGCTGCTTAAAGAAAAATAATCAGTATTTTTGTTATGCTGGCTTGAAACAGTGCTGATATGAATAGAGAAGAAAATTCTCCCCTTACAGTGATGACACACTTTAGAAGGCTCCTTTTTTATCTATGGACTTAACAAGATGTTTGGGTTGGCAGGGCTTGGTTAGCACAGGACCCCTGGAAAAGCCCTGCCCTACACTTCTCAAGATGCAGTTCCCACAGCAAGAAACAATTTTTTTCTAGCTGTAGAAAAATGCTACCTTTTACAGAGTTATGATAAGTTTTACTTTTTTAAACAAGGCTAACGATCTACACATATAAGCAACATGAAAAAAAATTCTCTAGAGGATTCCAGGAGGAAAAAAACACCCCCACCCCACGCCTTGATTCTCACCCAGGATTTGAAGCCCATCTCTGTACTGTTTCTTCATCATCACCATCACACAAGTCTGCAAAAGCAGCTTCTAAGTCTTCCAGCTGATGAATCCGACTTTCGACACAGTCTACCAAGTCCTCCTTTAAGAATGGAGTGTAACTGATTTCAGAATTCAAAGAAAATCCCATTACAATGAAAATTTCAGTTCCACAAGAAAAAGAGGGAGAAGCCTCATAAACCCCAACAAGAGGAAGATTTATTTAAATGAATAACAAACGAATGTTGGCAGTCCCTTGGAGGTTGTCACCTTAATAAGCTGCCAATCACGTATAACACAGGGTCTTAAAGAGGTTTTTTTTAATCCCCTCACTTCCCCCAAATAAAATTGGCATACCTCTGTCAGGTCTGTATCTGGCTTTTTAAAACTGTACAGTTCTTGTAAGAGCTTGTATTCTTCCTGGAAGACAAAACAAGCCCCCAGGGGAAAAAATGCTTAATAGTTTCAAAGATATGTATTAACATTAATGTTCAAAACAGTTTAACAATGGCTGTTACTAAGAAAAACTCCCTCGATGACTCTTTATAGGTCATTCTGGAAAAGTCAGATGAGAAGTGATCTTCAGATTTTTACACTTAAATGGTCCAATCCTTTTCAGGGACTCTTCACAAATGATTATTATTGGAACAATGAAGATTAATTAGTTATGTACAAATATTGCCTGAAGCCTACAGAGTAATAAAAGCCAGTATAGCTCTAAAGCATATGATAAAAATTCTTCAAATATTTTTAACTGTTTATAAATTTTACAATTTAAATATTTTAAACAAGATACTTATTCATCAAATAGAGATTTTCCAGATACCAGGCCAAATTTCTGGGAGCAAATAAGCAATACTGGGAGGAAAAAGTCCAGAAAACAGGACATATTTCAGTCAGTGAGGTACTGTACACATAGGGCTTGAAATTTACTGCAATTTTACACAAGACTTTGAGGGAGAAAAAATCCTCCCACTATGTGCTCATGTGCAAGGCTGTTAGACCACACCACTTACACAGGAGAGCATATGTGGCACCATAATCCCACTTGGGAATATGGGAAGCAGAAAGAGCCTTAGAATACATGTCCAAGCATTCTCTACTATGACAGCTTTCTAAGGAATTCTGATTGCTACTTAGTAATTTCTGATAGCTGTTGGTCACGGAGGCCATTGGCTCCAGGTGAATGATTCTCCACTTGAACACAACATACGTCTCATTCCAGCAGAGAAATGGGGAGAGCTGTAGATAGAAAATTTTCTCCTTTTTGTAGTTCCAGAGGGCATGATGCACTGTGCTCTATAGCAAGAAGGGGAAAATCAGGATGATGGATATTAGACAAACACTGAATATAGCCTACATTATAAAATCTTAGTGACCTTTAATGTTACATGAGAGTGCTGTCCTCTAAGTGACTCTTAATTGATTCCTATGTATCCATGTTGTAAAGACAGTAAAATGGAGACTGATATTTATGAGTACTTTTGATTTCTGACAATACAAGTTGTAGATTAACCCCCCCCCCATTTAAATTCTAAATGAGATACAAATAATAGGTGATTCTTTTAAAAAAAACTCACTAAAATTTAATGGTTTCACTTACTTTAAGGTTAATACTCTTCCAACACAAGTGCCTACAAATATAGGTCTAGAATAGCAGTTAAAAGTAAACTAGAGGCATGGAACATTAGCCCATTTGAATGAAAGATGTCATGTTGTTGTCACGATGTCACAAATGCAGTTATGCCTCAGATTCTTGCATTCTAATCTTTTTTTTTTTTTAAGCAATCGGGGTTAAGTAACTTGCTCAAGGTTACACGGCCAGTTATTTCTGGGTGTGGTGGTGAGTGTCTGAGCCCGGGATTCGATCTCCAAGTCGTCCCAACACTGGAGACGGTGATCTTACTCGCTGAGCCACCTGGCCGCCCCTAAGCAATTGGGGTTAAGTAACTTGCTCAAGGTTACACGGCCAGGTGTTTCTGGGTGGGTGCTAAGTGTCTGAGCCCGGGATTCGATCTCCAGGTCTTCTCAACACTGGAGCCAGTGCTCTTACTCGCTGTGCTACCTGGCCGCCCCACATTCTAATCTTAATCAGAACACATACTGCCTTGCTTCTGTGATCTGATAAAGCAGCCTGACAATCACATGCTTCTAGGTTGTTAGTTTTCCCTTGGGTTGCGTTAGTGACAGACAATGACACATGAACTTAAGAAGACATCTTTAGATCATGAGAAAGAGACTCTGAAAAATGCAAACCTATTTCCCGCCCTATACCCTGTATGTCTTTAGTAACCCATGCTAGTATATTTACCTGAGAGAACATTTCTTTGAAGGGATTCTTGACTGAAAAAAAATCTAAGTCAATGTCTAAAACAAAGGCATCTCCTTTCTTCAGAATCTGGAGAATCTCCCTAGCACCAGCTCTAGCTGGGCAGTCCTGAGTTTCAGAATTGCTTGAAACTGCTGGTGCTGTGCAAATTTGGGGAGTCAACTGTGATTCTGTTTCCTTTTCCATCCTTTCTGCTTTTGGGTTTGGACAAAGTCCTTCTGAAGAGGAAGAGTTTGTCAATGCAGTGCTTTGTGACTCTTCTGCAGCTAGCTTCAGCCTCTTAGCAGAAGGTGCTACTCCATTTTCCTCTTGACTACTGACTATCTGGGAAGAATTTACCAGAATTACATCCAACTCTAAAGGCTTTGGGTTCTCCAGCTGGTCTTCAGAGACATAAAGACCATCACTTAAGAAGTAATGATCTGTACTTGTGACCCTGAATCAAAGGAAAACAATTTCCAAAAGTGAAAAATGGGAAAATATGCTAAGATTTCAGTGTGCACTGTAGGAACAGGAGACATCTAAAAACGTAACAGAAACACTAAATTTGCAGAAGAAAATTTCATTAACTTGCAAAGAAATAGCTTTCTATAAAATCTAGAGTTTTTAAGTTTTTAAAAACTGAGAATGAATTTTTAAAAAATATTTACCTTTATAATACTTAACATGGAAAGCTACCTTACTGAATCACATGAACATGAGCGGAAGGTGCCTTTACCTTTTATTTACTTTTCTCCTTGAGGGCACTTTAAATTAGGTCCTTTAATGACCAGACTCTCCTTTTTTTATAGCACAGTTTACCAAAATAAAAAAATTAAATTAAAAAAGAACAAAAATAGATAAAAAATCTTTGAATTACTTGATAAGAAACCATACCAAAAAAACATCCTTTACAATCTAAATAGGAAATACAATTTCCACACTAACTGAAAACTAGATTAGCATATTCTTAAGTGTTCTAAAAGGGAGTATTTTAAAATACAACTGTGCCACTATCACTGAAAATTAGGAAAGGCAACCTAGTATGGCAGAAAGAAGACTTAGGAGTTAGAATGTGAATCTGATCAGGGCTCAAATCCCAGGTCAGACACTTACTATCTGTGCAACCTGTGGATTCGATGAGATCTCAGGGTCTCTTCTACCTCTAACATTCTGTATCTGTGTGAAATTCATTTTTTTAGATAATCTAGCCAAATTTCAATGACTATACCGCACTTATATTTTGCCTTCAGAATCAACAAAGAGCAGAACCTGCAGGATGAAAAACCTGGGCTAGGCAATCTCTGAGACACCTTTTTAACTAGCAGATTTGGTGATTTTTGTAAGAATAGTTAATATTATTCCCCACCTCCCCCGCCCCAAAAGCTTCTGTTGAACATTTAGCTTAACTGCTTAAATGAGCAGAAATTACATCAATATATCAAGGCATTGTGATTTCATTAGAGTGATAATTCAATTTGAGGAAGCAGATCACAAACTGTGTATAACATAAAGAATTAAGTGAACTATCTGAGGCTTAAAAAAGTTAAGTGACTTGCCCATTATGCTCAAGCTAGTAATTGCCAGTTCAGAGGTAGAATTCAAGCCCACGGTCTCCCTGCCTCCAAGTCTGGCACTCTAGCAATAAAATAATGTTTAATTTTTATTAAACCTGTTAGCTATCAGGTCAGGCTCACATTTTACAATATTAGTTCCATAAGTTGTCCTACACACAACTTGAAAATAAACAATTTTTATTATGTATATAAAAATCCTGCCAGTACAACTTTTGTGTTATAAAAATCAGTATTTTAATGGCTTAAAGTTTTTTATTTAGTCATAAATATACAGCAAAGTTTGTTATACTGGTGTACATAATGTAAACTAATTATGTGTAACATATGCTATGATAGATGTGATTTATTATATACTTTGGAGCTAAATTATTTATAATTAATGATCTGAAAAGGCCACTCTAGTTCTAAATATGTGATCCTAAGATGGAAAATCTAATGCTACAGCCAATGTTAGTAACTGCATGAAAATGATTGCAACAGTTAAATACAAGTGAAAAAAAGAAATACCTTTATTTAGTAAGTTGGTCTGTGAGATAGACTTAATTTTATCTACAACATTATATTTGATCACTCAATTGTTGATGACAAAATAGTATGCAATAACACAAAGGGAAAAACAGCAACATATTCTTGAGTTTTTTTGTAATAAAAAAAAACCACACTAACTGAAAACTAGACCAACATATTCTTAAGTTTTCGAAAAGAGAATATTTTAAAATACAATTGTGCCAATCTCACTTAAAATTTGGAAAGGCAGTCTAGTACAGTGGAATCCTGAAAACAAAAATTCACCAAAATTTACACATTAAAATAAAAATCAGCAAACAGGAAACATTTAATATTGGCAGTGGTTTCAGAAGAGAATGATGAAATGGGAATCAGAAGGCCTGGCTTCTAACACTTAATCCCTCTAAGCCTCAGTTTTCTCACAGGTAAAATGGGGATAATAATTGATGTTTGTACTACATCTCACAGTGTGAGAGAATACTAGTTTTTAGCTGAAAAGCACTAGATAAATATGAATTATCAGTGAGATGAAATGAGAAAATATTTGGAAAGGAAAATAAAATAAGAAAAAAAGGATCTAATATTATGTTACGTACTCTGTAATATAATAGGTTTTGCATCATTTAATCAAATGGCCAAAGGGACACTGCTTGCCAAAGAATTAAAGTGAATTAATGACATCACTCATGTGATGAAACAAGATTAGAATTCAGAGTTCTATTTTAGAACAACGTTATAATTTAAAAGATCTGAACATCAACTTAAGGGCAAAACATAAAAGTACAATGTGTATTGTGAAAGTGCATTTGGATGGTAGAGAGAGACTGGATTTATAAATGAAAACCTGGATTCAAATACCAGGTCTGACAATTACTAGCTGTTTGGTTCCAGGGCAAGACACTATATCCCCATCTAAGCCTTGGTTTTCTCATCTTACATCACAGAGCTATTGAGACAAGGGCAATCTCTAAGTTTTCCAAGGCCACAAAGACATGAACTCATTATCCTATTTAGCTATGACTAAAAGACACATGAAGCATTCAACCCTTTTCATTCCTACAGAAATGATAATGTGTTACCTGATAGTTGTAGTGGAGGTATCTTTGCCTACTAAAAAACAATGTTTGCCCTCCTTGATTTGCTGAGCCCATGATGGATGGAGCCATATTACATGAGAAAAATGACCTGCATAAACTACAGGCATAATCCAGTTCTCAATACTCAATTCCCTAGAAAAGAAATGAAAGAAGAAACAATTAAGTCATAAATTATATAGATTTTCATTTAAATCTAGGAAATACTCTTTATGTAGTTGATATGCTATAGCTATAGAAATATATACTTTTATCAACATTTGCTTGGTTTTACTTTAAAATTCCAAACTACAGAAAATTGCTACTGAAAGGAATGAAAATGAAAGAATTACAGTACTTCCCTAAGGATTAATACCCCTCAAAAAAAAAAAAAAAGCATGGTGGTAGGAAACTGTTAAGTGGTCTTTTGTAAAAGGAAAAGGAAATATACAGTCAAAGAAAAATGACTGAATAAAATCTCAGGAGAATGAAGTTGGACTTGTGTCAGAGATGCACGAATAATTCAACATTAGGGAAACAATCAACAATTATTTTTAAAACAGAGTAATGTGGCTCAGGGGACAGGTATCAAGAGTCAGGAAGACCTGTATTCAAGTATCATCTAACATGGTTTAATGACCTTAGGAAGGGCACTTAATCTCTCAGTCACTGAGGCAACTCTCTAACACAATAAGCACAAAGTAGGGACCTCTATGCACAGGAGGGGGGCGGGGAACAGAAGTGTGAAAGCAGAGTTTCCTCACCAAGAATTCAAGATACCAATGAAATCACAGGTCTAGACAAGAACATCACAAACTACTTGATTCTATCAGTAGATGAAACAGAACATAAATGGAAGAATCACATTTAAATGATTGTGTCTGTGTATATGTGTGTTTGACCAAAAGTTAGCATTATTTGCAATGGGGAAACATTAGAAGCTTTTTCAATAAATAAAGGAGTCAAGGAAGAAATACTAGAAGCTTTTTCAATAAATAAAGGAGTAAAGGAAGAATGTCACTGTTATGTGACACAGTCCTATAAATGTCAGTTATAGCAGTAGGACAAGAGAAAGAAACTAAAGGCATAAGCATAGGTGAAGAAGAAAGAAAATGAATCCCTATTTGCAGATAACACGATGGTTTCCTTGGATAATCTTATAAAGCAAAAAAATGGAGACGAGCTTGGATAAAGGAGTAGAATACAAAACGAATACATGAAAATAAACAGCAGTTCTATATATCAACAACAAATAAAAGAGAAAATAATAATGTTAATTTGTGGTTTTCTAAGTAAGTATGTGGCTGTAGGGATCTGTTTCTATAATGACAAGAGATAATGAGGAAATGCATGATCAGAAGAGGAAGTGAGTGGACAGGTGGAAGGATAGAATGGTAACAAATAGTTATTCAGTGTTCTACTGGTACCACAGAAATGTTCAAAAAGCTAGCAGGTCCAAAGCACACTGGATGAATTCTCCATGGAGGATCTTTGAAGACTACTGGCAAGAAGCAGAGGATGAGATGGGAGGAATTGATTCCAACTTGCAACAAGAAAGGAGTATTACGATATTTAAGCTCATGTATCCAATGAGGCAATAAGGTACATTATTTACGACAGGTAGTTTCATTCTTTTTCCTACAAACCTATTGTGACATATTCTGTCATATTTTGAGAATGTTTTAAAGGAGATTTAGGTTTCAGGTAAGAAGTTATGGCCTTTGAGTTCTCTTCTAAATAAGATTCTCTAACTCAGAAAATAAGGATCACAATTGAAATTATATAAGAAAACTTCTCAAATTGTCCATGACCTAGAGCTCTACAATAGAGTATATACCCCAAAGAGGTAAAAGAGAGGAAAAGCCATTTCTGAGTTATAATGCCCCCAAACCTCAAAACAAGTGGATGCCCATCTTTTGGGGAGTGACTGAACAAACTGTGTTATGCTACTATCACAGAATATAATTTGATGTTGAAAAATTACAAACATGAATAATTAGAAAAAACACAGGAAGACTTGTATACAGTAAGGCAGAGTGAAAGAAACAGAATAATAATAAAAATAATAAATTTAATTATAACAGCAGCTCATATATACCTGGTCTTTAAGGTTTACAAAATATTTTATATACATGATGAAAACACTAAAAAGCAGTTGAAAAGATTGCTTTGCTTAAAATTTTTTTAAAATAAGCACTTATTTTTTCTCTTTGTTCCTATTAAGACAGCAAAAAGAGAAAAATATATTCCCTGTAACAAAAGTGTATAGTCAAGGAAAATAAATATCCACAATAGCCAAGTCCAAAAATGTCTTGTCCTGAATTGTAAGTTCATTAACTTTCTGTTAGGAAGTGGGCAGCATTGTTCAACCCTGGTTTTCTGGAATCTTGGTTGGTCATTGAATCAATCAGCAACTCTGCTTAATTGTAATGCTCAATCTCAGCCCTGGAGAATTGATAACAAAACATCTTTTCATTCTCTCAGTAGAGCAGTGGGATAAGCAGAAGTAGAATATGACACATAATATCAGACAGTCTTCTACCTGTTGGTTTTGCTTACATGTATTTCTTTTTAACAAAGGAAGGTTCATGGAGGATAGGGAGGAAATACAGAGAAAAAATGGGGTATAAAAACAAAAGGCACAATAAATTTAAAACCAAAAAAGACTATGACCACTTTTCAGCAAAACATAGCACATTACAAATAGTGCATTAAGTTATCTGCTCAAGCTTTTATTCCGCTCCTATATGTTTTGTAATTCAAAGCAAAGGAAAAAAACAAAAACATATGCTGTGGTTTGATTTGACTCAGGACAAGTTAAACTTAAAGACAATTCTACTTCCTTAGTTACTGAACATCTATAGAAAAAGTTGTTTCAAACACATGAGAAATGACTAATATTGAATATACATTACCCGAACAGAGCTTCCTTGTCAAACACAGTATCTGCTGGCATATTCACAGGAATAAGGAGGTCAGGATGTGAATCAAAATGAACAAAAGTTATTTTACTGGCAGGAAGATGTTTTGAGCCAATAGCACGGTATATAAAAGGCAAAACCTGTAAGAGATAAATGGAAGCATAAATGCATTGAGCTGACTTTAAGAAAAAAAAACATAAATGTATAGTATTCCATACTAAGAAAACCTTAACAGAATAAAGAGCTAAATTTTAAATGGGATAGATGTAGTATTATTTATTGCTGATGACGTCCAAATTGCTATTTCTAGTCAGTGTACTTTCATTCTAGTCCTGTCTCTAGAAATAACTACTTGTGTGATCTAGAAGGCCTGCTTAACTTCTTTGGAATTTAAGTCTCCTCATTTATAAAATAAAGGTTTTAAAATGGTTGATCTCTAAGTTCTTTTTTTTTAGCTCTAAAATTCTATGATTCTGTGACTCTCTCCTCCTGGAAACCCCCATTAACTAAACTCTCACAACATCTCTCTAGGATATATATATACCCTAATGATGACTTAAAGGCAAGGCTTCCTAAAAATATTACAGATCTGGGGTGGTGACTGTAATCTGCTGCACAGGTAAACCCAAAACAAATTCATTATGTGAATTAGATTTTTAAAAGAATGAATTAATTCTGGTTTTTAAAAGTTCAATACTACAGTCCTACTGGTTGCTACAATCAGCCTGAGCTCAAGGTCCAAATACAGAGCAGGGAGTCTGTCCTTTTCCTTTCTACCACTGGGAATGAAAAGGTGATCTATAGTAAGTGCCTCCACTTTCTCTCCACTCACTCTTTTTTTTTTTTTTTGGAGGGGGGAAGGTAGGGCAATTGGGGTTAAGTGACTTTCCCAAGGTCACAGGCTAGTTTTGTGTTAAGTGTCTGAGGCTGGATTTGAACTCAGGTCCTCCTAACTCCAGGGCAGGTGCTCTATTCACAGCTGCCACCTTGACCTCTTTTCAGCCTTTAACATTATGGATCACTCTCCAGAATTGATACTTAATAAACGTTTACTGATTGAGTGGAATGACTCCCAAGAAGGATACATTCCTTCCTTTTGTACTAGATTAAGAAAGAGGGCCTTTTTTTAAAAAAAGCAATTGGGGGTAACTTGCTCAAAGTTACACGGCCAGTTATTTTTGTGTGGGTGTTAAGTATCCGAGCCCCAGAACCGATTCCAGGTCTCGGGGCTCTGGGGCGGGGGGCTCTCAAAAGGGCCTCCTCTTGACAAGTGTTCATCAACTTCGGAAGGTGCGTCTCACTCTGAGGAAATAAACTGCAATTTTGACCTCTATCTCTATGTTATGTGGCTACTTACTTGCATTACCCAATGTATCCCAAGACAATTTTCTAATAACCCCATCTGTGTTTTGTTTGTACTTAGTTGTTTGCATGATATCTCTCCCACTTGGACTGTTTTGCCTTTCTTTGAACCTGAAGCTCTTAGTACAATACCTGGTACACACCAGACATTAATAAATGTTTGATTCATTCTTGATGCAGGTTCTCTATTCATTACTCCATGCCTAACTCTATTACTCTAACAATGAATCCCTACAAATCTCAAATTAAAGTAATTTGAGTAGTCCTTTAAAACATTAATACCACAGATCAACCAATTAACAAGTCTTAAGCGCCCACTATGTGCCAGGCATTGTGCTAAGAGCTGAGGATAATACCAAAGACACAAAAGTTTAGTTCTGTCCACAAGGAGCTTACAATCTAATAGAAGAGAACATGCAAAAAATACACAAACACACACACACACGATACATACATGACAAACGGTAAATGAACGAGAGAAGGAAGGCTCTAGAATTGAGAGGGGCTGGGGAAGGCTTCCTATACAAAGCGGGATTGTAGTTGGGCTTTAAAGGAAGCCGGGAGGGGGGAGGGGCATTGCAGGCTGGGGGGGGGGGGGGGGGGGGGAGGGGGGGGGGGGGGGGGGGGGGGGGGGGGTTAACGGGAGGGGGGGGGGGCAGAAGCCTGGACAGAGAGGAGTGGGTGGGCTTTGAAAGCCAAACACAATATTTTGTATTTGATCCTGGAGTTTACTGAGTTGGGGGAGTGACATGGTCGGACCTGCGCTTTCCAGTCCTAGCCCTGACAGCCGGGGGCCGAGCTCTTACCTCCTGGTGATCCTCCACTACCCACACGGGTAACTTCGGATAGAGCCTGAGCTGGGGCCGCTCGCCGGGGGAGTCAGTCATTTTTATCCGCGCTCAGAACCTCAAGGTCTCCAGAGTTCCGAGATGGAACCTCAGGCTTGCGAACGTTCCATGGGAAGAGGTGGAAGAAGAGCTACGGGCAGAAATCTCTGCTCAAAACCAAAACGCTACAAAGCTCTCAAATAGCAAAGAAGCTGTCAACGGAAATACTAGCTGTCACCCGGATGTGGAAAGAGGAAGAGAGGGCCGACCCGGCTTAGATCGCCCCGCCCCGTCGGGGACGCATAGCGTTGATTGGATATTCTAGACTTTGCTCTTCCTGACGCAACACGCTACCTTACCAATTTCGGAGGGAACCTGGAGCGCATGTGCCCGCCGCAGGGCTGCCTCTCGCGCCGCAGTCCTGTCCTTTAGTCCCTAACTTCCGGTTCCGGTGGTGCGGGCTCGCCTGCCGCAGCGTCGGCCCTCCGGGCTCCTCCCTGTTTTCCCCCCTGGTGGCGGCTGCGGTAGCGGCGGCTAGCGTTGGCAGGGCCCGGGCTTCGCCCCCGTCAGCCGGCTCTCCCGGCAGCTCCCCGCAGGTAAGAAGCGAGGCCCATGGATGGAACCTGGTTTGCGGATGTCTGTACCGGGACGCGCTGTCCACCGTCCCTGGGGAAGCCGCTGTCTCACGGAGGCGGGGCGGGGGTATGCCGGGGCCGGCCGGGGTCTGGGCTCGCTCCTCGCCTCGGTGGGGTCTGGAGCAATCTCCTGGCCCTCTCCCAGCCTCAGTGATGCTTAAGCCTCTCGGGCCCGGGAGTCCGGGGTTGAGCCGGATCGGATGCGGCACCCGTGAGGGAAAGTGACCCCCGAGGGGATGCCTCCCTGAAATAGCTGCGCGGTGGGGGCGGGGAAGGAGAGCGGGGCGGATTTCAGATTTCTCTTCTTTGATTCATAGGTTGCCATGGGCAAAGAATTCATCACCCAATGGACAGCCTGCTGGTGATGAGCCTCTCTGTACGTAGCTGGGTTGGTCCTTGAAAAGCAGTCAGTCAGCTTTTTGTTGTTGCTGCATGCATTTTGCATAAATTATCCTTTCTTTAATCTTAACCTTTTTTAAGGGGTCTGTCTAAAGAGCTGCACCTGCTTTTCAGATGGCTTACTTTTGGGGCGGGTGGGGGTAGATAATTTTCCCACTTAATGGTACAAGTCTTTTCCTTTTTTAAGTTAAATTTTCCAGTTCATGCATTAGATTACTATGTTTTTGGAAGTTTAATTTCACGATTGTTTCATTTATAAATTAAAAAACTACCAAGAGGTGTAGTGGTATAGTGGATGGAAGTGCTGGAGTCAGGAAGACCTGGGTTCAGATCCTTTCTTAAAGAACTAGCTGGGAACAAAAAAAAAGAGAAAAGAAATAACTGGGAGAGCTACAAGACATCTGCTCAGTTTTAGTTTCCTCATCTATAAAATGGGGCATAGTACTTAACCATTTCTGGGTTGTGGTGAGGATTCATTTGAATTAACATATGTAAAATACTTTGTAATTGGTAAATACCACACAAAGCACTGTTTTGAGATTATTGTTATATATTGTGCTATTTCATGGTAAACAAGGCGTAAGCAAAACACCATGCAAAATTGCAAAAAAAGCATTTCTTCCCCTGCAGTAAAAATGTCTCAGATTTAGATAATTGTCTTATTTTCTCTCTTGAACTTCATTCCTGCATTACCAAACTGCCTAGTTGACATTTTAAACAGAATGCCCTCAAAATCAACATGAGGAAAACTGAACTTATCCCCTTAAATGTAAGCTCCTTGAGAGTAGAGATTGATTCCTTATTTGTATTTGTATTCCTGTTGCCTACCACAGTGCCTGGCACATGGTAGTCACTAAAATGCTTGTTGACTGATTAACCTTCCTCCAAAATTAATGAATCTTATGAACCTCTCTATTTATCTTGGTACTATCATCCTTCTAGTCACTCAGATTTGCAATCATGGTGTCATTCTTGACTGAATCCTGACTGTCATTTATTCTGTGCATCCCATCAGCTGTCAACTCCTGGGCTTTTGCCTCCAGGCCTTAAGTGGTCTCAACTAGACTTGAAATAGCCCCCTTCTTGGTATCTCAAGTCTCTTTGTACTTCCATTCATCATTCCCTTCTCCACACAGCTGTCCAAGTGATTTTCCTGAACTGTATGGCTGACTACATCACTCCTCTACTGAATAAAATTGCAATGACTTCCTAAGATTAAAGATCAAATAAAAACTCTTTTGATTATAAAGCCTTTCCAACTTTGTCCCTATTTAACTTTCTGCCTTATTATTATGTTACTCCCTTTCACATATACTGTAGTTCATCCAGTTTGCTTACTTAGTGTTTTTCATACACAGTGCTTGAAATCTTTTCTGTGTCTCTGTGTTGACTGGGCTCCAATGCCTAGAATACATTCTCTCATCATCTCCAGCCCTTACAATAAGAATCCCTAGTTTCTTCAAGGCTCAACTCAAGGATCACATACATGCTGCCTGTCCTGATCCCAGCTGCTAGTGCCTTCCTGCTAAATTTACCTTCTATATATTGTATACATTTTAATCTCTCTGTCTATATTTCTACACACATCCCCTGGTTAGAATGTACACCCCTTAAAATCAAAGATTTTCATTTTTGTCTTTTAATACTCAGTCTGGCACATTGACTGGTACATAGTAGGTCCTCAATAAATGCTTATTGATTGATATAAGGAATACTGGTATATAAAATACTTGTGACAGCTTTGTGAGGTTGGTAGTGCAAATATCACTAACTTCATTTTACAGATGAAGAAACTGAAGCTCTAATAAATTTTTGGCCTAAGTGACATAGGGAGTTGTTGGCAGGGATAATAGTCAAACCGAAGTCTTCTAATTTCAAGTCCAGTGTTCCTTCTACTGTAACACTGTACTTATAGAGAAGCATATCCTGTAGTTTATAATACAGTGTTATAGAGAAGTACGTACTGTGTAACACTGTGCTCATAGATAAGCATGTAATAAAAATGTACAGAGGTAAGTACTGTTGTGACCTCTAGAATTCAGTTTCATCATCTATAAAATTGGGATGTTGGATTAGGTCATCCAAAAAAAAAAAAAAGCATTTTATTTGAAGCTTCCAGTGTAGAAAGATGAGGATTAATTATGGCTCCTCTTCACACACTTAAAATTTTTAAGCTTTAAAAATTTTGTTTTCCAGATATTTTGACCTTTTGAGAGTAGTGGTAGTAAATTTTAGGCTTTGGGGAGTGTGGTGGAAACCAAAGAGAGGTGATGAGGGCAGGATATGAATGAGAAATGTTAGGAAAAGGTATTAAAAATATAATACTGAAATAAAGGAATATTCAGTGTAAAAGTCATTCTTGTATGAGAAATCCCACTGGATTTATGACCTTATTCATTCAAGAGTATCCTCCAGCAATGCAGACTGCAACCATCTATCCCTTTGCTTATTCTGTATGACTTTTATCTATCCTCTAAAAGATTTTTCATAAGGTGTCTACTTAAGATGTTGGAGGCCTTCATTTCACTTGACATTGCTATCAGTGGAACATTGGCAACCTGTCATTAATTCCTTGTTCTTGCCTCATGAATAGTCTATATTTTCTTCCTGTCTTACAGTTTCTTGATGACATCATTTACTCCTATTCTTCAGAGTTCTTGTTGTAACCTACTTATTCCATCATATGCTTCAATTTCCCTCCATATGATGCTCATTTTTAGTTCTTCACAGGCAGTTGTATTCCATGTTTTGCTACCATATAGCAGCAAAATTTTAATAGCAGTTTAAATTGTTAATATTAAAGAGATGATCCTTTGCTTCCATGGGAAGCTTGGGGTAGATAAAGGAGCTTTGTGGTTTCCTCAAAGCAGTCCAACCTATTTGCCACCTCTTGCTCAACTCTACCCAGTCACTTCAAGCGTTGTAGTATGTTCATCTAGAAGCATGTTGAAATTTAAGTAGTAGACGTTTTTCATCCACTTGGTTTTTCCTGGGTAGATAGATAAGCCAAACTTCTTTGATTACAGATCTCTTCCAGGAAGCTTTGCAATATCTCAGGACTTTTGATGCAGTCATCACATTGTCTTCTTTGAGCAACAACATAGGAAGGACCTCACTATCCACAGAGAAAAGCTCTTCAACCCAAACTCTGCTCTATCTCCTCTGTCAAAGTGACAAATGCATTTCCCTGTTCTATGCTTTGCCTCATGATTTTGTGTTTTATTTTTAATCATGGGTCAGTGAACAGTATTGTTTCTGTTATATCTTTAATTCAGATAATATTAAGGTTTATTATATGCTCTGACCCCCTAACCTTCACCATTTGTATACTTTTCTTCTCATGAATTCCAGTTATGAAAGGTAGCAAGGTCTGCCTCTTTTTTCCTTCTTTATAAACTAGTGTGTACCCTTTGCCCTCCCTTTTCTTTCTTAAAACCTGCAGAACAGAACAGAGCATTCTGTTTTTCTCTATTAATTCTCTCAGTATCTTTTGAATATATTAAAGTTCTGAAGGGATATTTGCTTTTTTTTTTGCTTATTACAGTGTTAGCACTAAATCACCATGCAGCTTTAAATTGTTCAAATAAATTTACCTAAGTTTCTCTTAAGTCTTGTGTTTGCATTTCAGAGCTCATATTCTTTTTATCAAAGGCTTGAAAGCCCTCTTCCCTTAAAAGTCCATGTTGTTTTTCCTTGGTAGGATTTGTATAGCTATTTAAAAAGCTGTTATTCTTGATTGTAAGCTAGAAGATGCAGTGGGTAGCGCTCGACCTGGAATCAGAAACATGTGAATTCAAATATGGCCTCAGATACTTTTTAGCGGTGTGACCATGGGCAAGTCACTTAACCCCTGTTTACCTCCATTTCCTCATCTTTAAAATGGGAATAGTAATAGCACCTACCTCCCACGGTTGTGAGGATCACATGAGATGGTAATTATAAAGCAGTTAACACAGTGCCTGACACATAGTAGGTGCTATATAAATGTTAGCTATTGGAGTGGCCAGGTGGCTCAGCGAGTAAGAGCACTGGCTCTAGTGTCAGGAAGACCTGGGGATCAAATCCAGGCTCAGATACTTAGCACCATACCCAGAAATAACTGGCCATGTAACCTTGAGCAAGTTACTTAACCCCGATTGCTTTAAAAAAAAAAAGTTAGCTATTATTGCAAACTTTTATCTTTCGCTTTTTGGAATATTTTTCCAAGAGCTCCTCTGCTTTAAAAGCTAGAAGCTTCCATGTCCTGTGTGATCCTGCTTGTGATTTCTTTTTTTCTATTTGCTTGTAGGATTTTTTCTTTAACCTGGAAGAACTAGATTTTGATTGACATTCCTCAGATATTTCCTTTTGTATTTTCTTTGAGGAGGTGATTTTTGGATTCTGTATTCATTTTGCCCCCTGGTTCTCATGAATCTGCTTTCTTGAAATATCATTTTAATACTATCTTGAAATATCCGAGATTTTTCTATATTTTATCCTGATTTTCAAATATAATAGTAATTCTTAAATCGTCTCTCCTTGACCCGTTTTTTAGACCAGTTATTTTTAATGTACAATGCCTTACATTTTCTGATAATCTTCTTGAATTTGATCTAATATTTCTTGTCTCATGAAGTCATTTATATATCTTTGATCTACTTTAATTTTCAGGGCAACTGTTACTAGAGTAGGATATATCCAGTTCTTTTGAGCTTTTATTTCGTTTCTAACCTCTTTGTTTATCATCTCCTCTGTTTTTCTTGTTCTCTCTCCTGCTGGACTGTGAGCTCATTAGGCAGGGACCGTCTTTTGTTTTCACTGTATCCTTAACCCTTAGCACAGTTCCTGGAACATTTAATAAGTGTTCACGGACTGTCTTTGACTGGAAGGTATACATACTTATTCAAAGCCATAGTCATGGATTTAATCCCATCAAGGCCCAATTTGCTTTTTTCCAAATTAACCATAAATATTTATTCATTGCTTTCTGAATATTGTGCCAGGCAGCATTTTAAGCATAGAGAGTACAAAGAGAAAAACCAAATAGTCCTGGATGAACACTAGGAGCTTACATTGTATTGTGGGAAAACAGAAAAGTACTTACAGATTAAATAGGGCTGGGGAGAGACAGGAGCAACCGAGGGGAATCTTCAGTGTAGGAGCCCATGCTTAAACTGGGCTTTGAAGGAAGCCCAGAATTCTAACTAGGAAAACCAAAAAAGAGGATATTTTGCAGACTTGAGGGGGGCAGCTTATAGAAAGGTGCAGAGTGAAGATGGCATGTTATATATAAGGGACAGCAAGGAAACCATTTAGTTGTATCCTACAATTCATTTAAGTTCATATTTTATAATAAGTCTAGAAAAATTGTGATTATGAAGAGCTTAAGCCCCAAACTGAGAAATTTATATTTGATCCTAGTGACAATGGGAAGTTACTGGGTTTTCTTGAAAAGGGGGGTGACTTGGTTAGACGTATGCTTTAGAAATACTGCATTGACAGCTATGGAATATGAGTTATAGACTGAGGCAGCAGAGATAACAAGCTATTGGAATAGTACAGGTGAGAAGTGTTGAAGGTTTGAGGGGTAGTAGAGACAAGGGCTCATCTGTGAGAAATGTTATAGACATAGAAAAAAAGACTTGGCAAATGATTGGATATATGAGGTGAGGGAGAAAATGATACAGATTGTGAGTGACTAGAAGAATGATGTCCCTTCACAGAAATAGAGATTGTGGAAAGGGGAGTAGGTCTTTTATTTTATTTATTTATTTTTTAAAGCAATCGGGGTTAAGTAACTTGCTCAGGGTTACACAGCCAGTTCTTTTTGTGTGGGTGCCGAGTATCTGAGGCCAGAACCGATCCCAGGTTTCCCAATGCTGGGGCTGGCACTCTTACTCACTGCGCCACCTGGCCACCCCTAAGCATTTGGGGTTAAGTAACTTGCTCAAGGTTACATGGCCAGTTATTTTGTGTGGGTGTTAAGTATCTGAGCCCGGAACTGATCCCAGGTCTCCCAACTCTGGGCTGGCGCTCCTACTCACTGTGCCACCTGGCTGCCCTGGGAGTAGGTCTTTTAGACATAATGAGTTTGATTTACTTATAAGATGGACATCTAGTTTGAAATATCTAAGAGGAAGTTCCTGATGCAGAAGGAGAACTCAGGAGAGAGAATAACTATGTCTTACAGAAACGGGATTCATCTGTATACTGATGGTACTTGAATCTTTGGGAGCTGAGTTAATACTTACATATATCTTCAGTATATGACCATTATCAACTATTTTCCTTATTCTAGCTTCACTAACTTTTTCTTGTGCAAAAGCTTTTTAATATTATGTCTTCAAATTAATGTATTTTAGCTTTTATGATCTTGCCTGTCCCTTGTTTGGTTAAGAATTTTCTCCCTAGTCACAATTATGAAAAATACTTATCCATTTTTTTCTGATTTTTAAAAAAATGGCATGACACTTTATTTTTAAGTTTTTTATATAACTTCACTGTTTGATTTATGTACTTATTTTATACAGGAGGAAGACTAGAGCACAGGAAGGTGAAGTCATTTTTCTCAGAGCCTTGCAGCAAGTTAGAGGTAAAGATAACACAAGAAATTTAGGGGTCCTTGTTTTTTCATTGAAAAACTACTTACACCTACTGAGCCTGTTGGTCACAGGAGCATGTATCTAAGCCTCTCATATTTTTGAGACTTTGTATTTAATAAGTCAGCATTAGTTTGGGTCTTGAATCTTAATTCATTTCAATTTAGCAAACACTTTACTTGATTGCTCAGTATGCTTGGTGCTTTTGGGGGATATAAGATAAGGAGGAAAGATTTATACCCTTAAGAAACTCCATCTTTTTTTGGGAAAAGATATATCCATATGAAGTGCTGAAGTAAGAGAATAAGGCAGATGTGGTAAATGTTAAAATGGAAGGTCAGCATAGTATTATAGGATTTAGAACTAGCTAGGACTATAGAGAGCATTTGGGCCAACCAGCAAATCATGGAGAAAGTAACTGGCAGAACTTACCTGGGATCTTCTGATTCTAAATTCAGGGTTTTTTCCACTGTGAAAAGCCAGACTACCACCCATTCCCCAACTTTTCCCTGGACAAAAAACTAAAAAGCAGCATAAACCTTAGATGTTTTTTTAAAAAGTTGATGGAGTTGATTTTCCTAAAGTACAAGAAGGTGGTCTGATCCATTGAGTAGAGACAACAAGCAGATAAGAATATACAGATTAATTATAGATAGGATAAATAAGAAATAATTAATATAGGATAGGCACTGGAATTAAGAGGGATTATGAAAGGATTCCTGTAGAAGGTGGGATTTTAGTTGGTTTTTGAAAGAAACTGCTGGTGAACTGCCCAGAGCCAAGAGATAAGAGTGTCTTACATGAGGAACAGCAAAGGAGGTCTGTGTCACTGTATCCTAGAGTATATGGAAGGTTGTAAGGTATAAGAAGACTGAAAAATTGAAAGGGAGTGGCAGTTAGGTAGATAGATTACAAAGGATTTTGAACACTAATCATGGTAAATCTTCATTTGTGTCACAATTAATTAGGTAGGCATACCATTCAACAGGCTATTGCAGTAGTCCTGTGATGATTAAAAAGGTTTGAGAGATGTAGTTTGTGGGTAATTTAATCATTTTATTAATAAGGCCAGCAAATTATTAATAAAAAGATGGCCAATTGACCATCTCTCTTAGATCAAAGACAATCATGGAGGTGGGCTAAGAGATTATATGTTTTTTCGCAAGAGGAATGGCAATTAACTCTGATTGGTCAACATAGTAGGTGAGCTATATTAAAATGAGAGGCTGAGAATGACACCATGTCACCTTTGAAAGGAGAATCTATCTCTGTACTCAGACCCCTCTGCCCCAGTCTTGGAATATCTAGACAAATGGATCTGTCTCTACCCAAGCTTGATTGAATGGCCTTCATCTGAGATTAGAGATTCCTTGTAGGGTTGGGTTGGGTCAGATAGAGAAATTTAATTTGACCTTCCAAGACTGATGTCTGAATCATTAGTTATTGTAATCATTTCTCTCAGTCCAGGCATGAGATGATGAGGGCCTATACAATGGTGATGGCAGTGTCAGAAGAGGGTGTATTTGAGAAATCCTGCAAAGATGAAAATAGGCCTTGGCTGTGGGGGTGAGAGATAGTAAGGAATCCAGGATGGTGCTTAGTTTTTGAGCCTGAGGGACTGGGAGGATGGTGGTGTCTTCAACAATGATAGGAGAATTTATAAGGGAAAATGGTTTGGGGAAAGCTTACGAGTTCATTTTTGAACATGTTGAGTTAAAGATGTCTGAAAGGCACTTGGAGATGTGAGACTGGAGGTCAGCAGAGAAGTTAGATATGAGAATTAACAGCATCAAGATGATAATTAGAGAGAGGATTCTGTGAACATGGTGGAGTAGGTGAGAAAATTCCAAGCTCTCAAGATTTTCTCCCACAAAAGAGATAAAATAGAGCCTCAGGTCAGATAATAGAGTAGTAAAAATAAATAAGCATAGGGGTAGAACAGGGGTCTTGCTGGGACAGTTGTACTTGATCTGAAGAAAAATCCTAGGATGAGGTTTGGTCCCTATGAAGAATAAACACATCCAGGCTAGGGACTGCTTAAACAACAAACCACAAGCCATGGAATTAGCTGAGTTGGGAGACTACCTGGGCCCCAGGCATAGGAACTTTTATCCCCGAAACAATGAGGGGTGTTGGACATCAGAGCTGGGGAAGATCGAGGGAATGTCTGTTGACCAGGAACATCAGACCCAGCCATGCTTCAGAGATAAAGCTGGGGGTAAGAAAGTAGCAGCACAAGTAACTACAGAAGCAGTAGGGCAGGGATGCTGCTGGCTATAGGCACTTCTAAGAGGGTGGAGGATTTGGTTTCAGTTCCAGGATCCAGAGTCACCACCCTGCCCATACCCCAGAACTAGATGTGATTACAAAAACTAAACTATTACAAATGGGAAAAAAAATGTAGAGGCAAAGGAGAAAGAAGCCAACCTGATTGAGTTACTGTGGGAATAGAGAAGACCAGGGTTTATCTTCAGAGAATGATCCCAAAGCAAAGAAACAAACCCTCTTCTACCCCAAAGTGTAATGTCAAACAGTTTATCTGCCCCCAAAAAAATTTATGGAAGAACTCAAAAGACTTTAAAAATCAAATGAGAGAGATTGAGGAAAAACTTTAAAAAAATAATAATTCAAGAAAAACAAGATTATGAAAAGAAAATCAACCAGTTAGAAAAGGAGATCCAGAATCTTAAGGAGGAAAACTACTCTTTGAAAATCAAAATTTTGCAAGGGAAAACCAGCAAAGTTATAAGAGATCAAAAAAATAATAAAACAAAAAAATAGAAGAGAATGTGTAACATCTCATAAGAAAAATAACTGATATGGAGAACAGATCAAGAAGAGAAAATGAGAATAATCAGACTATCTGAAAGCTATAACCAAAAAAAAGAATCTTGATATAATAGTACAAGAAATAAAGAAAACTGACTTAAAGCATTAGAACAAGAGGGGAAAGTAGAAATAGAAAAAGTCAACTGATGATCACCTGAAAGAGATCCTTTGAGGAAAACCCACAGTAATATTACAGACAAATTCCAAAACCCTCAAGTCAAGGATAGAATGTTACATGTAACATTTGAAAAAAAACAATTTAAATATGGAGGCGCCGCAATTAGATTCACACAAAACCCAGTAGCAGTGACACTAAAAGACAGGAGGTCTTAGAACACTATGTATCAAGGATCAAAAAGCTAGGATACCAGCCAAAAATATCACACACACACACACACGCACGCACGCACGCACACACACACACGCACACACACACACCAAGCTAAGCATAACCCTGAAAGAAAAAAAAAAGTGAACATTTAAGGAACTGTCTGACTTTCAGGACTTTAAAAAAAAAAAAACTTGAACTTGATAGAAGATCTGACATACAATGGGCCTGGCTAGGTGGCATGGCCTTGAGTTCAAATCCCGTCTCAGACACTTAACACTAGCCATGTGACCTTGGTCAAGTTACTTAACCCCAATTGCCCTGCCTTCCTCCCCTTCAAAAAGCAAAAAACAACAACAAAAAAAGATTTGACATACAAGAGCCTAGAGAAATGTAAGGTGCATACCAGAGACTAATTGCACTCAAGGACAGATTGTTTACTTGTAGGTATATCTAAGATTTTTAGTAATTGTGTACTTCATAAGAAAGATTGGGTTAGACCTGAGTATGATATGATTTTTAAAAGTAAAACCATTTAGGAACAGCTAAAAAGAGTAATTTTACAAATGAAGTGTAAGAGGAAGAACTGACACATAGGAATTAGATGGAGGAGGAAGACTGTTAGTTTTGGAAACTGAACGGGTTCAAGAGGGAATAATACGTCTATATCCAGAAGAATGTAAAAGTCTTCTAAATTCAGAAAGATCAAATGCCAAAGGGATAGGGATAGGGGAGAGGATAAGGGATGGATCTCTAGAAGAGAGGGTGAGGGAACAGGTTAAGCGGGGAGGCATAGAAGGGTTTTTAGATTAATGGGAATGGGAGAACAAGGGAGGGATCCTTGAGGTTAAGGGAGGGATCTTTAGAGGGGAGGATAAGAGAATAGGTCAAAGTGGGGTATAGAAGGGTGTTTAGATGTATGGGAATGGGAGGATACAGGAAGATGGGAGTATCATGTGACAAACAGAAGACCCATTGACTGGATCATGGAATAATGAAGGGGAGGTAATGTCCAGTGAAATTGGAAAGGTAGGTGGGGTCAAGTTATGTACGGCTTTAACTCTTAACAGAAGAGTTAGGGTTAGTTTTTGTCCTGGTGACAGTAAGAAGCCACTGGAGTTGGTTGAATTGATTTTTGTTATTTGTATAGTATATACATTTTGAACTTTTTGTAGTACATGGTATAAGATATACGTCCATACAGTTTTTGCCATATAGCATTCCATTTTTTCAGTAGTTCTTCTGAAAAGGATTTCTTAACCTCAGTAAAATTATGTTCTTGGGTTTATCAAAAACTAAGCTGTAGTTTTCAGTTTCTTATTTTTCTTGCCTTTCTTTTCTGTTCCACTGATCTACTTTTCTGTTTTTTAGCCAGTAACAAATAGTTTTTATTACTTCTTGATAGCATAATTTGAGTCTGGTAATGCTATGCCTTCCTCATGTATATCTTTTCTCATTACTTCCCCTTGAGATTGTAGACCTTTCAGGCTTCCAAGTGAATTTTTTTCTTTTGTCTAGTGTTAAATAGTATCTCCTAGGTAATTTGATTAGTATAATACTAAAAATATGTAAACCAACTTAGATTGTATTGTCATCTTTATTATATTTGTATAGTCCAACCATGAACAGTGACTAGTTCTCCATTTATTTGTCATCACTATTTTGTTCAAATGTTTTACAATTGTATTTATATTTTAAAATTTGCCTGTGTCTTAGTAGGTTAATTCACAGAAATTTTAAGCATTTTTTAGTTATTTTGACCAGAATTTCTCATATCTTCCTGGTTCTTATTAGTATGGTTTAGAAATACTGATGAATTCTGTGTATTTATTTTTGTATCCTGCTACTTTGCTGTAGGTGCTAATTATCTCAGATTTTTCACTGATCGTCTAAGGTTTTCCAAGTACACCCTCATACTATCTGCAAATAGAGATAATTTTGTCTCTTCTGATATTAATACCTTAATTTTATCCCCTTGCATTACTTGTATGGCCACAATTTCTGAAACTGTGTCATATAATAATGAGAAGAGTCCAATTCCATCTTTTACGTTGCTACTAAAACAGTCTCTGCCTCTGAGACAACATTGCTTAGTTGCACATTTTGCCAAGTTTTCTTTAGATTGGCCTTATATTCCACTGCTTCGCTCAGCTTTGTGAGACAATATCACCTACCTGTTCAAAAATCTTAAGTAATTTCTGTATTCTCTGTAACATAATATATAAATATTTAAGCTTGGCATTTGAATCCTTTCAATTTGGTTGTGGCCTGCCTTCTTTTCACCTTCCTTTATGTCCATGTTCCAGACAAATCAGCCTCCTTTTGTTTCCTGAACTAGGTATTCCCACCCATATCTCTCTCCCTATTCACAGACTGTCTTCAGAGCCTGGGGTTCACTCTTTTCTCACCTTTGCTTCTTAGATTTACCTTCAAATGTCATTAGGAAGACTTTGATAATGAGATGTTTGAGGTGAGACTTAAATCAAATTCACTTGGTGTCCAAAAGTGAGCTGGAGCCTCAACTACTCTTTAGAAACACAAAGGCATTTGAACATTAGTTCCTCAAAGCCTCAGTAACCCTGTGTACTGGACTGTGGATGGGATGCAGGGGGAGTCTTTTATTAGAGGGTATGAAGGATGATACCTGAATCTCCAGGAAAGCTAGAAGAAGAAGAAAGCTAAGGGCACCTTTTCTAGCAATTAAACTTGAGGAGCCCAAAGAAGTTCTGACTAGTTTAGAAGGAGAGCTTAATGCTGCCGTATGTGTAGTCTGACTTTATTAGCAAGACAGTATTTGGGACTGGACTTTGGAGGATGAATAGAAAGGAGGTAGTGGACATTGCAGTAGCTTGATAGGGTCCTGTCATTTGATAACTGCTTGGCTGCATTATTGTGAAACAAGGTTTTATATGATAAGATTTATTATATTCTTATTGTTTTAAAATTTCAGTCAAAGAATGTCATTCCACTCTGGACGAGGCAATTCCCGAGGACGAGGAGGATCTGGTGGAAGAGCTTCAGCTCAAACCTTCCGGCCTCAGAATTTGAGACAGCTTCATCCTCAGCAGCCTACTGGGCAGTACCAGTATGAACAACCAGTTGCCCCCCCAACTACTTTCACAAGTCCTCCAACTACAAGCTACTTGCCTCCCAGGCCAGATTTTGTCCCCTATCCCCCACCTGTGCCTCCAGCAGCACAGACTCCTGTTACCCAGTGTCCTCTCAGGCCACCTCTCCCCAACCATCAAGTAAGACCAACTTTTCCAGTACCACCTTGCTTTCCTCCTGTTCCTCCTCCTGTACCTACTCCTACTAACACGTCAGTACCTGGAACACCTGCTACACAAACTACCTTTCCCTATATGATGCCACCTCCTTCCCTGCCACCACCACCCCCAGTCATACCACCACAAGTTAATTACCCATCAGTTTATCCCACAACCTATTCACAGCAGTCTTTCCCACCTCCTAATTTTAGTAGTTACCAGAATAACTCTAGTTCTTTTCAGACCAGCAGTAACAATAACAGCAGTAGCCATTTTAGGCACCCAACTCAGTATCAGGTAGAAAAGCCTTCGAGTGAAAGGAGGTCCCCAGAAAGGAGTAAGCACTATGATGACCACCGGCATCGAGAACATAGTCATGGACATGGGGACCGACACCGGTCAGATAGTCATGGAGACCGCCGGGACAGAACCCGAAGTCCAGATAGGAGGAGACAAGAGAGTAGCCGACATAGATCAGATTACGACAGAGGGAGGACCCCCCCTCGTCACAGAAGTTATGAACATAGCAGGTAAGCAAGATGTCTGGCATTTTTTGATAAATTTGGCAAAGACCCATATACAGGCAAGTTTCCATTTATCTGTAACGTAAACCAGAAAATTGAAACATGGAATTTTTTTTTTTCAAATAATGGATAAACTGATTCCAGGAATTGATATATTTAAGCAAATGATGTAATATACAGGACCAGAGATAATCACAGTTCATTTAGATCTCATTCCACCAGTAACCTGTTGCTCTTATAATACTCTAACATGATCATTGATATACCTAATAATAACCCCAAGATAATGCAAGATTTTAAGTGCCTTGACTTATCTAAGAAAGATTTATTTGTACCGGTATAATTTTAGGGCTAAGTGTATATTGCTTTCATTTTTTGGAAATTGGTAATATGATTGGTGATATGATAGTTTTCATTGAACCAAATTATTTAGTTAAAACTAGCATACTTCCTCTCACTGCAAACCATTCTGGATAAATGGGAGTTTATTGTATGTTTCCTTCTCATATTTTTTTGTTTGTTTTAGAGTAAATGTGATAAGTGATGCAACTCAAAAAGCAACTTGCCTGGGTCAAATGTCTTAAATTTTTTTTACTGTGATGTTAATGGATTTTTCTTACTTATAATGGAGAAATTCTTGTTCTTCAAGCTACTATGTTCCAGACTTGTTATTTTTCTTTTTCATAAGACCAAAAATCTATAAACACAAGAAAAACAAAGTTTTAGAGGGAGAAAACAGTAAGTAGAAAATGATTACATTACTTGTGCCTTTTTATGTTGGTATGGGTCAGTATTTACTCTCATTGTCATGCTGATATGTTTCCGTTCTTCTCTTTCTCACTTGCAGTTTAATTAATTTTCCTATAGCATTTTTCACACTGAAATATATACTTTATATCCTCAGTTAAGGTTACAGCTCCTCACAAAAGCATATTCTTTTCTTCTGTTGGCTTCTCCAAAAAACATATCAGCTTTTTAGATTTGTTTCTGTATAAGCATTTCACTATTCCTCTGTCAATTTGAGATTGAACATATTGGCATTAAAGGATAATAACCATTCTCTGCCACTAAGAAGATGAACAGCACCAGTGAAGGAAGGTTCTATGTCCATTTCTTCTTTATGGAAAATGTATGTATATGTAAGGATTACAATGTATGCTGGATTCATGTAGTCTATAGGCCCTATGAATAGTAAAGGAACACCTAAAAATGGGAGAAGTGACCACAGGCATCACCAAATTGGGCACTGCCTCAGTGTGATTAAGACTTTTATAAGGAGCGAGAGGATTTTATTTAAGTTAGCAGTCTGAAATATGCTGGAGAGAGTGAAAATGAATAAACATCTTTTTATTTTTTTAATTCAGCAAGAACCAATGAGTCCAGTCATGTCCATTCACATTTCCAAAGTAGAGATACTTTGGATTATGTTTTCCAGATTTCTTAAATTATTTTGTGTTATAATCTTTAGGGAAAACATTTAACTGAGACTTTGAATACTTTGGATAGCTTTTTTTTTCCTGTTACTTTATAAAGCTGTTAGATAAACTCTTAAAATCACTTTATCAGCATTCAGCCCTTCCAATATAGACTTAGTTTTTGTTTTGTGCTTGTCTACAACCTAGGAATATCTAGATAGTAAGTATGTTTTAAGCTGAATCAAAATCTGTTCAATACATAATTGCTCTAAATTTTTTTTCCTTTTACTGTCATGGGGCAACTTTCTGGATTATTGCTGTTCTTTATAAATATCTCTTGATATATATCTACACACACACAAGAGTAGTGCCATAAGATAGGGACATTATAATCTCAAAAACACGGTGAGACTGCCTTACAGGAGATATCATCTTATAACAAAATCCATTTGATTCTGTTGGATGGCCTACCTTATACTTCTCTTTAATCTAAAATTCTAGTGTAAATTTCTAAAAGCAATTTAGATCAGACTACAACCTTGCAGATATAGAAATAAGATTGTATTTTAATAAATTAAACTAAAGTTTCATAAAACCTCTTTCTCTGACTTTATTTAGTAGAATTTGAAAGTATAGCACAGAATAATTCATTCTTTCTCAAACTCTGTCCTTTCTTTTTTTAAACCAAGGGTTCAGCAGTATAAGGACAAAATGGGCCTAACCAATTAAAAAAAATTATTGATGTCATTTTTTCCCATCACCATTTACAAATTTATTTCTCCCCTTCCCATTAGACCTAAACAATTGCTAAGGTGAATTTCATTTTTAAAAGGTTACATTATAGTACCATAAACATTGCTGACATGCTTAATCTAAATATACCAGACTACTTAATCTGGTTTTTCAACCATAACTGGGCACATTATTTAGTATCAGTAGTGTTGCAGGATCTTTGGAAGGGACCCAAAAGCCAACCATTCTAACCTATACCAAACAAAAGTTCCCCTCTGTAACATACCCAGCAAATGGATATCTAACCTACCAAAATGATCTGTTCTACTTTTGGATAGCTTTAATCACTAAGAAATTTTTCTATACTTCAAATCTAAATTTGTCTCTTTGTAAATTCTATCCTTTGTTAATTCGTTGTTCCCGTTGGTCCCAAGAACTTTATATCCTCATACCTTTTTAAAGGATAACCCTTTAAGCTATTAAGCTCTGTAAGCCAAATATGCCTAGTTCCTTTAACGTATCCTTGTATGGCACAGTCTCATTCTTAAGGCCCTTTATCATCCTAGTTAGTTTTCTCTGGATGATCTCTAGGTTATCATTTTCCTTTTAAGTGCATATTTAAATTAAAAATTCTATCAGTTTTTTAAAATGATTTCAAATTGACTTCTTTTTGGAATATCTTATGTGGAAATTATGGTATTTTTCTTTTCAACAGTAGTCTTTTATTATGTTTAATATAGAATTAATACTACAAGAGAATTGAATTTAGCTATCATTTCAGGGTCACATCAAATTCAAAAGCCTAACATCTTGTGCTCTTCTTTTGGTGGACACCACTTTTAAACTAGAAAAATCTTTTTAAAATACTGTGTACTCTTGTTCAACAGGCGTTACTGAAAAGGTATATATAAAGCAGATTTCTCCAAATTGAGTTCTTGACCATTCTGTTTTGTAAGTTCTGAATTTTATAAAGTAAAACATATTACTTGGTCACAGAATTCTTAATTGGAAACTAAAGACTGACTATTTTCTCAATGAAATCTTATTTAAGATCTCTACTTTCTGTATTAAAGGTATCATGGCTTTTCTCAGCCTTCATTCCATTTTGCAAAATCATTTGGTTATTTCCCTTTGCTTGATAGGTATCTTCTGATCAAGGGTCCTTTGATGATATTGAATTTCATTTTGGAAATTTATTTCCAGATATTCATTTAGGGCATAATTAAATATATATCTTTTTTTTAATATCACAGGATTTGACTAATCAGTTGATTTCATGCTAATTTAATTCCATTTTTTATTGTGAAATAGTTTTAATATAATTCAAGCTGTGTGTGTATATATATATATATATATATTTTTTTTTACATATATATATTTTTTGCTTTTTAGAGGGGGGGAGGGCAGGGCAATTGTGGTTAAGTGATTTGCCCAAGGTCACATGGCTAATAAGTGTTAAGTGTCTGAGTCTGGATTTGAACTCGGGTCCTCCTGACTCCAGGGCCAGTGCTCTATTCATTGCACCACCTAGCCACCCGTTAAGCTGCATATTTCTTAATCTCACATTTCAAGTTACGTATAATTTGATAGAATGGTATGTTTCTATGCAGCAGTGGGAAGTATGTTAATTTTACCTGACAGACTAGATTAGTAAGGATGGTGATTGGAAGATCTTCAGAAAAATTGACCATGATCAAACTGCATTTATTTTTAGAGTTTCAGGTGTGTTCTTTGTGAGGTTTGGTAATCAATTTTCATCTCCAATAAACATTGTGAAAGAAATTTACTTTTTTGTAAAATGAAAAGTTGCTTTATCTTCTTGAGGAATTAATGGCAAATAGCAAGCAAAATTAGAAAAATTGCTGTAGTGAGGCCTTTTTCTATGGAAGCACGTTGATAACAACAAATATGCTAGTGGTTTTAAGCTTTTCTATCAAAAACAGCTTTGTGTATTAAACCCTTTAAGAGAGCGAGAACGGGACAGGGACAGGGACAGACACAGGCACCGGGAAAGCCGAAGATCCCCATCTCCAGACAGATCCTACAAAAAAGAGTACAAGAGAACCAGCAGGTAAGACTTAAGGGGTTGGCTTTGGAGCCAGTATTAAACTAGGAAAGCCTAATTGTATTCATTCTAGATTTGTGATATAAAATAACATAACATAAAGTACAAATTTAAAATCTATACAAAGATGCTTTTGAAGACCTAGAAGAACTATTGACTTTGGAGATCTCTAACCATCAGAATATATATATATTGGTCTTAAAACTTTTCAGGTACATATTTGGTATGAAAATTCTGAAAGTAAGCATTTGTTTCTTCTTTGAAAGTCCCTTATTTACCTGTTTTGAAATAGTATTAATCAATGATAGTTACCAAATACTCTCAAAATGTCTCTGTCTAGTGAGGGTTGTGGCATAACCTGTAATCCAAGTGTAGGTGTATAGAGGGACATCAATTTAAGGGCAAAATTATCAGTGAGTGACCATGAACTTTTGCTTATAAAACTGGAGATTAAGTATATAATTCCTCTTAAAATGTATAGAAAGAATGCTGTTAATTTGGACTGCCAAACAGTTCTTTTTTTCCTTCTTTCTTGATGAAGCCGATCCCCAAGTAGAGAGAAGAAGAGAACTCGATGGGAAGATGATAGAGATCGATGGGTTGACAGTCAGAATTCTGGCAAAGAAAAGAGCTATACCTCAATCAAGGACAAGGAACCAGAGGAGATCATACCTGACAAAAATGAAGAAGAAGAAGAGGATCTGCTTAAACCAGTATGGATTCGTTGTACTCATTCAGAAAGCTATTATTCTAATGACCCCATGGATCAAGTGGTATGTATGTCTGAAGTGGAGTGGGAATGTTTTTGCACATACCAGGCATTTGCTGTGTTAAATTTAAATTTGTGATGGTCATAAGCCATTTTTCCAGAGATAAACTTGAAAATTAGACATTTTAAGGTTTTCGTACATTAACACATAAAAGAGTTCTGTGTTCTCCACCTCCCCAAAGCCTCTAAATTTCTTAATTTTGAAGGTCAGGACATACTGCTTTTTTCTCAGTGCCTTTTGTAAACAGTTTACTGTATAAGAACAAGTATAAGGCAGTTGCCAAAGTGGGTCTTTGAGGAGGAATAAGAGTTTATCTCTCAGAACTAGATCATGGGCAAGAAAATAATAATGAAGTTTCCTATAACAGTTCTCCTTTCTTCTTCATCTCAGAATTCTGAGGTATCATCCTCTGCTTTCTCCTTTCCCTTAGTCTTTGACCAAAAAAAAAAAAAGGCTCTTCCTCTCCTAGACCAACCTTTCTATATCTGCCCTTGATTCTCTTCTGTCATGTTTTGTTCAGAAAATTGCACTCTCTCCATCTTCAGTCTTTAACCTCTCCCTATTTACTAATTCCTTACTTATTGCCTTCAAATAGTTTTCAGTATTTTCCATTAGGTGCAGATCTGACCATGTGATTGTGTGTGTGTGTCTTTGTACTCACATATTTTTTCCTCATTAGACTATGAACTTCTTGAAAGGTGGGATTGCTTGTTTCTTTTTTATGTTTATCTCTTAACATTTAGCACATTCCCTGACATTTTAGGCACTTAATAAATATTTACTAGGTCCAGCTTTTCAATTTGGAAAATACCTTCCTTGAGTCCTTTGAAGTACAATTTTCAAATGTGTTAAGATGGAAGTAGCTGCCTGTGGCATGGATTTTATTAGGTTAATTATAATTGGAGACCCTTTGTAAACTAGAAAGAGTTCTGGATTTAGGAGTCAGAATTTTTTAAATTTGATTCCTGCCTTTGCTATTTATTATTTTGTGCAACCTCAGGCAAGTAACAGCTTTTCTGAACCTTAGTTTTCCTCATTTGTGAAATGAGGTGTACTGCGTCCCTTCAAGCTCTATGGTCCTGTGATGATGACATTATGTTATTCCTCACCAAAAGTACTACCTCTTTTCTCTTTTCTCACTCTTTTCTTATTTTTCTTTCCTAATTTCCCTTCCTTCATTCTTCCCTCCCTCCCATCTCCCTCTCTCTCACCTTCACTTAGAAAATTGCTTGTTTTCTTCCTTCATTGTTCTTTACCTACCATTCTGTGACTAGTTCCTGGATTTATTAAACTTGGTATGTCTTTAATGTTTTTTCCCAAATGTTTTCTGTTTGTTTTATCATAGGTATCCTCAGTATTGCTACCCTGCCCTGAGAGTCAAACCATGATTTTTTTTAATTAATTAATTTTTAGTTTTCAACATTTACTCGCAGAAGTTTTAAATTTTATCCACCTCTCTACCTTACCCCGTCCCCAAGACAGCATGCAGTGCTATATAGGCTCTACATATACATTCCTGTTAAACATTTTCACATTACTCATGTGAAGTTCATAGAATTAGAATGAGTGGGAGGAACCTTGAGAAAGAAAAAATGTAACAAATAAAAGGGAGAAAATAGTATGCTTCAGTCTGTATCCAGAGTCCACAGTTCTTTCTCTGGATGTGGATGACATTTTCCATCATGAGTCCTTTGGAATTGTTTTAGGTCCTTGCGTTGTTGAGAAGAGCTAAGTCTGTTAAAGTCAGTCATCACACACTGTGCCTGTTACTAGTATTGTGTTCTCTGGTTCTGCTCACTTCACTTAGCATCAGTTCATATAAGTCTTTCCGGGTTTTTCTGAAGTTCGTCCATTTGTCATTTTTTATAGCACAATAGTATTCCATTACATTCATATACCAAAACTTGTTCAGCCATTCCCTAATTGATGGGCATCCCCCTCCATTTCCAGTTCTTGGCCACCACAAAGAAAGTTGCTATAAATATTTTTGTATATGTGGGTCCTTTTCCCATTTTATGATCTCTTTGGGATACTTAGAAGTGGTATTGCTGGGTCAAAGGGCTGCACATTTTTATAGCCCTTTGGGCATAGTTCCAAATTGCCCTCTAGAATGGTTGGATCAGTTCACAGCTCCACCAACAATGAATTAGTGTTACAGTTTTCACACCTCTCCAACATTTATCATTTTCCTGTTTTGTCATGTTAGCTAATCTGATAGGTGTGATGTAGTACTTCAGAGTTGTTTTGATTTGCATTTCACTGATCAGTAGTGATTTAGAGGAATTTTTCATATGACTATAAATAGCTTTGATTTCTTTGCCTGAAAACTATCTGTTCATATTCTTTGACCATTTATCAGTTGGGGACTGACTTATATTCTTATAAATTTGACTCAGTTCTCTCTATATTTAAGGAATGATGCCTTTATCAGAGACACTGATTGTAAAAATTTCCAGTTTTCTGCTTCCCTTTCAATCTTGGTTGCATTGCTTTTGTGCAAAATCTTTTTAATTTAATGTAATCACAATTATCCATTTTGCATTTTATAATGTTCTATGTCTCTTTTTTGGTCATAAATTCTCCATTCTCCATAAATCTGACAGCTAAATGATTCCTTTCTCTTCTAATTTGATTTGTGTATATTTGTTTGCTTGTTGTCTTCCCATTAGAAGGGCATGACTTTAGGGCTTGGATTATTTTTTGCTTCTTTTTATATTCTTATTGCTTACTACAGTGTCACATAGAAGTTGCTTAATATATGTTTATTGATTGATATCAAACCTTGTATTATTGAGTAGCATTTCTTCTTATTCCCTCTTTTTAAGTGGTTCCATTGGTTTGTCTTCCTTTTTTTTTTTTTGACCAGTACCATGTGGTTTTGATGCTTGCTGGCTTTATAATGTAATTTTAAGTCTAAAAGTGTCATTCTCCTTTACACCCTATTTTTTTCCCATCATTTCCCTTGATATTGTAGATCCTTTTCTTCGATCCTTTTATCTTCATTCCTTTTCTTCTTCAGGTCAAGTTGTTTTCTGTCAGCTTCTTTTCAAGTTACCTCAAATGTTTCCACATTTCTTTTCCCCAAATTGAATCTCTAGTCTTCTTCACAAGTCCAGAATGCTTTTGTTTTCTCCTAATTCAACCCAAGTCCTCTCTTCATGTTACTTTTCAAGCTGCTGTCATGGAAACCAGAATTCAAAGTCTGAGCAAATAGCTTAACAGGAAGAACTTTTTTTTTCCTTTTTGGTTTCCTGACATTTCTGTGGATTCCTCTGTAATCCTCTTGGGTGTAAATCAACTTTTAAAATTCTAACTGAGAATGGGAGGGTGGCAAGACCAAAGTTTTCTGCTTTGAGCTTTAATCTTCTTTATCTTACTTTTTTTTTTTTTTTAACAAATACAGCATTTTCTTCATTATCACTGTTAGATAAACTTACAGGATTGATATTTTTCACTGGTATTTTTCATTGGTATTTCACTGGTATTTGTCACCTTAAGAAAATATTAGTAGTAAGTTGTCAGAAGTAAGAGAGATTTTTGTTTTTAAATTTATAAAGTAGAAACTGTAATATTTTGGTATCAAATTCTAGACCTATCAAAGTATCTAAGTTAACTTGTTGGTACTACTAATTTTTTGGTATGTTTTTCTTTAAGGGAGATTCTACAGTTGTTGGGACAAGTAGGCTCCGAGACTTGTACGAAAAGTTTGAAGAAGAATTAGGGAAGAGACAAGCAAAAGCCAAAGCTGTGAGGCCCCCATGGGAGCCACCCAAGACCAAATTAGATGAGGATTTAGGTAAGTCCTTGGGAAGGATTTGTACCTGAATTTTTGAATGTATCTTTTTAAGCCTAAAACAGACTATTTCAACTCTTGAAAGTTTTCTTAATGTTAAAATTGAGAGTATTTTTATTATTAATTGTAACAGTAATAGATCATGTTCCCTAGTGTGTACTTTCTTCACAACAACGCTATAAGAGATGGTACAAAATTTAACAAGCCTTTAGGTTCCTCTTATGTGTAAGGCACTGTCATAACAACAGGATACTAAGTTGAGAGTAAAATAGTCTATTTTTTCACAATATTTTTGGAGATAAAAACTAGCCCATTTGAGAGAATAAAAAGAACACTAACAGCTTCTATGGTTAGGGATGACTTCATAGAAGATATGAACCTTTGTTCATCCCTGAAGGGAGGTTCTAAATAGAGGTGAGGAACAAATGTACTCCACACCTTGTGTAAAGCCTTAGTGATGAAAGATGGAATGTGAATTTCAGTAGTCATTTTCTCTGGAACTTAAAGTACAAGAAGGGAAGTTGGAAGAAATAAGAAAGGTGGGTTGGAATCAAATTGGAAAAGACCTTAAATATCAAGCTTAGGAGTTTGTATTCTATCATAAAGATAATAGGGAGCCATGTTGAAGCAAAATCTGCCTGCACAAAATTGTGTCCATTGTTACTAGTGCTACATGTATAGCAACACAGTATATTTCATTCTTATTTCATAGAATATAACCAGGTCCCAATTAGTGTGAATGATGAATTTCATGAAATGGTTACATATATTCAAATCTACACTATTCAAAATTATAATTATGCAAAATATGATAATTAGTCTCACCCCTATGGAAATATGCAGTACAAATTTGAATAATGCAAAAACTTCATGGAATTCTTTTTTCACACTAATTGGGACCCCACTGTAACTCTTCAGATATTTGAAGGCAGCTATTATGTTCCCTTTTAAGACTTCAATTCTTTAGTGTAAGTACAGTAAGTAAGTAAGACTGGAATCTAGGTTTTCTGAGCCCAGATATCATGCTTTTTTTTTTCTATTCTATACCATATTTTTATGTCAAATAAGTAGACTGTGCCACTTAGCTTTTCTTAATCTCTCTTATAATGTTCATTAACTCTTTTGTTATGTTTAGTCTTTATACATATGAATCTTGTTTTGCAACTAAATTACATATTCCACAGGAGTATGGATTAGAAAAAAACAAGACTGGGTATTTACCTATCAGTACCTAATATAGTGCTGTGTATATTATGTATAATTGGTGGGGATTCAGTAATATTTATTGAATGTTACTTTAAAATCTAAAGTTTTGATTTAGCACCTAAACTTTAGATGTTTCAATCAGAAGTCTCTTTTAAAAACAAATTCTTTCCTCTTATCTGGCCATCCTTCTTCACCCCCCCCCCCCCCATTGTTATATTAGATAGCTCCAGCGAATCTGACTGTGATTCTGATGATGATAGCAGTTGTTCCAGCAGCTCAGACTCTGATGTTTTTGATGTAATTGCTGAAATCAAACGCAAAAAAGCCCACCCTGATCGACTTCATGAAGAACTCTGGTATAATGACCCAGGACAGGTTCGTATATTTATTTTTAAACTATTTTAAACTAAAGTGCTTTAGTGTAATTGGTGACTATCCTCTTCTGTACATTTCTGACAAGCATCGTTGGAAGAGAAGTATGCTCAGCAGTGCTGACAGAATTCTACTTCTGGCATCCCATATGTTGTGGGTTCAAAATTTTTTTGAAGCCACATTATGGCTTCAAAATTTGCCTCATAGCCAAACATTGCAGAGACATGATTTTCTGAGTCATCCTTGACTGAGTGTATAAGTTTTGAGCTATGCCATTGTAACACATTAGATTATCCTTGAAGACACTTTGGATGGGAGAACCTTAGTAGATAAATTATCTTCTGACTACTTAAATTTTCTCTTGGGCTTGGTAGTTACATTTCTGGAGAGGTACTTAGAGATCCTTTCTGTAGCTTTGATTCTGTGTATTTGTGCTTTGCTCTAATGCCAATTATTCAGTGTAATTTTTATTGTGATTTCCCAAAGTATGGTATCTAACCTTTTTGTTTTACTTTTTCTTGGGGAAGAGAATTATGCTTCTTAGGTTCTTCCTTTAATTTTTAAAATTTTTCAACCAATGGTTTCTAGTGTCTTATTCTTTTTTTCCCCTAATATTCTGGCTGTATTTGTAACTGAGTTATCTTTTAGAGATTTCTGCTCGTATTTTTTAACCTTATGTTATTTCTTCAGATTTGAAGGTTTTTTATTTTTTTACTTTTATTCACTTACTTTTTTTATTTACTTATTGTTTTGAAGTGATGAAGGGAAGGAAAGAACCAGTTTTTTACTCATTCGTGTTGCCAGAATATTCTCCCCAACTGAGAATTTTTTAAAAGACGTAGAACACATAGGCAAGGTCAAATAACTCAGGATAAATACAGAAGTATTACAAGGATTATGTTAGGAACATTGCAGTCCAAAAGAAGCTGAACCTGGTGATGAAGGCCAAGGACAAGAAAATTTTTAGCTAGGTTGGAAGCAAAAGGATAATTAAAGAGGGGAGAGAACCACTACTTGAGATGGATGGAATGAAGGTAGTGTACAATGATGAGATGACTAGATGAAAAACAAATCTGCTTGCTTTTTCTGCCATAGAGAATGACGTATGAACTGGAAGGATAGTAGAAAACTATTCATCAGATAGTAGAAGCACAGATTAGGTGAAGGGTTGGGTCAGATAGCATATAGCTACCATCTGTGTATTAAAGTCACTAGGCCCAGAAAAACTACATATTAGTGTTTAGGAAGAGCTGTCAATCATTACTAAAGTGTGATTAGGGAACTTTGAAAGAATTTGGAAATTGAGAAAATGGCTAAAGGCCTGAAAAAAGACAAATGTCTTGATTTTTCAAGAAGAGGAGGCTAGTGTTTTGCAGTCTGTAGGCCAATGAATTTGACTTCTATTCCTGTCCCAATTCTGTAACATTATTAGCAGGATGGTTGTTGAAGATTTAGGGAGGCAGTAATAACTAAAAGACACTGTGGCTTCATCAGGCAAAGATCATGCCAAACTAACCTAATTTATGCTTCAGTAGAATACATCAAGTCATTTACAATAGAGGTTCAGGTATAAGAGGAATTCATTTATAAGGGAATATAGTATATTTAAATTTCATTAAATTAGTTGACGAAGTCATGCTTTCTTTATAGTTAAGATGTAAAAATGTGTACTAAATGGTGGTATGATTAAATAGATTTGGAACTAGTTCAGTTATTACACTCAAAGAAAAACCATTGGAAGGTTGAACCCATAGTCAGCTTGGTAGAAGTCCCTAACAGAGTATCCTGGGAATCTGTACTTCACTTTTCCCTGTTTAACATTTTTATGAATGATATGCCCGAAAGCAGACAAGGCATTTTTGCCAAAAGAACACATGCTGTGAGCCATAGAAGAGTAGCAAACACTCTGGACTACAGTGTTTGGGTGCATAAAAATTTCTCAGCAGGCTGCAGAGATGTGTCATCTAGAATAAGAGGAAATAATAAAAGGAAGAAGTATAAAGGTCCACAATTTTATTCATCACTTTTATAAATATGAAAGTATGAATATAAAGGCAATATAAAAATATTTTATAAATATTAATAGAAGATAAACAGTTTTATAGAAGTAAGAGATGTGGCTAAGAATAACATTTGGGATTATTAATGGATTGTAAATCCAGCATAAGTCAACATTCTGATGTGTGATGGACCATTAATTAACATTAAGAAATATATTGTCCAGAAATAGTGCGGATATCATTCCATTATACTTTGCCTTCATCACACCCTTTGTGGAGTACTGTGTTCAGTTCTGGGTAAAAACATAGGCATATCTAAAAGAAGGTGAGAATGATAAAATAGAAAGACTTTAGAACACACGCTGGGAAGATAGGGCAGCTAGGTGGTATAGTAGATACATTGCAGGCCTGGAGTCAGGAAGATGCATCTTCCTGAGTTCAAATGAACTCTGTGACCTCGGCAGGTCATTTAACCCTTTCAGCCTCAATATCCTCATCTGTCAGATGAGCTGGAGAAAGAAATGGCAAACCACTCCAGTATCTTTGCCAAGAAAACCCCAAATGGAGTCACAGAGAGTTGGACATGGCTGAAAAACAGCTGAACTGAATAGGAGGATAGTTTGAAAGAACTAGGGATGTTTAGCCTCTATAAAAGAAGACTTAATGGATAGGAAGGGGCTTTATAATTGTCTTCACATATTTGAAAGACTGTCATTGAAGAGGGATTAGACTTGGCGTCATTGTATTGTAGATTTTGAAATGGAAAGAAAAGAGGACAAAATTAGGAGCAGTGGGTAGAAATGAGAGCCAGACTGAGACTGAGATTTAGTTCTAGTATAAGGAAAAATTCCTAATATTTAAATCTATCAAAAAATAAAACAGGAGGTTGCCTTGGGAATTGGTGAGTTTCCTCCATTACTTGTCCTTATTTAACATTTTGTCAATGACATTTCTGAAAGCAGAAGATGAATAACCACTTATGAACACTAAAGAAAAAATTCTTAGGAAGTCTGGTTTGTAGGATTATACATTTAGAACTAGAAGACACCATACCTATACCTCCAGAACTTTCATTTGGAAAATAATCATGATCAGAGCAGTTAAATAATTTATTAATATTTCCCATGTCTTTGTTTCATCTGTCTAGACAAATTATAAACATCTGAAGGGGACAGGGATTATGTGTTATCTATAGATATAGCATTATGCCTTTCATGTAGTAGATGACTTAGATTCTTCTAATGTACAAATGACCTTGATCAGTATTAAACTAAATGCCAAGTAAGACTGGGGGTAAAACATAAGTTTAAAACCTGTAATACATTCAAAGTTTCTCTGTTTCTGAAGGGTACATTCCTGATTCTGGTTGAGAGTGATTCAGATTTAAAAATCTTGAGGTCACTTCAGTGTTCCGGTTGTTTCTACAAAGTCAAAATTATATTAGTTCTTTGTGGAAAAGTACATTGTTCCTAAAAATAAATAGTTTTGAAAATATATAAATGAGTTTAGAGTAAAATGGGGGCAAAGAAGTATGCTGACTTTGGTAACACTCAGAGCTTATATTGTTTTTTGGGTTTTCTTTTATCACAATGTAAATGGATACTTTGCACCTTTATGGGTTTTAGAACAATCACTTAATCTGCTGTCCCTGGCACATGCTCAGGATCTTCAGTACTGATGACATAAAAACTGAAACCATTTCTGAGACTTCATCTTAAATGTTTTTTTTTTCTTTTCAATAAAAATGGAATTTGCTTCTTTCTCTAACAGATGAATGATGGCCCTCTCTGTAAATGCAGTGCAAAAGCGAGGCGCACAGGAATCCGACACAGCATCTATCCCGGTGAAGAGGTGACTGGTTTGGAACATTACACTTTAAAGTGCCAGGCCAGTGCGCTGGGCAGGCAAATGCCAACACTTTCCCATTTCACTAAAATCATATACATATTTTAAAAATAATCATTGTCTTTCAAGAAATTTCTTTAACTGCTGACAAATTCAAAGGAAACTTGAGGTGGAATCACCCTCAATATAATGACTTTTTCATTTTGAAGATGAGTACAACAATAGTTAGGCAATTTAAGACATTATGTTGGTATTTTATTATTCTCTTATAACTGCAAGTGTCAGGATTGTCTTAATCAAACAAATTTCCTTATAATTAATGTGCATAGTGAAAAAACTTAGCTATGACTTTGAATTATTAATTTCTTTTATTTATTGTTATTCAGTTAAAAAAAGAGATCTCCTCCCATTATCCCCTTATTGGAAAAAAGGAAAAAAGAAAGGCAAAAACCTTATAATACTTATGCAGAGTAAAAGCAAATTTCCACATTGGTTGTATCCAGAAATATCCATCTCATTCTGTCCCTTGAGTACATTTCCTGTCAGTCATTTGGGGAGCATGCTTCATCATTGGTCTGCTGGAATCATAGAACATGAATAGATCGATCAGAATTCTTGTATCTTTTGAGTTTTTGCAGTATTGTTATTGAATAAAATTGTTCTTTTTCTACTCACTTTACTCTGCATTAGTTCATACAAATCATCCCTTTTATAATTTTTTATAATGCACTAATACTTCATTGTATTCATATACTATAGTTTATTCAGCCATTCTCCCAATTGGTGGCTATTCCCTTAGTTTCTATTGGCTATTCCCTTAGTTTCTATCCCTGTCGCTAAAAAATGAGTTGACATAAATCAGGTATTATTCTGAGAGCAAGCAGAGCTCAATATAAGGAGAATTCACGAAGAATTTCTAGAAAATTAATTATTTTATTTGTGTGATTATAGCCATGGTGATTAATGGTTTTCTCATTAATTTTGGTTTATATTTCCTCGCAGTTGCCTTATATTCCTTCTCATGTATGTATAGGGGTGTGTGTGACTTGGGGGGGTGTATATACACATATACATATGCATACACGTGCACATGCGCACGCGTCTCCAACAGTTTATTTTTTCTTCCACACTCAAACTAGACTTTTGATTCTGGTTTTTCTTTTTCTACCCCTATTCTAGTAAAATTTAGGACTGTTCTTAGATTTTTAGGATTATCTGTAAGGTCATGGGTTTAGCACTTGCAGGAACCTTAGGATCAAGTCCAACACCCTCATTTGCTTTTTCTCTTCTTAGCACAGTTCCTTTCTTTTCTTTACTACATTTGAAACTTAAGCCATATGATCATGATTTTTTTTCTTTTACTAATTGAATTATATCTAATTTCTTAAAGGTGACAAGAACCTTAGAATTTACATAGGCCAGCAATTTCACTTTATACAGGAAGTAATCCTTCAGTCGACTAGCATCTATTAAGCATCTTCTTTGTGCCAGGGACTGTGTAAAATGCTAACTATAGATACAAAGAAAGGCAAAAATGACACTTTTTTTGAGGAGTTGACAGTCTGATAGGGGAGATAGCAAGTAAACATTTATGTATAAGCAGGATAAATTATGGATAGCCTGAAGGGAAGGCACTGAGATTGAGGACTGGGAAAGATTTCTTCCTACAAGTAGGACTTAAGCTAAGATTTGAAGGAAGTCAGGGAAGCCAGGAAATGGAGATGTAAAGGGAGAGATTTTCAGGAATGGTGTTCAGCCAGTGTAAGGGCTTGGAGTCAAGAGAGGGATTATGATGGGGTCAGAACAACTAGTACGTCAATTTCATTCAATCAGAGAGTAAGGTTTAAGACAATTGGAAAGATAGGAAGGGACCAGGTTATTTAGAAGGCTTTAAAAGCCAAAGAGATTGTTTTACATTTGATCCTGGTATGTAATAAGGAGCCACTGGAATTTGTTGAATGGAAGGGTTACGCAGTCACCTGTCCTTTTTGAAGATCACTTTGGCAGCTGAGTGAAGGATGGGTTGTAATGGGAAAAATCTTGAGGTGTAGAGACCAGTCAGCAGGCTATTACAGTAGCCCAGGTATGAAGTGTTGAGAGCCTGTACCAGGGTGGTAAGTAATGTCAGAGAATAAAAGAAAATGAGCTTCAGAGAGGTTAAGTAATTTGTCTAAGGTTACTAGCCACTCAAATGTGTCAAGACTTTGCTTTCTTTACTTTTCTCCAAAGGAAAACATGTACACAACCTCTCCTCCCCCTTTCTCAGAAGTTGACTCTTATTCTTATGTAATTTTTTTTTTCCTTTTCAAGCCCATCAAACCCTGTCGTCCTATGACCAACAATGCTGGCAGACTCTACCACTATCGAATTACGGTTTCACCTCCTACAAACTTTTTAGTAAGTACTTAAACAAATTCTAGCCATTTAATAAGATGGTAGATTGTGGAATCCATTTATGTAATTCTCACACTTTGCTTTCTTCTGTAATTTATATGATTTTAAGAAGGGCTCTGTCTCGCAGATTCTTATGATTTGATCCTTTAATTTCAGCAATTAGGTCATTTTATTTCTGTTTTTTGCAACTTCTTAATGGAGCTTGACAGATTATGTGTGTATGTGATGATGATACATGTGGTGGGCTTGTTTGTGAAATCAGTGAGCTGTGCATAATTTCTCCACATTGACAGGAGACCTATTACATTTTGGCCCAAACTCAGAAGTTGATATTTTTTTGGGGGGAGAGAGGCAGTTGGGGTTAAGTGACTTGCCCAGGGTTATACAGCTAGTAAGTCTGAGGCTGGATTTGAACTCAGGGTCTTCCTGACTTTAGGGCTAGTGCTCTGTCCATTGTGCCACCTAGCTGCCCCTTGGTTATTATTACCCTGGATAGTTAGTTGTCATTAATATGAGTGAAAATGTAAGGGGGTTTAGGAACAGCTTATTTTTTTACACATTTCTTAGATAAATAATACTCTATTTTAAGTCCTGATTTTCAAATAGGGGCTTGGTTGATAATTGCCATCTTTTCTGCAAAATTGTTGTTTTCAGCTAATTAGCCTAACATTTCCTACCTCCATCTATTTTATAGGAGTCATCCTCTAATCTCAGAATGTACTTCTACCTCTGAGAGTTTGTGTTTTCCTCCTAGGTTCAGCTCAGGTGCCATTTTCTCCATAAAGTCTTCCTTGATTCACTCCCCCTTCCCCCAGTTACTTTCCCTCTGCAAATTACTTTGTATGAGTTTGAAAATAAGTTTCTTAAGGGCAGGGATTATTTCCTTTTTGACTTTGTGTTCACAGATAACCCTATGCTTTGCAAAATAGGCAGATTAAAAAAGTTTAATTTGATCCTCTCTTTGTCTTTGACTTCTGACACACTTCTCTGAGTTCTGCCTATGATAGATTTACTTTTTCATTCTCCTTTACTAGAATATTTTGTTCCTCCTGACATATATTTTGAGTATCTACCAAAGCTCTATTCTTCACCACCTCCTCTCTTTCTACATTGTCTTTTGATGAATGTTTCATTTACCACCTCTATGTATGATTTCCAAATGTATACATTTAGCAGCAGTCTTCCTTGAGTTTTATTCTCATATTTTCAACTGACTGCTAGACATCTCTGTCTATATCCAGATACAGCTCTGTAGGCTGCATATACCTTTGGTCAAGGACTGGACCTGCCAACTTCTTTGTTCGCTTTGACACTAGTTGGTGGCCCCCTTTCCTGTAGCTCCCAGACTTCTGGCTGGCTTATAATGCCATACCAGAATAGAAGTCTTCACTTAATTACAGTTTCTTATTGTATTTCTTGGTGGCCAAGCGGTGCAATGGATAGAGCTCTGGACCTGACGTCAGGAAGACTCATCTTCCTGAATTCAAATATGACCACAGATACTTCCTTGCTGTGTGACCCTGGGCAAGTCATTTACCCCTCTCTGCCTCAGTTTCCTCATCTATCAGATGAGCTGAAGAAGGAGATGGGAAACCACGCTAGTATCTTTGCCAAGAAAACTCCAAATGGGGTCATGAAGAGTTGGACACAAACTGAAAAACTGAACAACAAAAATTGTATTTCTTGATCATTGTTTATCAGGTGATTTTTAGTTTGTTTTTGTTTTTTTGTTGGAGTGGGTATGGGGTTGCTGATCTGTCTACTTCCATTCAGATAACTTAGCTAGAAGTCTCTGCAAGTATTCTTGTTAGCATTTTCCAAATTACAAAACAGACTCTTCAACGGTTAAGCTAAAATTATAGCCACACAGCTAGTAATAGATGTGGGATTTGAACCCAGCTCATTTGACTCCCAAGTACAGTTCACAGCTATCATAACATCCTGCTTCTTAGCTTAAGATATCTTTTTTTTTAAATGAAACTTTGTGTTGTCACACTTTATATCCTATCATGCTTACTTGTATATATATTTTTTTACTCCTTCCCCTGGCCCCTTTTATAGTGTAGCACAATGTCTTGCACATGGTGAATACTCAGCATACTTTCATACATGTGATCTCCTCATCCCAGTGATTCTGAATTCTCATCTATATTGTAAAAATTCCATTCACCGTCCCCCACTGCTAATTTCTTTACTCCTTTTATCTTGGGCCTGAACCCCTTTCCTAAACCTCCCTTAGTGTCCCATTCCAGATCAACATACCCTTTTCCATTGTACTCTCTAAAATGACTGCTCCCTGTGTAGAAACTTTCTTTTATCTTAAACCTTTTCCTTTCGTATTCCTTTCATCTTCTTTTACTCTATGAGATCTGGCTCCCTCCTGATAACACGGCCACCCTGGTCACCCTTTTTTAGCACTGGTTGTACTTTCTTTAATTCCATCCAATTCACTGGTCTAGATGGGAGAGTTGGAATCCTTCTTGCTCCCTATTGGCATTCCTGGATTCTTCTACCTTCATCAATCAGTAACCGCTTCTTCTTTGAAGTTCATTCTATCCATATTTATTTCACAATCAAGACTGGTAACTGTTACCTGCTCCAGAACACTTTTCTTCCTCACTGAATTCAATTCCTGGCTCAGTTATTTCAGCCCACCTCTAGTTCTTATGCTTGGGGATTGAACCATAACATGTTGGTACTCCCTCAAACACTCTTACTTCCCAGTTCCTCAGGTTACTCATTTCATATGACCTATTCCTCCATCCCTCCTCAGCTACACTTAAAGATCTTTAATTTTTCAGTCACCCCATAAGCGTTCCACTTATATGTTCATGAACTCTTAAATGTATTCCTTAGACCTCTAATCAAGTAATTTGTATACAGACAGTTCTTACTTTAAGTGAACCATTCTGCAGACCTCTGTGTAAAGTGATTTTTACATAATTTGCCTGTAGACATGGGGAAGGGACAAAAACCACAAACATAGTACTCAAGGACACATTTTTCACACTCACTAGTTTTTGGTCTCTCCCTGTCTTCTGGCTGAGTCCCTGCTCCATACAAACAGGACCATGTCTTGCCCATCCTCCAGAAATCTTCACTTGAACTGTCTTTACCTGTTAGCTACAATTCATATCTGTCCTTTTGTGTCTAAACTCCTTGAGAAAGCTATCTATAACTGATGTCTCCACTTCCGTTCCTATCACTGTCTTCTTAGCTCTCTGCAGTCTGGCTTCTGACCTCATTCAGCTAACACTGCTCTCCAGAGTTACCTATGATCTTTTAATTGCCAAATCTACAGGCTTTTTCTCAATAATCAATTGTCTTTATTGATTTACCTGTAACCTAGATACTATTGATCATACTCTTTCCCTTCATACTCTCCCCTCTCTCTAGTTTTTCATGACACTGCTCCCTCTTGGTTCTCCTACTGTTTGGCTGACCTACCTATCTCCTTTTTTGGATTCTAAGTATACATCATACCACTTAGACATAGCAGTCCCTAAAGGCTCTATCTTGAGCCCTTTTATCTTCACTATCTGTATTACCTCTCTTGATGAACTCATCAGCATCCATAAATCCAATTATGAACTCTATGCAGATGATTTTCAGATCTGCATTTTATAGCTCTAACTTCACTCTTGACCTCCATGCTGTATCTGTAAGAGCATCTTGGTTATCTTGAAGTTGTCCCATAGACATTGTATGTAGACTAGAAAATTAAAACAACTCCATTTTGTCTCAAGTTCTCTGTTTTGCCCCGAAACTGTTCATATTGTGGCCACCACCCTGTTTTTTCTCCTAAAACATCAAGTATTTTGAACGGTCCCACATGTTTGGGCAGGGTTTCAAGAAAAAGCCAACTCAAAGAAAAGCCTTCCCTATCACAAGTTCCCAGTCTTATCTAGAAGCCCTCAGCAGCAGTTGCTGGATAATTAAGAAGTGCCTGTGCCCAGTCAACCTCCTGCCTTCAGAGAGTCTTGGCATACATGAGTGGGTCTCCTTTGCTAGTTCTTTAACTTTCAGGTTCTACTGATCCAGCAATACCACTACTAGGTCTGTATTCCAAAGAGATCATAAAAAAGGGAGAAGGACCTATAGGTACAAGAATATTTATAGCAGTCCTTTTCATGGTGGCAAAATTTTGGAAACAGAGTTGATGCCCAATAATTGGGGAATGACTGAATAAGCTGCAGCATATAAATATAATAAAATACTATTGTACAATAAGAAATGATGAACAGGTAGATTTCAGAAAAGCCTGGAAAGACTTGTATGAACTGATGGCAAAGTGAAATGAGCAGAACCAGGAAAACCTTGTACACTATATCAGCAACATTGTGTGATGATCAACTATGAATGACTCAGCTCTTCCAGCAGCACAGTGATGATCTAAGACAAGTACAAAGGACTCATGAAGGAAAATGCTATCCATGTCTTCATAAAGAACTGATGGACTCTGAATGCAGATCAAAGCATACTTTTTTCACTTAGTTTATTCTTTTTCAGGTTTTCTTTTTTTCCTTTTGATGTGTTTTTTCTTTCACAGTTGTGACTAATATGGAAATATGTTCTACATGTATAACCATTTTTTGTTATTTCTCCTGGATCTATTTTCCAGGTCACGTGTTTTTCCAATGAAATAATTCACATTGTCTTCTATTTTTTCATTCTTTTGGTTTTGTTTTATTTTTTTCTTGATTTTCCATAAAGTCATTAGCTTTCCTGTGTTCCATTCTGATTTTTAAAGAATTATTTTCTTCAGTGAGCCTTTGAATCTCTGCTTTTTAAGGCACTCTTCTCATTGGCTTTTTGGACCTATTTTACCATTTGGCTTAGCCTGTTTTTTAAGTTGTTGTTTTCTTCAGTATTTTTTGTATCTTGTTTACCATACTGTTTACTCATTTTTTCATGATTTTCTTGCATCATTCTCATTTCTCTTTCCAATTTTTCCTTTACCTCTCTTACTTGATTTTCAAAATCCTTTTTGATCTTTTCCATGGCCTGAGACCAATTCATATTTTCCTTGGAGATTTTGGATGAGCAGCTCTGACTTTGTCGTCTTCTTCTGAGTATGTTTTTATCCTGCTTATCACCATAGCAACTTTCAGTAGTCAGAATTGTGTTTTTCTTGTTTGCTGATTTCTCCAGCCTATAATTTGACTTTTAACTCTTTCTTAAGATGGAAGGTCCCAAGCTTCAGGGGTTTTGTGCAGTTGTTTTTAGAGATAATTCTGTGAGTTTTCAGTTCTTCCAAGGTGGTCTTATCTAAGGGGAGATGTTTGCCACTCTCCTGACGTGTACTGTGGTCTGTGAGTGACCTCAAGCACTCTTTTCTGTCACGAAACTGTGAGGAGGGTCCCCCTTCCACTGTGACTGCAAGCTCTTCTATGCTAGTGTTCCTCTTTCCCCTAGGACTGTCACCCAGGGCTACAACTCAGATCCAAGTATGGACAAAGTAACAGAGTCATGCCTCAGTGCTAGCAAAAAGACTCTTGTAATCTTCTGACCAGTTGCTTGACTCCCTTACCATCTGTGGACTAAGAGCTCTAGAAGCAGCCACTGCCACTGCTGATTTAGTGACTCCCAAGGTCTGCTACTGGATTTCTGGGGCCAGGGATGTGCTGGCATAGTCTGCGTTCCACTCTCACTCAGGTGTGACAGACCTTTCCTATTGACCATCTAAGTAATCTTTGGTGTCTGTGGGCTGAGGGGTCTGGAAATTGCTACTGATGTCAGTGATTCAGTTGTCCTGAGGTCTGCTACTAGTTTGCCAGGGCCTCCTGTGCTGGACTTCACTCCTTTCTTACCCTGGTGCAACAGATCTTTCATGCCTACCCTTCCAAGTTGTCTTAGGCTGGAAATGTGTTTCACTCTGTCTTTTTGTTGGTTCTGCTACTCTAGAATTTTAGAGTCCTTTTTTTAAAGGTATTTGGAGGAGTTTGGGACACAGCTCAGGCAGGTCCCACTTTAGGAAGAAGGGAGGGAGAAAAATTTGGAACTCAAAATCTTGTATAAATGAATGCTAAAAATTGTCTTGACATATAATTGGGGAGAAAATATTATTAAAAGAAAGAAAAACTTTCTGGTTCTAGTATCATTTTGTTTCAGCACTCACAATTTTACTTATAACATCTTAAAATCAGCATGTCCAAAATTGAACCCATATTTTCCCCCAAAACCCTTCTCTTCCAAACATCTCTATCACTTACTATTTCTACCTTATATGAGCCTACTTTTTCCTCACACAAGATTCTTCATCTCTTGATTCTATGTTTTTCATTGGCAATCCCCTGTTGCACTCTCCTATCTCCTACAAGAAGCCTCTCCCAGTTCACCTTAACTAATGCTAATGCCTTTTCTCTCAGATTGCTTTATATTTATAATCTTGCATATGTTCTCTTCAATAGAACGTCAAGTCTTTCAGGGCAGTGTGCTATATAGTAATTATTTAATAAATTTTTTTTGGTTGGCTGACTGCTTAGTAAATATTGAATTCATTTTATTTCTAGTGGGCTTGAGTTTTCATTGAGAAACAATTTTGGAACAATATATGCTAGCAAATTTTGCATAGCCAATATGTGATATATATTTTAAAATATTTTTTGCTTCTTAGACTGATAGACCAACTGTTATAGAATATGATGATCATGAATATATTTTTGAAGGATTTTCTATGTTTGCACATGCTCCTCTGACCAATGTAAGTACATATTCTTTTTTCTTAGAATTCTCTAATGTCATGTAATATTGCTAAGTGAGCATCAGAATATCGTGTGCTTTCACAAAGTGTGTGGGAATGTGATATCATTCCTAAAAAGTCCTATTTTGGGTTATGTGGATTCATATATCTATATATAAATGTCAGAGTAATATTTTTAAGATGTAAAAGATTGAAAAGAAATGGTAACATGGATCAACATATTAAAGCTATTTTGAGTTTTTATTTAAATAAAGTTATGAAAGTTTTTAGGAAAGAATAAGACCTTATCTTTGAACTGTGCAAAAGAAAATGAAACCTTTCAGAACATCTCAGGCCTGAGTTAATTTTAGCAGAACCAGAATAATCTTGTGTCCTAAGATCTGTCCTTTGAGAAACTTTCTCCAAGATACAGAATCAATCCTTTTACTAATTACTCCTCACATTACATGTTTGGTACAAAGTTCAAAATGAATTTTTGAATTTCAGTGGAAGCAACACTGTGTTGGGGAAATGTGACAACTTAAGTAATTGACAAATTGTATTCTACACTTTCAGTTGACCTTCATTATATTAACTTGCTGAAATAGCTGCTTATGTGTTTTGGAAAAGAAAATAGAATATACCAATTCCACCATCACATGTGTTGGCTCAAAATCACTGCCAAATGGAATTCTTTGCTGATTTGTGTATTTGAAACTCTCTTACTATTGGGTAAACAAAGAACCAATGTGCAGGGTCCCAACACAATATGAAACTTTGTTCTAAAACAGAAGGAATTGATGGAAAATTATCTGCCTCTACTTTCCTCCACCTTTTGCCAGTCTTTAATTGCCTCTTTCTACATTCATCAATATTTATAGTAATTATGAAGATTCTGCTTGAAAAAGATGATTATTTTATTTTACAGTCATATATTTGATCCAAATTATCCACTTTGAGAAATTGTCTACATCATAAATGTAAAAATCACTATGATAGTATTAGGTTTGTAGACATACTTGGGGTTACCATGTGTTGAAGAAATTATTGAACTTTCTAAACAATGAAAGGAAATTTTGACCATTATCTGCTTTTTAAAAAATCATCAAAAATTTTGGTGTAGTTTTTTAGTAGCTATTTAGTATATAAGCCCTCTTTGCTAAATAGCAATAGATCTGAGAGTCAAAAAGGACTTTAGAGTCCATCAAGGCTGACCTTTAGTGCATATACTTTTGTGAAAGCCTTTGATAGAAGAATGTGAATTTAATAGAAGATAGGATAATTAGTGTGAATTCAGTTTCAGTTTTAATCTTTGCTAGATCTAGACTTTGATTAGACCAGAGAGTTCAGACCTTCAATTCTACCCACTGTTTAATCCCAGTATAGAAATAAAGACCTGTTTCACCCAGAGTTCTTCTGACTTTATCATAATTTTAATCTAAGACTCTCTTGATAAGTTGTGGTTTATGGCAGTGCTTCTTAAACTTTTTCCACTCATGACCCCCAACACACTGTGACCCGAATCCACTGTTTAAGGATCTTTTACTGGTTTAGAGTATATGCCCTGAGCTATAGGTTTGAGTGTAGGTATCTTTTTTAATTTTGTGTTTTTGTAGGTGAGTAAAATAAATTGTGAGCAGGTCTCAGAATTTTTAATTCATCCAATTTTACTTTCCATAGAGTAATCTTTATTCAAAAATGGTTTTGGATCTCTATTTCTTGAACTAATGTTAGCTGGTAGCCACTTTTTAAACCCAGTATAAAATAATTACATAATGGGTCAGTATAAAGTAACCTAAAATAGTAGTTCTAGCCTCTTTCTTTAAAGACTCCCAAGAGAAATTCAGAGTTGAAATAGTTAAGGAAGAACACAGTACATGTTTCAAACAAGTACATGTACTTGATAAAATATAATACATAATACAGTGGTATATATTTCGGTAAAAAAGAAAGTAGCAAGAGGAAAAAATAAAAATGAATTGACAGTCATGACTTCAGTTTAATATAATAGAAAATTTATACAGTTGTCTGTTGATGATCTTGTAAGTTAAATGAGATAGGTAGGGATGTGGGACTTGAAAATGGCAGTGACCTTTAATTGTGATTTTTCTTTATATAGTTCATTGGACAAAAGATGAAAATTCTCCTCTGTCAATGTAGAAGTTGCTATAAAATTAATTTTAACAGTACTTTTTTTTTTATGGGATACGGTAACTTGAACAAGATTCTTTCTCCGGTAGATGGTACTGCAAACTATTTTGCCATTATATCAGCTTCATAGTTGTGGAAAGCATGAGACATATGAGTTATCATGGTTTTCCTGATAACTATAATTTTAGGAAGTATAGAATTGTTTTCTTACTACTTTTTTTCTCCAAGGGAACTTTTAGTGTCCACTCAAATGCTACAGTAATACAAATGTGATGTTAAGTTCCTGAGATCACTACTTTCCTCAGATTTCCTACCAAGTCTAGGTGAGGTGACAGGTTTTTGTTGGAACAGGTCAAAACTCATCCTATTTTCTTTCAGCTTAGAGTTAACCTTGAGTAGCTGATCACAATTAAATTCTGCTTTTTTTATCTATGTAGGCAGTTTAGTTGAATTCTGTGTCATTTATCTACTTAAGAACACCATAGTTTTTTTTTTTTTTAAAGCAATCGGGGTTAAGTAACTTGCTCAAGGTTACACGACCAGTTATTTCTGGGTGTGGTGCTGAGTATCTGAGCCCGGATTTGATCCAGGTCATCCCGACACTGGAGTCAGCGCTCTTACTCGCTGAGCCACCTGGCCGCCCCTAAGCAATTGGGTTTAAGTAACTTGCTCAAGGTTACACAGCCAGGTGTTTCTAGGTGGGTGCTAAGTGTCTGAGCCTGGGATTCGATCTCCAGGTCTTCTCAACACTGGAGCCGGTGCTCTTACTCGCTGTGCTACCTGGCCGCCCCTAACACCATAGTTTTTTAATAGTACCACTGTAACTTTGATTTTATGAATTACGTGAAATATACAAGAAAAATACTGGGAGCAGTGGATGATGGTGGGAAATTTGTTATGTGGTGTTTCTGCTGGTAGTGACTTTTGAGGTGACAGATTTTGATTTTAATGATTTAACACTTTTTCCCCCTTAATTCTGTTAATAAATCATTGCTAGTACACTGATGTAGAGAGCAGACCTGGTTCTTTTTCGTTAGCTTTACAACCTGCCCAAAATGGCAGGACTTTGCAGTATATACCTCCGAATGGTAATTAATAGAGTTATAAACACTATACTTCATATGTGTCTATTATTTTTTAACTCAAGTAGAAAAACACTTAAAGAAAAGTAAGAGCTAAACTTCTCTTATTGCTATTACAGATTCCTCTGTGTAAAGTAATTAGATTTAATATAGACTACACAATTCATTTCATTGAAGAGATGATGCCTGAGGTAAGGGAGATAATTATTTAACTTATCACCATGAGACATTTCTTTCTTTTTTTTAAATTTATAATTTCTATTTTTTTAAGTATTGAAATGTTCTGTATTGGTACTTTTACTACATATATAACCTAGGATCATTATTTTTTGACAAAGACTGTTGAAGCAGGTAACAGTTTAAAATGTGGGCCATCGTCTCTTTTTGAACAAACACATTATTCTTCATATTCTATCAGCTAACAGTAGCTTTAAATCTGTTTCTAATTCAGTTCATATAAGTCATAGATTCTGTTACTGGTCATTGAATAAATTAGAAAAGCGAAACTTCATCATATGGCTTTGGGAAGAACATTTTTCAAAAACAAGATCAATGCTTCATTTTCTTTTCCTTGATGTATTGTACTTACCTTTTTTTCCTTGTTTTTCATTACTGCTGCTCACTTGCAGCACTTAAGCCATTAAAGCTGAAAACTGTGCTGAGTCTTTTATTAGCAAGAGAAGTGAAATTCCAAAAGCAAATTAATGTGAATCTCTGAGAGTTCCCTTGAGTCAGCTGGGAAGGTTAAATGACTTACCCAGAGTAACACAAACAGTGTACATCACAGTGAGAATTTATACCCATGATTCAGTGCTGTCCTTTTGTATTAATATTAACAAGTTAGTCATGTTGAACAACTCATATTCCTTTGGTTCCATAGTTTCAAAATTATTCTGAAATAGCAAACTTACTACTTTAATACTTGAATGATATCTGTAATGCTGACTGCAGCCATTTTAGGGCTTAGTTGATGGTTTTACTTTGTTGCTATTGCCAAAAAATTGATCATATTTTAATGAACCTCTGAACATACAATTTACCAGATTCAGACTCCAGTCCTTCCCAATTTGCTGGGCCCCGTTAGAGCCTAAGCTGCTGGCAGAGCTTCTGAGAACCAATAGTCATTGCCACCCTACAGTGAAACATCAGAATAAGTCTTTGTGGTCTATAAAATATCATACTAAAATAGTTATTATTTTTCAGAATTTTTGTGTGAAAGGCCTTGAGCTCTTTTCCTTGTACCTGTTCAGAGACATTTTGGAACTCTATGATTGGAATCTCACAGGTATAGTATTTCAGCAGAAGACAACTAGTATGTAGTGCAGATCACAGTACTGGGGCACATATAAAATTTATGTAAAGTTGTAATAATAATAGTTAACATTTATATAACCCTTTAAGGTTTGCCAAGTGCTTTACATATGTTAACTCATTTGATCCTCACAATAACCCTGTGAGGTAAAGGTTAATGTTACCCACATATTACAGTTGAGGAAACTAAGGCACAGAGAAATTAATTGACTTGCTGAGGGTCATAAAGCTATTTAGTACATTAGGGCAAGTTTTGGAAGTAGGTCTTCTCTATTCCTAAGTTCTGTGTGCTATCCCCTGAACTACCTGACTGTCCATTAAGGAAATCATAATGTGGATGTAATGAAAAGGGTAATGCTTGTATTAAAAGTCATGGGTCTGCAGAACATCTTAAAGCCAAGTTTGGTTATAAAAAAATTTTTAAAGGAGTTGAGTAAAAATAATTCTGTCGTTTAAAGTATCCAATAGGAACTGATTGCATCTGTATGAACAAGGATTATTGGTTGGACATCAGCAGGTTCTTCTTTTTTTTGCTTTTTTGGAGGGCAATTGGGATTAAGTGTCAAGGTCACACGGCTAGTTTTTGTGTTAAGTGTCTGAGGCTGGCTCTGAACCCAGGTCCTCCTGACTCCAGGGCCGGTGCTCTATTCACTGCGCTGCCACCAATCAGCAGGTTCTTAAAAATGCTTATATAATACTATATGTCAATACCCAATATGCTTCAAGAAGGTACTCTCTGCTGATTTTTAAGAATGACTGCTTAAATTTCATTAATTATATTTCTGTTAGTTAATATTTTAAGTCAGTAAAATCTTATATTAAACCTCCAAAAGCCTTTTAATCTTAAGTTTATAAAAATAAAATGCCGTGATTATATGTAGAAAACCAAAAATGATTGCAAATATATGCTTTTGTTGGCTACTGCCATGCTTCTTTTCTCTTTGCCTGTGCAGGTATGCTAATGATTACACAGCAGACTACCAAGATTTTAAAAATATTGATCTCATTGATTAGCTCTTCTTCTGCAAATGCCTCTCCAGCATTGTACGCTCACTTTGAAAGGAACCTATTAGAGTTAATTGTCAAACTAGGCTGCAATGATTATTTGTTAAAAGTTTAGTTGCATATTCCTTAAATGAATTTCTGAGAGACAAAATGATAAGAACAAAATATATACTTTTCTAGTATTTCTCTTTATTACTATAAAGCCTAGTGTTTGAGCAACTTTATAATATTTTTAAAGTCTTTTTTCCCTCTTCTAATTGTTTTAGGTCCTTCATTTGAAAATAATAGTTCATGCTGTCCAAGATTTCATTTCATGCCACGTTTTGTAAGATTTCTTCCAGGTAAATATATATGTTGTCAAATGAATTAAAATTTATTATTCCATATAATATTTGTGATGTTATACAACAATGTAATAATAATTGAGCCTGAATAATCTTTAGAGAGATGATAGCTACTGTGTTCTTCTCTGTGTCCATATCTATGGCATTAGAGTCTATCCTGACCCACTATATTTTGTACTTAATAAATTTTAAAAATTTTCTACATACATTTTGATATTTCCCAAGAAATACTCATGTCCACCACCATGGGCATTTCTCTCAAACAGTTTATTGGTATGTTGACTACTGGGAGGGTGGGGGATAATCTTCAACTATGAAAATATGATACTAACAGTGATTGTATTTGAACAATTTTGTTACCTCTCGTTGTTGACTTTATTTGCATTGTTGTGATCATTGTATCTAATTTTACCTGTTTTCTGCATTTTGTGTCATCTCTTACAAGTCTTCCTCTATGTCTGAATTTTTCATATTTGTCCTTTCTTATGGAGCAATATTATTCCATTACATTCATGTACCGTAATTTATTCAGCCACCCCCCAATTGTCAAACACATATTTTGTTTCCTTATTTTTGTTATGCTTCCATGAATGTTGACTTACATATAGATCTTCACTTCCTATCATTAAATTCCTTGACTTGTAATCCTAATAGTAAGTAGAGTCTCAGGGTCAAAGGATTTAAAAACTTAGATCCTTCCTTGCAGAAATCCAAGTTGTTTTTCAGAATTTGTTGTACCACTTCTCAATTCCATTAATGGTGAATTTAGTGTTCCTGTTTTCCTATAGCTTTTCCAACAGTGATATTTCCCATTTTTTCCCATCTCTGCTAGCTGGAAATGGACAACCTCAGGGTAGTTTTAATTTTTATTCCTCTAAATTTTAGTGGCTATTGTATCTTAAGAAAGATGCTATCAAATTGGAGCCTGTCCAGAGGCTAGTGGCAAAAATGAATAATGAGGAGAGTTGGAAATTGTCATAGGAAGATGATTTAGGTTCTTAACCTTTTTTTGTATCATGCATCCATTTTACAATCTGATGAAACCCTTAGAACCCCTCCCAGAAAAAAAGTTTTAAATGCGTAATAAGCAATACATAGGATTATGCAGGAAGCCAATCATATTGAAATATAGTAATCAGAAGACATATTTAAAGAAAAATTCACATACTCCAGGGTTAAGAATACTTGATTTAGGAGGAAGCTGGAACAGGACAGCAGTTTTTAATTTTTTAAGGGCTATTACATAGATGTGTGACTTGTTTTACTAGGTTCAAAAGGATGGAACTAATAGCTGTAAGTAGAACTTGCAAAGAGGCAGATTTAGGCTTAAAGTAAGGAAAATGTTTCTGACAGTTACAGGAAAATGTATAATTTTTCCTCAAGCATTTTTCTTACATAAAAAAGGCTAAAAGTAGAGTGAGTTTTCATGTAGATAGTACACTAGAAGTCTTCCCTATGCTGGAAGTATTCATCTTGAAGGACTGGATGACCACTCTTAGGGATGTTGTAGAGGAGATAATCCTATGTGTGTGTGTGTGTGTGTGTACATATACATGTATGTTTATGTGTGTGCATACGCACATGTTACATTATATTTTTCAAATGCTTTATTAACTTCTGATTTACATCATTCATTTCCGCCAGATTTTGAGTTACAAATTTTCTCCCTGTTTTTCCCCTACCCACCCCCAAAAAATAGCAGTCCCACAGGATATCTCCTGCTCCAATCTGCTCTCTCCATATTTTCTCCCATACCCCTTACAACTTTTCCAGTGGATCTCTATGCCCCAGTGCCTATATATCTTATTTGCCAATTACATGCTTCTCTTGCTTCTAGTATCTGAATGTCAAACTTTCTGTTCAACTCTGGTTTTTTCAGCAAGAATGCTTGAAAGTCCTCTATTCCACTGAATGACCATATTTTCCCCTGAAAGATGATACTCAGATTTGCTGGGTAGGTGACTTTTGGTTTTAATCCCAGCTCCTCTGCCCTCCAGAATATCATATCATGCCCTTCGATCCCTCAGTGTAGAAGCTGCCAGATCCTGGGTTATCCTGATTGTGTTTCCACAATATTCGAATTGTTTCTTCCTGGCTGCTTGTAATATTCTCTCCTTAATCTGGGAATTCTGGAACCTGGCTATAATATTCCTAGGAGTTTTCTTTTTGGGATCTTTTTCAGGAGGTGATCGGTGGATTCTTTCAACCTCTGTTTTGCCTTCTGGTTCTAAAACATCAGGGCAGTTTTCTTTGAGAACTTCCTGGAGGATGATTTCTAGGTTCTTACTTTGATCATGGCTTTCAGGCAGTCCAATAATTTTAAAATGATCTCTCCTGGATCTATTTTCCGGGTCAGTGGTTTTTCCCATGAGATATTTCACATTGCCTTCTATTCTTTCATTTGTTTGGATCTGTTTAACAGCATCTTGAGTTCTCATAAAGTCATTAGCTCCCATTTGCTCCAATCCAATTCTGAAGTAATAATTCTCATTAAGCTTTTGAGCTTCTTTTTCCATCTGGCAAATTTGGCTTTTTAAGGCATTCTTCTCTTCATTGCCTTTTTGAGCCTCTTTTGCCATTTGAGTCAGTCTGTTTTTTAAAGTATTGTTTTCCTTAGTCAGGCTATTGACTCTCATTTCATAATTTTCTTGCATTGTTCTCATTTCTCTTCCCAATTTTTCCTGCACTTCTCTTATCTGCTTCTTTTTTTTTTTTAAGCAATTGGGGTTAAGTAACTTGCTCAAGGTTACACGGCCAGTTATTTCTAGGTGTGGTGCTAAGTATCTGAGCCCAGATTTGAACCCCAGGTCATCCCGACTCTGGGGCCAGTGCTCTTACTCGCTGAGCCACCTGGCCGCCCCCTCTTATCTGCTTCTTAAGGTCCTTAATGGCCTGTAACCAGCTCCTATTTTCTTTTGAAGCTTTTGGTGCAGGAGTTCTGACTTCCCTGGCTTCCTCCTGTTCCATGCTTTGCTCCTTTTTGTCCCCAAAATAGGAGTCTAATGTTGGGATCTTCTGTCTATTTTATTTCCTTTACCTGGTCGTGTCGCCCCCTCAGTCACTTGACTCCTGTGCTTTTTGCCACAGTAGGACTCTGCCACCAGACAGGGGAGCTTTTGTCCCAAACGCTGGGGTTTTCTCAGCTGTCGGAGGTATTAGATGGGTGCCCTCTCTGAGGTCTCCACACGCTCTGGCAAGCTGGACACATACCCCAGGACCTCCACCCTAGACTGCAATCCAGATCCAAGCAGGTTAAAGCAAGAGCGATTACCCCTCAGACTGGTGCTTCGTCCCTCTACACTCTGCAGGCCAGGAGATGAAGCTGCCACATGGCGCTGGCTGGCTGTGCCCTCGCTTTGTCCTTCGCATCTGTGTGTTGATAAATCTGGAAAGGGCCACAGCTGCTGCTGATCTGGATTCCCTCTGGCCACGGCTGTTCAGGCCCACCCTGGGGCTAAAGCCTGGGCATAGGGCTGGGCTCAGCTCCCAGACCACTGTGCTGTATTCCTGCCGGCCTACAGGGCTGTCCTCAGAGGGAGGTTAGCTTCTCTGTGTCATTTTGTGGGTTCTGCAGCTCCAAAGTTTGTTTAGAGTCCCCTTTTTACATGGATTGGGGAAAGTGGAAGCCGGAGCTGTGCGGAAGTCCTGCTTCTACTCCGCCATCTTGGCTCGGGCCCCCCCCCCCCCACATGTTACATTATTAAATGGCTTCTTAGATTCCTTCCAACTCAGAAATTCTGGGATTTGGTCCTATATTATTGAGCACTTACACTTTTTTGCCTAGTTGGGAACAAAATGTAAAATGTATAGCCCAATTTATTATCCTCCCTATCAAAACAAGAGCCCAAATGTAAAGAACAGGAACTAAAATGAAATATAGTGTTCATATAGAATCTTAAGTTTGGTTTGATAAATTTAGCTATTTTCTTTTTTTTTTAAGGAAGGAACATTTCTTTGGGGTGTTTTTTTTTTTTTGCTTTTTGTAGGGAAATTGGGGTTAAGTGACTTGCCCAAGGTCACAGGGCTAGTTTTGTGTGTGTATGTGTGTGTGTGTTAAGTGTCTGAGGCCGGATTTGAACTTAGATACTCCTGAATCCAGGGCCGGTGCTCTATTCACTGAGCCACCTAGCTGCTCCCAAATTTAGCTATTTTCTAAATAAATAGTCATTATAATTTGAGGCATTATTTCTTAAAATCATAGAATTTCAAAACTGTAAGAGATCTTAAGAGGTTTATCAAATCTAACTTATTTTACAAGTGAGAAAACTGTGGCTCAGAAAACAGAAGTGTCTTGGCCAGCAACTTAGTCAGGGAGCTAAGATTATGAATCATATCCCCTAACTACTATCTTATTGTATGTTCTTTCCATGATGCCAAGATTATAGATTGGTACTAAAAATCCTTATGATATCTTGCTGTATATTTATGTGGACCATCATTTTGATTATTTAATCAACTAGAGGGCCAAGTCCCCCAATGCATATATGATAGGAAAACTGGCAATGATTGTCTTATAATAAACAATATTATCAGACTCAAGAAACACTATTTAAAGCTACTTCTAATTAAGTTTCTCACCATCAATTATATGTACAACCTTTTCATTTGAGACAGTGAATTAATAAACCAATAGTATGAACACATGCCGTTTACAACTCTAACTATTCTTAAAAGTTTAAGTTCTTTTTGTGGAGGAAAGGCCACAAAAGAATAAAGGGATTATATTATTGGTTCTGTCCTCGGGGTAGTTGCTTGGGGGAGGGAGAAAACAGAAGGCTATTGGTGCTTGGGTGAGGATTAAGAGAGAGAAAGAGATTGATGCTATTTTCTTGGACCGGCATTCACAGGGGATGACACAGGACTGTGTCTTATACATACCCAGCTGTCATAGTGGTCATAGATTATTTACTGTCATCTTTTTAGAAATAACTTCAGAACCCTTTCTTTATGTAATCCTGTTCCATTTAAATTTTTCCTATATAGACTCTTTGATGAATTGATGTATGAATGAAAGACATTTCTATGTGCCCAGATGGGTCTTACTTTCAAGGATCTTATGTCCAAATAGGGAAGGAAAGACAACATACCTGGGAGGTGTCAGCTGTAAGTTAGATAGCCAGGCACAGCATGGTTCTTAGGGATCAACAATAAAGCAGATGGTAATCCATGTTCTTGAATGTCATTTGCATTGGGGAGAATATGTTAAACAAGTTGATTTTTGCCAAGGAATTTGATGAGAACTTTGTTGCTATGGCTATTGAGGAGACCCTGGACCACAGCTCTTTCAGTGGCAGCTGCTTGGTTTATCTCTACATGGTTACTCCCTTTGACAGTGCCTTCAAGGGATACACCTTGAAATCAGCGTTAGTGTTTGTGGGGAAGGGAGAGGGAGGTAGTGTGCCTAAATTCTCAGACTTTTGGACTTTACTTTTAGAGTATATAAAAAGAATATTGTTAGGAAAGAACCCTGGGATAAGAAGTTTGAATAACAAATATGCTAGACTTTTTAATATTTTAGATGTTTTCCTCAAAAGCAGTCACCTTTGGGAAGCTGAATATCTTTTTTTTCCATCAATGTTGCCATTGTTCAAAATTTTTTCATAATACGTATTTCTTGTTTTTTTTGTTTTTTTGTTTTTTAAAAGCAATCGGGGTTAAGTAACTTGCTCAAGGTTACACGGCCAGTTATTTCTGGGTGTGGTACTGAGTATCCGAGCCCGGATTTGATCCAGGTCATCCTGACACTGGAGCCGGTGCTCTTACTCGCTGAGCCACCTGGCCGCCCCTAAGCAATTGGGGTTAAGTAACTTGCTCAAGGTTACACGGCCAGGTGTTTCTGGGTGGGTGCTAAGTGTCTGAGCCCAGGATTCGATCTCCAGGTCTTCTTAACACTGGAGCCGGTGTTAACTAGTATTTCTTTATGGCCATAATTCATTTTTGAGCAAAAGACTGTGTCTTGTTTAACCATTTTATTCAGTATTGCTTGTCTATAAATTACTTGTCTGTAAAACTGTCTATACAATTACTTGTCCTTTGCACCATTTCTCAAAAATATCCACTTCTCTCTTCTCACCACTGACACCAACCTTCATCACCTCCTTCCTGGATTATTGAAATAGTCTGCTAACAATCCAGCTTCACTATCTACTCCAGTCCATCCTCCATTCATCCAGTAAAGTGCTTTTTTGAAATAACTGGTTCAACTATGCCACCCACTCCCCACTTGGCTCCCTTTTACAACTCCAGCATCAAATACAAAATCCTCTGCATGGTATTCAGTGCTCTTTATAACCTAGTCCCCTTTATTCCTGTCCATGTACTCTTTCAGTCCAGTCATACCCACCTTTTTGATATTCTTCAAACAAGACTCTACATCTCTTGGCTCTGGGCATTTTCTCTATCTATCCCTCATTCCTGGCATTCTCCCTTTCCTCAGCTCTGCGTATTGACTTCCCCGGTTTCCTTTTAAGTTCCAACTAAAATCCCATCCTTTACAGAAAACATTTTCCAGGACCTCTTTATTCAATTACCTTCCCCCTATTAATTATTTCCTATTTATCTGGTTTATATCCTGTTTATATTTTTGTATGTATTTGTTGTCTTCTCAATTAAATTATGAGCTTCTTAAGGTCAGGGACTCTTGCCTCCTTTTATAGCACTTAGCACAGTGTCTGGCTTCAGTACAGAGCTTATTCACAAGAATGTAGCATAATTTGAACTGCATAAAGATGAGTTTCAGAAATGTTTTTGGGCAATGGTGCCATCTTTGGAGTATGTGTAATATAACCTTACACTTTGAAGGGAATCAGATTTTAAAGGTAGACGGGTATATGTGTGTAATAGGATCTTGCTTTTGCACTTACCTATATCTAACATGGAAATACCTTGTTAATGTGAGTTCTGTCTTGCTTAATCTTTTGAAAGATCACATACTACTTTATGGTTATACTTTGAGAGAATTATATATGGTCACAGTTGGTTTTAGTTCCAGTTGTAACACATAAATTTGCAGTTTTGTTGTTATTGTTTGGCTGGTTGGGGTTTTTTTTTGTTGTTGTTAACATCACTAAGAAAAAATAATTAGTATTCTTGTGTAAACTTTCACATGTGAGGATTTAAATTCCGCAAATATCTGTTGCTTTTAAGGCTTAGAGTTATGAACTGCCTATTTAAGGATGTTTAAAGAATAGTCTTGATCTTTTGTGTGTGTGTTCTTTGTAACTTTTCCTGTGAGTCTTTGAAATGTGAAGTGTGTTTAAATATATTTATTTATCCAGCATACCTAGAAACAACAACCCTCCTTTTCTCTAGAGTATATCTGAATTCATTAGGTTGAGCATACTTTCAAATGTGTAGATGAAATAATAGTTGACTGTTCTTTGATCAGATTTCCTTATAGCCTTTCTTATTTATGGATGGGTTTCTTTCTGCTATAAGAAATTTACTCTTTCACAGTTTGAGAGAAAATGTTCTCTGAGAGCTAACACTGATTAATCTTTTCATATTTGGACCATCAAGTATTAAATTGGCTCTTCTGAAGTACCTTGTATATTGTCTTTATTGTGCTTTGTCCTTCTGTAATATAAAGTAAGCCATATCGTGGTGATATGTTTCTGTACAACTCAGTATTTTATTTTCCCCCATGTTTAGTTCATAGAATGATGACACTGGTATGAGTACAAACCCATTTGGTTCTTTTCTTTGGGGCAGGTACAGCAAATTAGCACCAAGAATTATTCTATGACAACAATAACTAATTGACTACATCCATAAATGTCTCATAAAAGACTTGCATTTCTTTAAGAAAATGCTCTAATTCCAGAGAGTTTTTAACTAGTAATAAAAAGAACAGTAAGCATGTATATCATAATCTATAGCTGGGAAGTATAATGTGGCTCTTTAAGCTGCTCTTTTAAAATTTGTTTTTATTATTCAAAGTTTACCAAGTAAAAAATTCTAGTTGTTAATAGTGTTGTTACCATTTTAGTAAATCAGATTATTTGTGAACACTATTTGTTAATTAAATGAATGTGTTTCCTCCTATTTGTCACCTGAACGAGCAATTTAAAATTTATACTGCCTCTAAAAAGCTTTTTGATATGCTTTTTTTTCTGTGCTATTTAATACGAAAATTCTTCTTGTCCTTCTTTCTTCCCTTCTCCCTTACAAGATGGAGGAAAGGAAGTGCTATCAATGCATCAGATTCTACTCTACTTGTTGAGATGTAACAAAGCATTGGTGCCTGAAGAGGAAATTGCTAACATGCTCCAGTGGGAAGAACTTGAGTGGCAGAAATATGCAGAAGAATGTAAAGGGATGATTGTTAACAATCCTGGCATGGTATGTTTTGGTTGTCTAAATACTTTCACATCTTAAAATACTTTATTACCATATTCCCCAATTTTTAATGTTCTGTAAAAAGAAGGAATGTGGCTTTTAGAAACTTTAAATGTAGGGGCGGTATCTTATAGTAAAAGAAAATAGGAGAATTGGAAACAGTAGTCCAAATAAAAGTTCTTTTTGATTTTTCTTATGATTTAAAAGTTAATTTGTACTTTATGTCAGGAAAAAAATTGATCCTCTGTAAAAATACAAATATATCTAATTTTTTTTTCTGGAAAAAGTTCTTCTTTTTACAAAATACCGTAATTACAACTTAATATAAATTTAACTTGCTGACTTTCACACAGTAACATCAAATTTGTGAATGGGAAAGAGCCTGAAAGCTAAGGGAGAGCTAATTTTTTTGAGCATGCTTCCACATGTACATAACTTGCAAATATATCCTCAGTACCTAAAGTGAAGTTAAAACAGAAAAGTCAGCATATCTTGTTTTCTGAAATGTATTTCTTATTATTAGTTTTTAAAGAAGTTAAGAAAAAATTATGACTGACTGCTGCCCTTTTGAAACCTTCACATTTAAAAGATGTCTGTCTCTGTGGAGTACTAAAAAGGACAAAATCATTCATCATGCCAAATAGTATTGACTTGCTTGTAGAAATAAAAGTTCAGTCTCTGTGAATAAAGTTTTGACTAACATCATCCTTTCAGGAAGTTTAGGAATTTCTACAAAAATTGATTCATTTTCAATCCTCATCCTTCTATCATGATTGATAAGTGAGACTTCTTATCAGAGTAATCAGCTTTGATTTTTCTCTCTAGAAACCTAGCTCAGTACGCATTGATCAGCTGGATCGGGAACAATTCAACCCTGATGTGATTACTTTTCCAATTATTGTCCACTTTGGGATACGCCCTGCCCAGTTGAGTTATGCAGGAGACCCTCAGTAAGATATCCTTCTCAATGTTTGTCTTAGTCTTTTCATTTTCCACTGAAGAGAGACTTTTGTATCGATGCCTTGCCCCTTCCCCCCTCCCTTTTTTAAAGTTGTCTAAAATAGACCTTACTTCTACATTTGCAGTTTCATTTTTTTATTTATCATTCAAAGCTCTTCACAATCTGGCCCCTTCCCATCTTTCCAGTCTTGTTACACTTTACTCCCCTCCATGCAATCCACAATCCCAGCTATACTGTTCTTCTTGCTCTTCCTCACACATGACACACCATTTCCTGTTTTGTGCCTTTGCACTGTCTGTCCCCCATGCCTGGAATGCTCTCCATCCTCACCTCTACCTCTTAGAATCCCTAGCTTCTTTCAAGACTCAGCTCAAATGCCACCTTCTGCAGGAGACTGCTCCCGATCATCACAGCTGCTAGAGCCTACCACTCTAAGGTTACCTTCCATCTACTCTGTATGTATCTTGTATGTACCTCTGTATTTACATGTTGTCTCTCCAGTTAGAATGTAAGCTCCTTGAGGGCAGGGGCCGTTTTTGTCTTTCTTGTTTGTATCCCTTGTGCTTTGCACATAGTAAGCACCTAATATATGCTTGTTGATTGATGTGTTGTTACATCACCAGAATAAGTCTGTTTTCTATATGTTCAGCCGTTTGAAGTTTTATTCTAACATCTTTGGAATTCCTGGCTTATTTAGTCCTCTTTTTATAGAATTCTATCAACATTATTATCCTAATTTTATTAGTTTATATAGTATTAGGGTTTTTTTTCTTTGTTTGAAATTGAGCTTTGTATAGCATTTTAATTTTTTAACTCAGTACTCAAAATTTTTGAAATTGCAGAACCTGTCACTTTAATTGAAATTAGTAGGGCTCTTGCAATGAAATCATAATGATTTCTTAAAATACTTATTAATGATACTAAAATAACTTGAGGATCATTTTTTGGTGTTAGGGTGGAGAACGGGGACCTTAAGGACCATTAAAACTTGTTTAACTTACTTAGAGGGGAAAAAAAAGAATGAACCCACTTTCATTTCCTGCATGTCTTGCTTTCTTTTAGAGAAGCAGCAGGGTATAGATAAAAGATAGATTTGAAGCAAGAAAGACCTATGTTTAAAGAACTCTGGTGTACATTGTGCATTCCTTATTGTGTGTTCATGGGCAAATCAGTTAATTTCTGAGCCTCATTTTCATCATCTGCAAAATGAGGATAGGACCTGTGTCCTTACAGGGGCTCAAATGAAAGAACTGATATAAAGTGCTTTGTAAATTTTAGAGTAGCATAAAATGTCCATAATTTTTTTTAAATTTCAAACTGATTGCAGAGAACATGAAATGGATCTACTATGGTATCATGTTTGGTTGCTTCCCCAAACAGACCGAGGGAGAGAAGGATAGGTATACATAGCTAGATAAGGCATTTACTACAGAGACATCTTAACTGCTTCTAAAACTTTTCATTAAAATTTTAGTCCTCAATGTATGAGATACTTAGTTCAGAGTGGGTAATTGGGTATGAGAAAACCTGCTGCTTCTACTAATATCTTGGGAACTGGTAATCTTTGCTGATCTTGCCTCTGCCTAGGTCCATACACTTAGAATTAGCTTGGGCTAAAATAGACATCACTGTGAGGAAGTAGAACATTCTCAGGTCCTAACAATCGTGGCACATGTGACACTTAGTTGTGAAGATAGCTGCACCAGTATTTGGTAGGCAGAAATTATCAAACACAGCAAGGATGTGGTGGTTGGTCATAAAGAGAAAAGAATAAGGTTTTGGGGAGGTTAAAAATTGAAAACCAAATAACAGGCCAGAGGAGAACAGAGAAGTTTTGTTGTTGTTTTGAAGTATAAGGTACTTTGCCCAATCTTCCCTCAGTGTCAGTCCCCCTACACCATAAGAAATTGTGGATAATAGAGGCCCCTTGTCAAGAAGAACAGCTTTAACTAAAGGAAATGAAGACTTAGTATCAGAGAACTATCTTTTTGAACATTCCTCTTCCAAAGTGAAATGGAATTGAATTTTTATGAATCCCTGAATGGGTGACAATTGATTTAATTTAGAAAGACCATGTATTCCTTTGATTCCCAGTATAAGTTTTGGCAGTTTCATCAGTTAGGATCAGGTTTGATAAATATTTGACTTCTCCCTAATGACCTATTCATGAATCTACTTTTGCCATGAAAATCATAGATTTTTGTACATCATTTTCATTTGGAAAATGAACCTAGCCATATGATCTGGGTATAAGTACAATTGGTCTGCAGTACTATCTTTAAGACTTATAAGTTATCATACTTTTAGAGTAGATAGTGTTGATTATCAACTAATTATATTGACTTTGTAATGAACATAAAATAATTTATCCATTCGAATGAGTGTTTTCCCCTTTAAAGTAGTCAGTTTGTTAGGCTACCTTTATTCCACTAATACTGCCATAGCTCAAAATATTTTTAAATCTTCTATGAATCCACCTACAGAGCCAGTTTAAGCATCACGCACAAAATCATTCCTTTTTAATTTTTTTTTCCTATCAAAATCAGTATCACTTTTTTTAAACCAGATTGGGCTAAGCAATTTTATGGATCACTTTAACTTTGGAAAACAAAACAAAGGATAAATATTTGCTACCATGTGGGATATTCAGAAGAATGTTTCAAGCTCTGACTGAGATTTCAAAAGAGAAACTCCAGAAAACATTTTGAGCAATGCTACCTTTTTGGAATAAATGTTTAGCTTGCCAAAGTGACTAGTAATTATCAGTGACCTTGCACAGGTCACTTCATATTCTTGAGCTGGATTTGATCCCATCCAGTTCTGACATCTTAATATGGGTACTTAAATTCTGACATGCTGACCAAGTGGTGTGTCTGTCTCCCTTTCTTTAGGTATCAAAAACTATGGAAAAGCTACGTGAAGCTCCGCCACCTGTTGGCAAACAGCCCCAAGGTCAAACAAGCTGACAAGCAAAAGCTGGCCCAGAGAGAGGTATGTTAAGGATGTAAGATTGATGTTGTGAGTTAGTCAGTTGTAGCATTATAATGTTTTTGTTTGTTATTTTTTATTTTGCTTTTTGGAGGGCAGTGGGGGTTAAGTGACTTGCCCAAAGTCACATGGCTAGTAAGTGTTAAGTGTCTGAGGCTAGATTTTAACTCTGGTCCTCCTGACTCCAGGTCCGGTGCTCTATTCACTGCGCCACCTAGCTGCCCCGTATTATAACATTTCTAAGGAAAAACAGCATCCATGATTAATATCATCCCATTTCATCCTCCATTGTATATCATTAAGTTTACTTTGCTTCCTGAAGGAGAGAATGTTATTCTGCATAATTACTGTTAAGGCATTTATGTAGTTACTGTTATTGAGGGACAAATATTTTTTCTAAGAAAAAGTAATTTTGTATATTTGATATTTTGAATGCTAAAATAGATTTCCTTCATGAAAGTGGTTTCCCATAATAATGTACTTTACACAGTTTGCTCCTTTGTTTTATATTGCAGAAGGCAGTCTCTAATACTTTTGACAGTCCAATAGGTGAAACTTTTTTTTTAACTTTATAAACAGATGGTACTCTGATTTATTGGCTCTGTTTCAGTTTTAAGAACAAATACATTCTGCAATGAAATTGATTTTATCTTTGGTATAGCTTTTTATAACTCAAAAAAAATAAGTTATTGGGTGAAAAGGAATGGATGGGTTATTGCCTTGTGAGATTGCTTAGTTTCAACTCATGATCTTACAAAAAGATTCTTCAGATTTCATCACTTCGCTGGGACTTATGAAGTAATAAACATTTGGTTTTCAGGTTGTCTCACAGAATGAATCTTGTACCATTGAATGTTAGAAAGATGTGGTTTGTAGAGCCATTTCTTTTAGAAATGGTAGATTTATTCCATGACCAACTGCATATTACAAAGATTACTGGTTTTTTTGTCTGATTCATGAATCCAAGAAGGATGCTTATTGCTTTCTTTAAGACATTTAGCTCTGAGAAAAATTTTGACATGTTTCCTAATGATATTTAAAAAAATATTGACAAAGTATTGTATTGATGTAAAATCATAAACTTAATTTATTTTTCATTCTCCAAAAGGAAATATTTGATAGAACTAGTTTTATCTTAGGTTCCTCTTCCATATTTACTGGGAAAGAATGATGTAATCATATGATGCTTTGAACATCCTAGTTTCTCTGGTGCTCCAGGTATTATAGTTTTAATGTAGAAATGGATGAGTATCTGGATTAAGTGTAGTTTTCAATGAATCCATTTTTCTCTGGCTTAACGGTACTTTTGAAGTATTGAGTTGGCTCTCAGAATTAGTTCTTCTCTTCTAGGAAGCTCTGCAGAAAATTCGACAGAAGAATACAATGAGAAGAGAGGTGACAGTGGAACTGAGTAGCCAAGGATTCTGGAAAACTGGCATCCGTTCTGATGTTTGCCAGGTAATTATACTTTTGAAATTAAAATTAGATTTACGTCTCTTCTCTTAGCAGGTACCTGGGTCCTAAAAACATCCTCATGCTGAGAGCTGTTTTTTTTTGTTGTTGATTTGGGATTGTTGGAAATCTGTACCAAACATGGTTTCCTTTTTTTTTTTTTAATCTTCAGTTCAATTCAGTAAAAAAAATCTTTTAAGTACATAGTGTTTGCAAAATTCTTTGCTCAGCATTGGGAATTGAAAAGTGTAATATTTCACAATCCCTGGTTTCAGACAGTATTTAGGTTGATGCCACAAGCACAGAATAAATGTAATACAAATTAAAATGAGAGCAGTCCATTCAGGAGTAAGAGAGGCATGCAAGATTGGGGGAAAGTAATAATTACTCCTAGATGAGGGAATACAGGAAAGCTTCATGGAAGTGGTAATAAAAGTGCTTTTCAAAGGATTTTTAAAAACTTTGACTTCTTGCTGCATTTGAAAATACATGTGGAAGCACTTGAAAAAACACAGCAACGAGGGGCGGCCAGGTAGCACAGTGAGTAAGAGCACCGGCTCCAGTGTCAGGACAACCTGGAGATTGAATCCCGGGCTCAGACACTTAGCAACCACCCAGAAACACCTGGCCATGTAACCTTGAGCAAGTTACTTAGCCCCAATTGCTTAGGGGTGGCCAGGTGGCTCAGCGAGTAAGAGCACCAGCTCCAGTGTCGGGATGACCTGGAGATCAAATCCGGGCTCAGATACTCAGCACCACACCCAGAAATAACTGGCCATGTAACTTTGAGCAAGTTACTTAACCCCGATTGCTTTAAAAGAAAGAAAAAAGAAAAACACAGCAATGGGTGGCTAGGTGGTGCAGTGAATAGAGCACCGGCCCTGGAGTCAGGAGGATCTGAGTTCAAATCCGGCCTCAGACACTTAACACTTACTAGCCGTGTGACCTTGGGCAAGTCACTTAACCCCAATTGCCCTGCCCTCCCCCCTCCAAAAAGATAAAAAACACAGCAACATGACAGCTGCACAGAATGACTATTAAATAGAAAACACCTAAAATTATAGAGTAGGATAGTTCTTTACTTCAGAGAGATAAAGACTTACTTCTTAGTAGAGAAAATTGATGATGACAGAATACAAAGTCTAATGAAGCATTCAAATATCTGGGCCAAAATAAATCATTTTAGCTTTTGTTTGTTTTTTAAACCCCACCATAGCTTATTCAGAGAAAGATTTCATCTAACTATTATTGTAGTTGGTTTTATTGTGAGTTAAAAACCACAAAACACTTACTAGACCTCAGTTTAGGTGACTTTGGTCTTTAGCATTGTATGTTCTATCTTAGAATTACTTTCTTTGTTGGGGACCTCTGTGATTTTTAGAAACACAAACTATGTTCCCTTCTTGCCATCATTTTTAATGAGGAACTTTTCCATGATTTTCTTCCAGTGTTTCTCTTATTTCTTCGTATTTTTTGTTATTGATAGCACAGTAATATCCCACTGCATTCTTCTACCTCAGTTTGTTTATTCATTCTCCAGGCATTTGGTACCCACATTGTTTCTAGTACATTACTAGCACAAAAACTCTTATGATGAATATATTTGTGCTAACATTGGGCCTTTTTGTTTTTTAATTCATTAGGATCTCTTAATAGGATTTGTGGATGTTTTATTTACTTTTTTAGTACAGTTCCAAATTGTTTTTCAGAATAATTTGAGCAGGTCACAATTCCACCAACATGATAACTTTTGTCTCTCCAGGTTCTTCAGACTGATTTATTTCTCCGACTGCTTTTTAGTTTTCTTTGCTAGTACCTCATGTCATGTACACTAACCATGGGTGTTCCCCAAAACTCTGTTCCAAGCTCTGCTCTCATCTGTATGAGGATTTTTCCCAGTCTATATATCTAACTGTTGTCTTTTTGCTGAGCTAAAATCATTCATCTCCAACTGGCTGCTGAACATCTCAAACTGGATGTCCTTGTACTCATCTCATACTCAACTTGTCCTTAGCAGAAGCCAACTTCTTTTTCCTCAAACTTTATGCTGCTCCAAACTTACTTATTACTGTTGAGGGCTTCACTACTCTTCCAGATTCTCAAGTTCACATTCTTAGTGTCATTCTTAATTCCTCACTTTCTTTCACACACATCCAGTCTGCTGCTGAATCTTTCCATTTTTACTTTCACCAGATATCTATAAGATATTATCTACAAGACATTACTTTCTCTTCACTTATGATTACAACCCTAGGTCAGAACCTCATCATCTCTCGCCTGGACTTGTTTTCTTACTAGTCTCCCTAGCCATCTCTCCTCATTCCAGTCCATCCTTTACTCAGCTATCAAAGGGATTTTTCTAAAGCAAAGGTCTGACCATATCTCCGCACCCCCAACTCAGTGAGCTCTAATACTCTTCATTACCTCCAAGAACAAAATAGAGTCTTCACTTTAGCACTTCTTACCATTCCAGCTTTAATCTTATTCCCTCTACAAATTCTGGTACAGCTCTACCAACCTAGTTGTATTTCCTCCAACACAGCATACCATCTCCTCTGTCTGGGCCTTTTCCTTGGCAATTCTTCCTCTCACCATTGCCTTTTAGTTGTTCTGTCTTCCTTCAAGACTGAACTCAAAGGCCGCTTTCCGCAGGAGGCCTCCCTAGTCTTCCAGCTGCTCATGCCTTTTTCTTTCTGATTATATTGTGACTATGCTGTGTATGTATCTTGTTAGGGACCCAGTTGTTTCCGTATTTCCTTTCCCCCTCACCTTTATGATGTACACTCCTTGAAGGCAGGGACGGTTTCCACTTTTCCTTTTATCCCCAGTATTTACATACTGCTTGGCATATAGTAAATGCTTAATTTGACTGATAATGGATTTGTACATCTATGTAATTGTATTAAAATAGTCCCCTTTCACTTATTTGTAAGACTTCTGGCATAAAATGAGCATTGTTTTCTTTGTAAAACTTTCTTGAATCTGTTTATATAATTATGTAGTTTCATGTGTCTGATAATACCAGCTAATTGTTTTCCTAAAGTTGAACCATCCTTACATCCCTGCTATAAATTTAATTTAATTATAGTACATTATTTTTTTGATACATTGTTCAAATTTCTATTGTTGTTGTACTAAAATCTGATTTAAAATTTTAGCATCAGCATTCGTTATTTTATTTTTTTCTTTTTGGAGGGCGGAAGGCAGGGCAGTTGGGGTTAACTTCCCCAAGGTCAAATAGCTAGTAAGTATTAAGTGTCTGAGGCTGGATTTGAACTCAGGTCGTCCTGAATCCAGGGCCCATGGATTCACTGTGCCATCTAGCCACCCCAACCAGCCTTAATTATTGATAGTTGTTTAGGGTTCTTTCTTTTTTTTTATATTGTTTTGGGTTTTAAGACCATCCCCCCCAAAAGGAATTAGAGTGCTTTCTTAAACTTTTATAATACTTTATGTAGTTTAGGTATTAATTACTTTTTACATATTTTGTTTTCTTTTAAGTGTTTTGCTTTTATTTTCCTCTGTTTATGAATTCATCTTCATTTTCTTTTTAAATTAAAGACTTATCAATTTTGTTAATCTTTTCAAAGAACCTTCCTTCTTACATTCCCATTGCATTATTAAAAGTTCTGGTGTTTTGGGGCGGCCAGTAGCACAGCGAGTAAGAGCACCGGCCCCAGTGTTGGGATGACCTGGGGATCGAATCCGGGCTCAGACACTTAGCACCCACACAGAAACACCAGGCCGTGTAACCTTGAGCAAGTTACTTAACCCCAATTGCTTAGGGGCGGCCAAGTGGCTCAGCGAGTAAGAGCACTGGCCCCAGTGTCGGGATGACCTGGGGATCAAATCTGGACTCTGATATTTAGCACCACACCCAGAAATAACTGGCCGTGTAACCTTGAGCAAGTTACTTAACCCCAATTGCTTTAAAAAAAAAAGTTCTGGTGTTTTTACCAAGAAAAGCCCTTGTTATGAAGTAATAAACATTCTAATAATTTTAAGTTGTTTTTGATAATTAAAAAAAAATACATTTCAATAGAGTAAGCTCAGGCATTTCCCTTAGATGTTCTGATTTATATGCAGATACTATAGTTTCTTGAATTAACAGACCATTAGCTTCTGGTTCTCTCTGGTTCAGTGTTGACACAAGAAGGGACTCACTAAATGTTGATTGAATGACTGAGATGCAACTAACCTCTTTTTAAATCCTTAAAAGGTATTTATTGTTGATGAGCATCTCTAGTAAGCATTTTATGTTATAATAATAGTTCTTCCATCTCTAGAACTCACTGTTCCAGAACTCATTCCTTTATTCTTGTGATACATACTAATGAAATAATAGATTAAGTGTGCCATTTAATACTATTGGGACATAATTCTTGCATACATATGAAAGTCACGAAATAGAATTTTGTCATGCATAAATTCCCCCCCCCCTTTTTTTTTCAAAACAGAAGTAACCACTTTATGTTTAAAAAACAACTACAACAAAAGCAGCCTGCAAATCACCACCACTCCAAAAATCCATCCAGTTACCTGAAATTTGCATAGAAGTGATAGATTCTAGAAAGAAAGAACTGGTGGTGTTCATTCAGGAACAGAGGGTTATATTAGTGATGTGTTTTCTTATTTACAGAGACCAAATAATTCTAGATGCTTATGACACACAGTAGAGAATCATCATCACCATTAAATAGCCCTTCTGTCAATAGATGCCCTTTCCCTGTGTATTTTGTACCTATTTGTTGTTCAGTTGTTTTCAGTCGTGGGTCATCTCTAGTTATCCTGATCCAAATCTGGCTACTGGACCCAGATGGCTCTCTTGGATACTCAGAAAATTTTTTGTCATCGAAATGAAGTGTAACCAGAGTGAGAGAGAGAGTGTGTGTGTGTGTGTGTGTGTGTGTGTGTGTGTGTGTGAGAGAGAGAGAGTTTGAAGCATGGGTATATTTTGTCTTGATGCTCATCTATAGGTTTTCTTAAATTGAACCCCTCCCCCTTTTCTCCTCCCCTGTATTCAGAGAGCTCAGCAAGAAAAGTTTTCCTTTTTCCAAGTAAATCACATTTTAAAAGATTTTGTGTATTTTTCCTAGCATGCAATGATGCTTCCTGTTTTAACCCATCATATCCGTTATCACCAATGCTTAATGCATCTCGACAAGTTGATTGGTTATACTTTCCAAGATCGTTGTCTGCTACAGGTAAGAACCGTTTTTCTTTCTTATCTAAAAGACAGTATATTTTTATTCCATGAACACAGCTTGCTGTGTTCTCCTCTGGTAGAAGAGATCTTTAGAACAGAGTTTCTTAGCCTAAGGTTAAGATTTCAGGTGTTCTATGAACTTTGGTGGGAACACAATCCTACTTATTTTTCTCAATGCTTAACTGAAATTTAGCATTATTTCAGTTATTTAAAAATAATTATTCTGAGGAGTATATAGTCTTCATCAGACTGGTAAAATAGCACATGAAAGAAAAAAGGTTTATAATGCTTTCTTTAGAGTCTGACTTTTTATCCCTTCTTCTGTTTTATATTTCTGTTTGACACTTTAAAACACTTTCTCTCATGGCTAGAGCCCACCCAAGGCCAAAGTGTTAAATAATTGGTGTTCATCTGCTTTGGATACCACTCTTTTTGTCATTTATTATCCCTTTTACTTAGTGTTCTTGTTCCTAATGGTTTGAAAAGATCTGAAAGTCATTCCTACTAAGGTATAAAACTCACTGGCAAGTCTTAATGTTATCACTTAGAGGCATTTGGCATTTGAAAGAAAGTTTGCTATAATAAAAGGAACCCTGGACTTTTAGCCCATGTGTTGGTTTGAACAATTTCAAGCTATGTAAGTGGGCAAGTTAAGTTTACATATATGAGGTTTAGTATCCTCGTTTGTAAAATGGAAATAATGTATTGCTAACTTACCAGGGTTTTTGTGAGGTAAGTGCTTTGTAAACTTATAAAGTACCTTATGAATATAAATGATTCATTAATGAATCTTTAATTTTAGAATTTTAGGTGAAATGGATAGAGGTATTTTTTGAAAATGAGTTCTTTTGTTACCCTTGAAATCATACCAAATTGATAAACTGATGTGCTTAAAAGTGAGATTTGCACCGTATATACTCTGATAAGTGTAAGCAGATTTGGATTGGGAAAAGAGAATGGAAACATCAGGATTTGCAGCTTGACTTATAGCTGGAACAACACCAAGAAAATAGCCATTTCATTCTTTAGGGGAAAGAATTGGAAGGATAGACAAATGGTACCTGTGTTCAGAGACTGTAAAAGTGAGTTTGTTTAATCTAAATTTTAGCTGGCAATGACTCATCCAAGTCATCACCTAAACTTTGGAATGAATCCTGATCATGCTCGTAACTCCTTATCCAACTGTGGCATACGTCAACCCAAATATGGAGACAGAAAAGTACATCACATGCACATGAGGAAAAAAGGTTTGCGTGTATTATTTTCAAGATGTTCTTTCTTCCACTGCTAGTATTTCAACCTTTGCTCTGTACTGTTATTTCAAGGATCTTGGGAAGGGAAAAGGTCTTGGATTATTTTCTCAGTGTGGAATGGTCTACTTTGTAATTTTTTTAAAGTAATTTTTAGTGTCTCTGGGTCTTTATAAAGTAATAACATTCATTTTGAATAAGTATTACAATAAGACTTGATTTTTTTATAAGCTATTTATCTCCCAATAAGTGAATTTCATTGGACTGTTCTTTCTTTTGGGGAGATTTTTTTTTGTGTGTTTTACAAAGAAATAAATATAAGCTGTTTGTAATTCTAGAAATTTATCAAATTGTTCCACAATTGTGAAGCATCGTAAAATTAAGTTGGCACATAGTAGATGGTGGAAATTTTTTTGGTTTGTTTCTCAAACAGTGTTTGCATGTGTGTTTGTATTTTCTCTGTTCTTTATTTTGAAAATAGGAATTAACACCTTAATAAATATCATGTCACGCCTTGGTCAAGATGACCCTACTCCTTCCAGGTAAAACAAAACAAAACAAAACAAAAACCTTGTATTTTGGTTTCCTGCTTGTATCATTTTAAAAGATTCTTTTATAAATGTACTTTATAGAAGAGTACTCTGAAAAGTTAGTGTATTTTTTTTACAGAGTACTCTAAAACACCTACAAAAAGCAGTATTTTATCATTATAAATATTTTCATTATTGTTTTTCTTTCTTGGAATATGAGAAAACAAATAACATTTTAGTTTAGTGTAACTTTTTTTCCATGTAAAATTTAATTCCCCTCCTCTGCACCCCCTGTCCCCCAATTGTTTTCTTTCACTTTGGATCTTCAGCTCCAGTCACATATGTAATAGCTGCTATCTTTGTAAGCATCTGTCCCCCTTCTCTAAATGTTGTGGAATACTATATGGATTCAGGTTATGTGGTATGTGGCTGATTAGCTCAGTTGGTTAGAACACATGCTAATGAGGCCAACTAAGGTCATTCGTTCAATACCTATGGGGGCCAGTTAGAATCATTCTGTTTCACAGCCACAGACTGAACCCGAACTCCAGCAAGCCGTCTCACAAATGTGTGCCCTTGAGTGCAAGGAAGATCAGGTGAGGAGAGTATGGATGGATCAGCGCAAATCTGTCACCACCACTGGAAAATGATATCCCGTGAGGAGCTCAGTAGTACAGTGTATCATATTTGTAAATGAAGGACGATGTGTTATTTTTTTGAGGGAAAGGAGAGGAAATTGCCTTAGAGATCTCGTGTGCGTGTGCGAGTGTGTGTGTGTATTTGTATGTTTTCCAAAAGTATATAGCAAATGCTATAGAGTGATTATTTAAGAGAAGTGCTTATAGGAATCTAGTACTGATTGCATGGGAAAAAAAGAAAGATGGGATGAAGCAAAGGGTGACATTTACACAGCTAGGATGATAAGCACTAAAGCTGGTGAAGTGCAATAATAATTTCTTTTACCAGCTTTAGGTAATGTGATTTCTTCCTCCCACCCTCGTGCCTCTTTCCTCATGTGTTGCATCTTTCTGTACTTGGCTTGTCCTGGTCCCCCATCTTCTAGAGGTATACCACAAACCAGAATCACATTTTAAAGCTTGAGATTAAAGGTGGTCAAACAACTTCCTACTTGGCTTACCAGAATATTCTGAAATGAGAAAAGTATTATTCAATTACAGAATCTTCACTCATGCTCTCTGGGACATTGTGAGCCATGATTCTTTCGAACTTGTTATGATAGAAAACCTCTATGTGATCAGTTTGTGTTTTAGTTACTGATAATTTAATGATAATAAGAGTTAAGCTAAGCAGTTACCACAGTGATGTGCATGCAATTGGCGCGCAGTTAATGCTTTTTGATGTTTCCCAAATCTAACTTGCTATTTCAGCTATACCTTTTCTAGCATTGTACAAGTTTCAGGATCTTCATGTTTTTCACATCTATAAAGCAAACAGTTACAGCTGCATGCAGTACAAATACTGTCTTCTAAAGATTACTGCTATTTTCATCTCTTTGCATTTAAAGGTGATATTTCCCAAGACAACAAGTAGTCTTTTCTAACTGTTCTTTGATTTGTGGCCATTGCTATTATTTGCAGGATTTAGCCCAAAGCCTTTTCTCAGAAAGACCTTCAGTTCAATGGCTAAGTACCAGGCTGGTCTGTCTTCTGCTGTTCCTCAGCAGTCCACAGCAAGCCCACATTGGAACTGCACTCCACAGTATTTATTCTTCATTCAAAGGAAGTCTGATGGGTGTTAAGAATCTTGAGGCGGTTGGTTACCTACTATGTTATTTTTCAGTAATAGTGAATTCTCTTTAAATAATTCACTCTTTCCTTTTTGTTACTGAATTTCCTGTTGTAAAATTGGATTAAATAGCATAGAAGGTATTCAGAGGTCTTAAAGTAAATGCTACAAAATCATAAATAGACATACCTTCTGCCCAAAGCAACGACTGCTATACCTTGGCACCTGTGAAAAGTGGGGGCCCTTGCTGTATGTGATTTTTTTTCCTGAGAATGATAAAGCCAGTGGGGTCCCTTTTCAAAGTTTTAACTGGTATTTAACTTTATGGTAATACTACAAAATGATGGTATTACTTAAGAATTGGAAAAACCAGGTGAGTAAGAGGGATGATAGTAACCTAAAGCTTTTGAATATATCAGCTCTAGTTTCTACATCTCATTTAGGATTTCAAAGAGTGAAATTTTGGAGACTTTTAAGATTATCTGCTATCATTCTGGTTACCGGTTGGAAAAGCATAAATCATTTCTCTTACAATGTATCAACCAGAATCTCAACAGCCAAATAGTGATCCTACCCACCAATTTTTAAAGCCTGTTGAGGGAAGCTAACCACATCTGTCTCAGTTGAATTTTTGTTTTTAACTTGTAAATTAAGATGGCATAAGGTTTGAGGCTTTAAAAAATAAATCACAAAAGTAATCTAAAAGTATCAGTAAGACCTTTGGAAAAAGGAAGTGCACAAAAGGCAGTGATACAGATATTTGCCCTATTTTGTATTGACTGAGTCATTGCTGACTAAAATGTTGTTGAGTGTCTAATTTAGTGACATGAAGAAATTAGCTATTCATTAGTATAATTTAGCCATAATGCTTTTTTTCAAAGAGGAATGATGACGCCGATGCTTATTGAATGTGTACTAATTTTTTTTTTACATATTAAGGAAACACAAAGGATGTAAAAAATTCAGTCTATTGTTTTAGTTCATGGCACAGTGACTCTGCTAATAAATAATGATTCATTGCTCAGAACTTCTATAGAGTAGAAGTTGTATCACCTTATAGAGAAGAGTCCCCTATACCCATTTGTTAGGGATGCTGATGGGAGTCCTGCATTGTGTGGAAAGTTGAACTAGATGATCTCTTAGGTCACTTACAACTCAAAATCTATGATTATATGGGTTCTTTAATGCTTTAGTACCTAAGGATCCATAAGTGAATTCTTAGATTGGCCTAAATACTAAATTCCATTCTTTGGCAAATGGTACAGTGGTCCCGTAAGTGTTATAGTTAGCATTGTCTGACTTGGTAACTTCTATGTTAAACCACTCTTTGTTTACTACTCATATAAACATGACCTGAGTCATCAGAAACTTTTTAGAACCTCTAAAGAGAGTGATTTTTAAAATTAAGTTATCTGTGGACATGAGACAAAAGAACAGAGGACGTATTAGTACATTTCCTAACAAAGCCTAACAGGCTCAAAAGTTAATTTTTTAAAAAACAAACATAAGCTTAAAAATTTTTCAACAGAATTATAAAAGTTTGAGATAATTCATTTGTAAGTTTAGTTGTAAATGTATACTCTAATAAAGAGAAAAATTCTTAATCCCTGGTAGTCTTCCCATTTACTAAAAAAAACTGAGAATACTGACTGTATTTTAATTTGAATATTAATCTACATTTGCAATTAAGATCCTGGTTTAAACCTCACTTTCCCAAATTTTACAAAAACAGATTAATCTCATTGAGCAAATTTTATTAAAAATACTGTGTAGTTCAAAGTCATTTTTATTCTCTAGAGGGTTATATTGCTTCTTGTTGAATAAAATTACAGTATAATCAAAAAGTGATTAATTAAAAGTACTAATTTTTTTTTGTTTTCTAAACCCCTTCTTCCCTTATAATTTAGACTTAAAGTTTTGTTAGTATTTCATGAAATAGCATTTTCCTTTCCTTTAAAAAACCTATATCATTCCTCTTTATTACTGAGCCTTTGGTATTACAATAAGTCACTCTTTTCAGAGTTCTGTGCAGTCATTCAATTAGTTTTATGCGCTGACATTTTCTTTCTTCTAGTGCCTTTTTAATGCTTGAATTACCCTTTTTTGGTTTTATTTTTTATGGTAACACAGGTGATTAATCATAGGACCATAAATCTAAAGCTGAATGGAACCTCAGAAGCCATTTAGTCCAAACTCCTCAGTTTATAGGTGAGAAAACTGAGATACAGGAATATTGTGACTTGCTCAAAGTCTCATGGAGAGTGTCAGAGGTAGGATTTGAACCCAAATATTCTGATTCCAGAGGCAACAGGCTTTCCATTCTACCTTAGAAGATGTTTGTTTTGTAAGCAACTTATAGGAATTTCTGATAAAATATGGTTCTGAGGCATTTCTGAGTCCTGAGGCTTTTCCCCAAGGCATTTTTAGATATACTCTTTTCTTGGACTTACTTAACATGTTCAAAAAAGTTCTCATTTGAAACCATCAGAACCAGGTTTAACAAATTTTTCTTGTTAAAATTATTTTCCCTTAAAGTTAAAAAACTGGGAATGATAGGTTTGCTACAGATAAGAAATTTGTAATGACTGGGGGAAAAAATGAATTATTATCCCTACTTTACTAATAACCTCGATTTCTCATTCATACAAGTAATTAACGAGGGCTTGCTAAGTTCTTGCAGTCTTAGCCAGTGTGGAGAGTACAAAAGAGAAATAAAACAGTCTCTGCCCTAGAGGAGTCTGTAATTTAGGTAGAGTGAAGATAGGTCAGGAGCTGGGGAAAATGTCAGACTTGCCTCCTGTTTGAAGTGAAGAAGTCAGACAGGTAGCATAAGGGCCAGTCAGTCACACACTCAAAAAGATGGGTCAAGGCAGGGAAGTTGAAGGGGGCTGTTAAGGCAAGGGCCAAGTTTGTGGTAACAGGAACTGATCTTGGAAATGAGCAGGCTTCACTGTAGTCTTCCTGTGAAATGCCACCTTTTAAATAGACAGCACAGAGCACCTTAGCTTGTAAGAAATCCATCATGGTTTCCACCCTCCATTCCCCTTGGGTTACACTATTAGGAATCTAGACTTCATTTCAGGTGTCTAGTTAGACTTGGGAAACAGCAATTGGGTCTTTCCTGTAGAAGATGTTTTGCATGCCTGGGGCGTGCAATCAGTCTCCAGGTTTTTTCTTCCTTTAGTTCTAATCCATCCACTAGGACCAGAGGGTCTGAAAAATTGAAATCAGAGAGAGCTAAGAAACTACTGTAATAAGGAATCTACTGTATCTATTCATCTTTTACTTTTTACTGTTTCAGAACATTTACTTGTATATTAGTGTTATCAACTAATATGAAAAAAAGGAAAGGACATTTTTTTTTTTTTTTGGTGAGAGGAATACTCCTAATTCTAAATGGAACAATCAAAATCAGTGGAATAATTTCCAGATAGAGTCATAATCACCATTAAATAGCACTTCTGTCAGTAGATGACCTTTCCCTGTGTACTTTGTACCTGTTTGTTCAGTTGTTTTCAGTCATGGGCCATTTCCAGTTGTACTGATTCGTATCTGGCCACTGGACCCAAATGGCTCAGGAGGAGAAAGTGAGGCTGGTGACTTTGCACAGCCCTCCTTCACTTAAATCCAGTTCACTTGCATGTCTTGGCATTACCTCCGTGAAGCCATGATCCTCTTCAAAAATGAAGGGCAAACAAACAACAGCAACCTCTTGCTATAAAGAAATTGATCCATAGGAGAGGAAAGTGCTCAGATTTTCTCGGATGGGAAGTTCAGATTCTATGGGATTCTAGGTTTACAGCTGGCCATCTAATTCAATACCCACCTTTTAGAGATGAAAAAATTAAATCTCAGAGAGGTTAAGTAGCTTTCTGAAGGCCACACAGGTGGTTCCTTTCTCCAGGGCCAAAGTTTTGTCCACTATACCACACTGCCTTTAAAAAAACAGGATATTCTACATCATTACCCACATACCATCTAAATTCTAAGTAGAAAAGCAGAGTGTTATTGACAACAAAATGAATTTCATGACATATTACTTGTAAAGCTATCTTGTTAAAGTGAAAAGGGTGCTGGAAAAGTCCTGTGTCCTCTTCTAGTCCTGCCATTTCCCAACTTTGTGACCTTGGAGTCATTCTTTGGATCTTAGTTTTCTCATCTATAAAATAGTAACAACAATAGCTTCCTTGTTACTTTTGCTTTGTAGAGTAATTGTTAGGATCAAATGAGATAATATCTATGAAAATTCTTTGTAACCATAAAGTATTTCTGAAATATAAGTAATCAATAGGCATTATTATAATAAATGTAATTATTATAATATATAATAAACATTATAAGAGCCTACTGTGTGTCACACACTGTGCTAAGTGCTGGTATAATAAAGGCAGAAATGAAAGAGTTCATGCTATCAAAGAACTTAAGTATAGCAGCTATTGCTGTTTTTAGTCAAATATATGATATGGTAGTTAGGGGTTTTATTAATATGTTTTGTGCACATACTGAATCGTCTTTGGGTCTCTTGCTTAATTAATACAGTGTATTTGTGCCCATTTGATAAAACTTTAAAATCAATTTTATTATTTTAAATTATTATGATGACTTGTAGTTTAACATGCTTTTGCTAGTAGGACATTGTTGGTCCTTTCTACTCTTTATTTGATGTCAACTACTTATTAGGGAAATATTCTATGACTATAGCATTATGCAAGCATGAAAAGATAGTCCACTTTATAAGCTTCCAGGAACTATTTTTTATAAAACATAAAACTATATTTAGCAACAGACTGGAAGGATCCTTCTGAGGATGACCTCATAGTCATTCTTAGCACATGTAATGGATCAAAGTATACCTTTAGTCACCTAGCTGGAAAGATTTACTATCATTTGGGCCATAGGATCTTGGATTTAGAGTTGGACTTACAGATCATCTAAGTCAAACTTCTCATTTTACAAAGGCCTAGGGAGGTTAAATGACTCATCCACTGTTGGACAGGTTGTAAAGATTTGAATTCTGGGCTTTGGACTACAAATAAAATGCAAGATCCACTGTACCATGCCATCATCCTTAAGTTGATAAGACCTTTAAGTTCTGTTTCCTAGGAATGTTCACAAGTAAGGAAAACTGATCCAGATGATGATAAGATGAAATTAAACCTTCACTATGACAGAATATTGTTATTGCATTCCAAATGCCACCTTCTAAAAAAAAAGTGTCTTAGGCCTCAGTGCTGAGAATAGTAGTTTTATTGCATTGTGTCTTTGAGAAATAGCCAAGTAGGAGTTTTTCTTATCTAAGAGCTAAATCCTATATTTCTTTTCTTTAAGTATACATATTATACATAGGTATGCATATACATACTACTTTAAATGATCCTCTCTGTACAGGATTAACCACAATGAACGTTTGGAATTCCTGGGTGATGCTGTTGTTGAATTTCTAACTAGGTGAGTGTACTTTTCTGTTGTTTGCCCATTAGTTCTGTATCCAGTTACTTCCACCTCATATATTGCCTTCTTTGCAATTAGTTTAATGAAAAAAAATAAGCAGATTTTAACAGTTGAGTCTTTTCTATCCACAGTGAAACTAAAAAGCTACACCTCTCCTACTGATTGCCTTAGTATCTTGCTATCACAGATGGTATAATCAAAATTACAAGATAAAAGGCAATGTCTGTCCTGTCAGATTCTTATTAAAGTTCCTGACAACTGTAAGACATCTGCTTGTCTTGGAATAGGTGCCTTCAAGCTTAAATTTAATTTATAGAGGAAGAGATATTTTTAAATGCATTTTTTTCTTTGATTTGTCTTCATTATCAACTCCCACCCTTTCATTTGTAAAGGATATATGGATAAGTGATTATGAATGGTATAGTGCTGTTTGTTTCTCTCTCTTTAAAAAAGAAGCCTTGTTCTGAATATTTGAAAATCTCAAAATGTTTATTATGGAAAGAAAATGCAAAGAAAAAGAAAAGCCACAACTGAAGAGCTAATATAACTGATTCACAGACTATAGTGGTATATCATATAAACAAATAGTATTGATGATAAATTGTTTTTCACTCATTTCAATTGTGTCCAACTTTGTGACCCCAGTTGATGGTTTTCTTGGCAAAGATACTAAAGTGGTTTGCCATTTCCTTTTCCATCTCATTTTACAGATGAGGAAACTCAAACAGGGTCACATAGCTAAGAATTTTCTGAGACCAGATTTGAACTCAGGAAGATGAGTATTCCAGGCCTGGAACTCCATCCACTGTGTTATGTAGCTGCCCTTTGCATTTATAATTGCTATTTGTCATATAGTTTATAAGTAACAAATATACATTTCACTGTACATAATACAGTATTTATACCACATATGGTAGGGATACTTTTCCAAAATTTACTCCTGTTGGAGAATTTTGAATAATTTTTTAAAAAGGAACACTTTAAAAATATTTTTTCTTTAAAAAGTCTTTATATTTTAAACATATAAATGGAACTTTATTGCTACAAGATATTTCATAAACTTTTAGGGGGGGAAAGGAAAGGATTTCCTTTTTGTTTTCTGAAGTTCATTGATGGTAAGTACCATATGAAAATGAGATAGCTTTTACAAATATCTGAGTTTAAAAGTTCTGCCTCTGGCATATATGTCTGTGTGACCCTAGACAAGTTACTTATTTTCCCAATGCCCCAGACAATTCTTTTAAGACATCAATTCTCAGACTTTTTGATCCCAAGACCACTTCTACTCAAATTTTATTGAAAACCCTGTCTCCCTTACCACTTCCTTCCTCTGAACTTTTCTTTATGTTGGTAATATCCATCAATATTTACTATGTTAGAAATCAGTGCAAAAAAAAAAGTAATAATATTGTGATGGAAAGTTTTGACTTCATGGAACCGCTTCAGGAATTCTCAGTTGCTCTGAAACTACATGTTGAGAACCACTGTTATGAGACAAGTTAGAGTATAGGCGCTAACCCGCATTGGTGGAGAAGTTTCCTTCCTGGCATCTCCATTACTATTGAAATCACTGGACCTTTCCAAGAAGAAGAAAAACTTGAATATGATGTCTTTTAAAAAGAGTCATGCCCTACTGCTCTTTGACCCCTCTCTTCACATATTTCTCTCTCATATGCTCTCTTCACATATGCCTCTGCCACTCCACAGTATGAAGAAGTTTCATTCGAATTCCAGTAGACAAAGAGTTGATGATGAGGGCTTGGAAAATGGCTTAGAAATTTAGGAAACACAAAGTTTTTCCTCCCTATCATTCCATTTTTTATTCTAGCCCATTCCAAATGCTTCTGTCTTCATACAGGACTTTGAAATAGCTCCATAGGAACCTTACAGTGGAGACGTGTGAGAGGTCTAGCCTTTCTGTCAGTGGGGCTATCACAAATGGAGTTGTCAGTCTAACATATGGTGATTGGGATTTTTCAGGCCTGTGTTTTTCCTCAGCCTTTGCGACTCCAGAGAAACCTTTAATGTCAACAGCCCTTTTTTTGTGTTTATCAGTGAGTCTGTTGTTGCTGTTTAATAACCATTACAAGACACATTCCTAAAACATTTTTCTCCTGTAAGTTATATCCAAAATATTATGTTCAGGTTCTTGTGAATTAAAGCAGCAGCTAGAAATTTATGAAATGTATTTATTTTATATATGATATGTTTACATATATTTTTTTTCAGTGTCCATCTGTACTACCTGTTTCCCAGCCTAGAAGAAGGAGGATTAGCAACCTATCGCACAGCTATTGTGCAGAACCAGCATCTTGCTATGTTAGCAAAGGTATGTAAAGTGTTTAAATCATTAAGCTCCTTTTATAGCGGTGTCTATCATACTTTTTTCCCAGCCTGTTGCTGGTTTTGCATTTGAGTAAGAGAAACTCAGTTATTAGTTTCTCGAGAAATTCCTTTGGCATTTTTCAAATTCTTTGGGGGAAGTTACAATTTGTAGTCCAAAACAGAGTTTCAGATCATATTTGGCTTGTGTTCTCTCCTGGGTACCTTTGTGAGTTCAGCAACCAGCTAATGAATTCCACAGTGAGTTGACTTAATAAAAGATGAGGAAATAATTGAACAGATGTACATAGTCAGAGAGTTAAGCATTTGGGATATAGAAACTTTGGAAAAATGCAGGAGAAATTGAAATATTTTATACAGCTTATTTTAGTGTGTGTATATTGCCTTTACTTTTTACTATTACAAGCAGGATAATGGCTTTAGAAAAAGAATAAATACTTTTATTCATTTTTCTTTATTTTTATGTTAATTTCTTAGTGAGTTTTTTAAACCTACTATTCCTAAAAGGTTAAAATTTGATACAGAAAATTTAATTCTTAGTAATAGGCTACTGTGACTTTTTTTTTTACCTAGCCAAAGCATTAATTTTCCTTATTCCTGTCCATGATATTGTAGAATAGTGACTCAGTGCTTTATTTCATTCTTGTTTTTAAATTATTTTTATTAGGAATAACAGTAAGACTAACAAGTGCCACATACAGTACTTAAACATTCACTTACTTCTTAATTTACATTTTCTTATTTTATCTTCCAAAAAACCCTGTGTTTAGTCTTGCAGACTTCCTTATTTGCAACCTAGGGCTACTATCTTAACACCCCACACTCTCCCCTCACCCAAAAAAACAGAAGGAAAAAGAAAGATCAGCACAACAAATGCTCCTACTTTTTTTTATGATCTCTATGTTAAAAGTTTAATATTTAGTGGAAAGATTTGTCTAATTGTTTTCTGATATTTTGCATATATTTCCTATATTTGTTATTGTTAATATACAGATATTTTCCTCATTGTTCCCTTGGCGTATTACATTGTAAAACAATAGATTACTATTAAAACTGTTCTTCAGTTATTTATTGAGGAAATATTGGCAGACTATGGGAAACTAACTTAACATAAAAATTGAAACTGTTCTATAGTACAGTAAATGTTGTCCAAAAGAATTGAAAGCAGGGTGGCTAGGTGGCACAGTGAATAGAGCACTGGCCCTGGAGTCAGAAGGACCTGAGTTCAAATCTGGCCTCAGACACTTAACACTTACTATCCATGTGACCTTGGGCAAGTCACTTAACCCCCAATTGCCCTTCCCCCCCCCCCCCCCCAAAAAAAAGAACTAAAAGCATGACGTTTCCATTTTGACTGAATACTGTTCATAAGTGCTACAGACTGGTAAATAGAAATTGAAAATGAAAGTAGCCAACCTTGTTCTTTCCAGGTTAGAAGAAACTAGATTTATAACTTAGATCTTTTTTATTTTTGATTCTGTGAAACATATGGTATATTAAAGTTTTAGGTACATTAGATAATCATTTAGCATCTTGAAAATGGGAATTTGTTATTTGAAGTAAATAAACATCTATATTAGGTATGATAGCATGTATTTTACAGACATCACCTTATTTCATATATTTCCTGATTCACTAGAGCATTATACCCTGGTATTCATGGATCCTTGTGTTTTGTTTGACTTAGGTCTTTTATACGTCTCTATCTACTGATGCTGTTAAAGCTAAGAATATCACAGCAACTGATCTCCTTAATCTTCATTATTGATTCAGTTCTATTGATTTTCAGGTGTAGACCTCATGTTTTCCAAGTACTAAATAGTTCTGTCATTGAGAATTTTGTACTCTGCCATTTTCTCTGAAGTTCACCTGCTCCATGTTTGCTATAGTTTAGCTGAGGAAGAGGTGATCCCTTTATATCATCCCTTTAGATCTGTCTGTACAAAACTGTGCATTGTGAAAAAATAGCATTTTCCAATAATATTAAAACTTATTTCTAAGATTACATCTCTAAATTGTGTTTCTTTCTGTCTGCCTGCCTCTTAAATGTATTATAGGGTGCTAAAGGAGAAAATTATTAGGTGTTGTAATTCAGTATAAACTTTAATACATAGTAAGGGCAAGCCAGGATTAACTCAGACATAATTTTATAATACATAAATCTTTCTTCTTAGATCTAAGTAAAAAAAGGAAGGAAAAATCAAGTTGGAGGGAATGATGTGTTCATAAGCGAGGAAATTTGTGAGTCTCACAATAGTAAATCTACTTCTCCCAAGTATTACCCAAGAGGAGCTGGCAAACAGATTTCCCTTTCTAAGCTGTTAAGTGAAGATAAATTATGTATCACAGCCCATGACATGCTAGGATTAGATTTTATTTTCTGGAAGAGGTAAAAATTGGTTTATTTCATGTGGCTAAATTTCTAGGTGATAATTTCCATATGAAAAGGTGAACTAAGATATTAAGAAATCACAAGAGTTAAAACAGTACAGCAATGTGAACTTCTTATTGCCACTATCTCTACTTCCTTTCAAGTTCTTATTACCATTCCTAAGGTAATTTCCAAGAATTTAGTACCACTTGTACTAGGATTACTAAGGTAGATCATATTATATGCAGGTAGTTCAAAGACTAGTAACTTGCCCCATCTTAAGTACCACTTTGTTTTGTTTTTTTTAATTCTTTTAGATAGATCCTGTTATTTCATTGGCATAAGAAGGTCCAGATCACATCTGTTTTGTAACTTAGATAGTTTCTAGGCAGCAGTGAAAGGTTAAGTGTCTTACCTGGAGTCAGACAGTTAATATATAGCAAAGGCAGGACTGAAGCCCAAATCTGCCTGACTCCAAGGCCAGCTCTATCCATTATGCCATATTAGCTCTCTTAACAGATACTTACTTAGTATTTACTATATGAAACACCAGGTACCTGGTGTATCTCTCTGTACTAAGTCAGCACTTAATAAATGTTTGTTGAATTCTAACTTTTAGATTCAAAAATTAGAAGAGACTATTAAACAACATTATTATATGACTTAGTTTTTAGAGTAGGTTATATAATATTGAAGCATAGGATATTAAAATTTAGAATTGTAATATCTGTTCCTTTCACTTATCGTGGAATGATTTGTGTCTTTTGGTCTAATAAAAAAAATGCTACTTTGGTTCTGAGGGAATCCAGCAAGGTAAGATTTGGGTTTGTGGTTTTGCTATTTTCTGCCAAGGTCTTCCATTTGACTTTGGACAAGTTACTTAATCTTTTGGGCCACAGTTTCTTCATCTGCATAATGAAGGATCTCCAAAGTCCTAACTCTGGAGCTGATATTATGAAAATAATATTTTCAAGTATTCCAATGGATACAACCTAACATTGAATATGTCAGTCCCCTTTAGTTCACCATGGAGGGCATCAGCACCACATGCTTGAGGAAAGAAGAAAATAGACCTTTTGAATCTTAGACTACTTTTGTGGCCCCAGGAACACTTTGGGGCAAGGGTTAGCTAGAGTTTTTGTGGATTCCATGTGAAATTTGTTGTTAATGGGTCAGCATAAGTGTTGTAGAAGTAATTGGATCAGTTCTGGGCATCGTGATACAGGGGAGGAGACTCTGGCTAAGGAATTAGAGGACTTTGCCTCAAATCCCACCTCTCACATGTACTACCTCTGTGACCTTGGGTAAGACGCTTAAGTTTCCTGAGGCCTCAGAGGTCACTTCCGACTCTAAAAACCTATGACATCCTAAAGGTTTTATTTCACTCGCAGTAGTTCTGTTCCATTTTCTGAGGTTCCTGGTTAGATATGGTTCCTGTACTTCCTCTTGGATTTGATAGCCTGCATGAGAAGGAGGTTCAAGACTGACTTATTTTCAAAAAAGACCTTATATACATCAGTATCACTGACCTGACTATATAGTCACTGTAAGTGACAGAGTTTATAATGCTTTGTAATAATACTTTGTAAGTGTAAGATTGTTATTATGGATTTTGCTTGATTTGATTTCTTTATTTGTTCTTATTTTGCATTATTTTGATATTTGTAGAAACTTGAACTCGACCGATTCATGCTTTATGCTCATGGACCTGACCTCTGTAGAGAATCAGACCTTCGCCATGCTATGGCAAATTGTTTTGAGGCCTTAATAGGTAATATCTCTTATTACAAATCAAGCTCTTTGTTGCAAAGTTTTGGCACATGGATACATTTTCAGATATAAAATGCTTAATTGAATTGAATCTAATTCCACAGAGACATTTATTAAATGCATACTATTGACTCTGAGAATGCAAAGATAATAATGAATTAGTCTTGTGTTCAAGGAGCTTTCATTCTCTTAGTTGGGGGTGGGAAGGGAGAAAAATACAAGAGATATGTGAATACAAAGTATAACCCAAATAATAAAAAAAAATCTGAGATTTCAGCAACAATAGGAGTTTGGGAGAGATCCTAAAAATCCTTAAGTAGGTGTGAAAAAGGAGTGAATTTTAGACATGGAGAACAACCTGTTCAAAGGGACAAGTGTAATAGTTGGAAACAGGTGTGGGAAATAGCTAGCAGGCCAGTTTGACCTGAACAGAAAGTGTGTGGAGGGGAGTAATATGAATTAAGAATGGGAAAGGTGTGAAGGACTTTAAAAGGTCTCATTCCTGAAAATCTGTAGATAGACAATAAAGAAGTCACTGTTCACATAAGCAGAATAAAATTGGCCTTAGTTACAGGAGAACATGAATACTAATTAATTAGCAGTTATCTAAAGCCTTCAAATTATTTATGCTAAGATAGATGAGGAAAGCTTTGAAATATTTAAAAATCAATTTATCTTTTTGTAGAATTCACTCAATGAAAAATTAGAAAATTATAAGGTAAATATTAAGTGTATCTGATCACATTTCAAAGGTTTTGGTACTTATGTTCTCATTATTACTTACTTCCTTGGAAAACAGATTAATGTTTGACAGTCTATTTTTTCCACAGCAATAATCCTCAGACACTTTGTTGTAGCATGCTAGGGATTGTATCTTCTGGCAAGTATTGCCAGCTTCAACAGGACTGCCAATTTAGGTTTTTACTACAAAGCTAGAAAACCTTTTTTAAGGTATAAACCTGACAACAAACTCTGTTTGAGGTCCAGCCTGACTAAATTAGAAAAAACTCATCACCATAAGGGTGGCCAGTGGATGATTAATTTTTTTTTCAGCCATAGCAACTCATAAAGACTGTTCTTTAAAGCATTTTAAACCACCAAGACTTTTTGATCTTTGTCAATAGAGGGAGCGCTCACATTGATTAAATCACAGATCCTTGCAATAATATTTAAGTATTCTAGAGTAGTAATCACCTTAATTCTACTTAATATTTAGTGTGTACACTTTGCTTAATAATTACTTTATAGGTATGAACTCTTACACTCATTTGAGACTCTTATCATTCAGTTTACAGCAGAATTGTGCCCCTGAGCCCAGGCTCATATTTATCAGCTTCTGACTCTTCATCTGAATAGACCTTAAGCCATAAATTTTTTTAAAAGGACTTGATACTTTGCCTCAGACACCTACTAGGAAAATCATTTTTACCACCTATCAACCTAAGTTTCCTCATCTACAAAATGGAAATAATAACAGCACCTATGTCACAGGGTTGTTGTGAGAATTCAAATCAGATATATGTAAGGTGCTTTGCAGAAGTGACACGTAAAATTAGCTAATACTAGTTCTTCTACCACTTAATTCTTTCAGATTAAAAAAATATTAATCCTAACTTGATGATTCCTAATGTATTTGCTGTAGCCTTTTGTTTTTTTTATTTAATCTTTCATTTGATTCATCCTAGATGCACACCTTTTCTCTGAAGTGTACATTAAAATGAGAGGCAAAAGATTATATGTTTAAAGATAAACACTTACAGGTTCTTTTATTATAAGATTCAATAACAATATTACAGGTTCTTTTCTGAGATTCAGATTCATCATCACTTCATGAAATTTTTGTGCATCCATCTTGTTTTGCACAATTTTCATGCTTTTTAAAAGAAAGTTTTATTTTGCATTTAAATAAGTTTTATAGTATAAAATAATACTAAACGAGGGAAAACTAGATTTTTTTAATCACTTCTCCCATTAAGTTGTTATGGAAATCAGTTGTTTGTGTATGTGTGTGTAGTGTTTTCCTTTTGACAGTGAACTAGGGCTTACAGGGATTTGTAATTTTCTCTGAATTAATACAACTTTTCCTTTCCTCATATTGTTCCTGTCTCGTAGGGGCTGTTTACTTGGAGGGAAGCCTTGAAGAAGCTAAACAGTTATTTGGGCGCTTGCTCTTTAATGACAAGGTATTTTAACTTGAATTATTTGGCTTTTTTCTTCTTGATTGTCTCTTTTCATAAGATTTTACTTTCAGTAAAACTTTTTGAATTTTAGTGAATAATGGGATCAATTAAATAAAATATATTTGTTTTAACACATTTAATATAGAATTAAAAGAATCAGATCATTCAGATTTTGATATAAATCTTTAAGTTTTAAGCATTAGGTCTTTTGGGATACCCGGTATTCAAGGAGTCATTTCATTGCTTTGCATGACTAGACAGAAAATAAAGAATTTTTTTTTTTTTTAGAAAATTTTAGCTTTGAGACGTTCACTAGTTTCTAAAGTAGTTCTTGTTAGTAAATTGTTACATTTGGAAGTTTTGTATCACTAGAGAGATCTTTAATCCTTGATGTAAGGAGGATATTTCTTTTATAATCAGGCTAAAGAATTTATGTGACATTTATAGAGATAAAGCTGTACTTCAAATTGAAATAAGTTATCATAATTGTAATAGTCTTCATAGTGTAATAAGAAAATGTGTAGTAGGCATGTGTTCTCAATCCTGACCCCTTTATATTTACCGGCGTTTTTCATTACTATTATATTTGAGACTTAAAAAAAAAATAAGAGAGTATAAAAAAGTAGCCTGCACTTTTTATATATAAATCTTTTTTTTTCCAAGATATGTGTAATAGTTCATATATTTCATCCTTTAGGAAATGTTCTGAAGGAAACACATCCTCCTACATATATAAACCTTTTATAACATATTTTTAGTTATATGTCTATTTTGCAGAAAGTTTTTATGACTTTCTTCAATCTTAAAACCTTATTTTTTAATTTATTTTATTTTTCTTTTTGGAGAGGGGAAGGTAGGGCAGTTGGAGTTAAATGTCTTGCCCAAGGTCACATGGCTAGTTTTTGTGTTGTGTCTGAGGCCAGATTTGAACTCAGGTCCTCCTGAGTGCTCACTGTGTCACCTAGCTGCCCCGGTCTTGAAACTTTATTAATGTCAGTCATTACATTAAACTTTTATATTGGCTTCAGTGTCCAGTGGTCCTACTGCAACTTTATAAATGGGATTACTAAAGACCAGGTTTTTTTGTTTAAGTGCAGATCTTTTGTGAAATTGAACATAGCCCAGGTATTTATAAGTATATTGAATGCTTGCTTTTTGTGACATTCAGATTTGATTGGTCTTTCTTCTCTTAGTGTCTGTGACACTTCAGTGTTGCTCTGATCTTCCTTCTCTATGACTGTTTGTAATGTAATGCCAAAAGAAAGGCAACTTCCCAAGGTTCAGAATACCAGCATAGGTGCTCTCCATTTTATTCAGTGACAAACCAAGAACAGAGAAGATCAAAACATGACATCATTCCAAATACAGCTTTTACTAAGCGTGATTAAATAATCTCCAAGTACTACCCCACCCCAGGACCTTCCAATCATTCAATCAATTACAAAGTCCCTGTTCTAAATACTTCTCCACCCCTAGGCTATACCTTCATTTGGTCCATCACAAAACCCCTCTTCTCAAATGGAGATTAGTTTCCAAACATAGGTAAAGTACCTTCATTTGTCAATCACAGAGCACAATAAGGTCAAAAGTTCCCCACCCCTGGATCACAATTGAATCTACCCCAGAGTTACATCAAGTTTAAACACAGCACTTAATACCCAAATGGAGCTCTTTTCTTCATCTTGACACGAGGCAAGTTCTCAGCAATCTTAGTTCCTGGGGAGACAAGGCTTAGCAAGGCCATAAGATACATTGCCAGTCCCTTCATGAATTCATCCTCTGTCTGTAGTACAGTCCTAGAACCCCTGAACACATTAGCAAAGCCCTCTCCCAGGATTTCTGTAAACATACAACAAGAAAATCCTTCTTCAGGGCTTCTGAACCAACAGAAAGGCTCCCAGACCCCTGCAACAACAGCACTGTCCTTCACCAGTGGACAGTATTCACTCTGTCTGCAGGACAGTCTCCAGACCCCTGCAACAACAGCACTGTCCTTCATCAGTGGATAGTATTCATTCTGTCTGCAGGACAGTCTCCAGACCCCTGCAACAACAGCACTGTCCCTCACCAGTGGACAGTATTCACTCTCTGTCTGCAGGACAGTCTCAGGGCTTCTTAGCCAACAGCCAGGTTCCAGGACTTCTTCAACAAAAGGACTGTCTTTCACCAGTGGACAAATCTGGCAAAACAACATCAAAACAGACAGACAAAGTACCAGCAAAACAGCCATGTCTCCTCAGTCCTTGGCAGCTCAGGGGGCAGGTCTCAAAAGTCCAGGGCGATTCAAAGCGGCCACCAGCAATTCTCTTAGTCTCTCTCTCTCTCCACGAGGTGCTGCTTCCAAAAAGGTCTTCCGCCTCTCTCTTGTCTCTCCAAATCTACCAGTCACCAGCTCCTCCCAGTTCAGGAATTTCTTTTCACACCGACAAGTCCATCCCACAGGTGGGATTAACAAGCTCTGGGTTTTAACACAATCAATTTGAAAACCAAGCCAATACAGGGGAATCTTTAATTGCCATTACTATCACACTGTTCTCTACTACTTTATCTCTAGACATCTTCATGGTTCCCCTTCTCTTTATATGTTTTACTGACAGGTCATCCACTCCCAGTGCTACAGCTATCACTGCTACATGAATGATGCCCAGATCTCTATCTCCAACCCAGTCTTTCTTCTGTGCTTCAGATTTATGCTTCTTTCCCTATCTCTGTCTTGCCAGTACCTCAAACTTAACATCTACACTTTGAACTAATTATTTTTTCTCTCCAGAAAAAAAAGTTCCCCCCTTTGATTTCTCATTTCTGTCAGTGAAGCAACCATCTTTGTAGTCAAGCTATGCTTGAAACTTTAGCCATTTTTTGGTGGCTCCATCTGTTTTCCTTATTTCCTGTAGCTAATTGGTTGCTAAATCCTAAATCCTATTATTCTTACCTCCACATCATCTCTTATAATCTTCCCCTACTGTCTGTTTTCTTTTTTTTATTTTTCAAATGCTATATTAACTTATGATTTACATCATTCATTTCCACCAGATTTTGAGTTAGAAATTTTCTCCCCGTTTTTCCTCTACCCACTGCCCCAAAATAGCAGTCCCACAGGATATCCCCTTTTCCAATCTGCTCTCTCCCATTTTTTCTCCCATACCCCTTTCGATTTTTCCAGTAGGGCATGGTGGATCTCTATGCCCCAGTGCCTGTATATCTTATTTCCCAATTACATGTAAAATAGTATTAATAATAATATATATTTATTTATTCATTTAAGCATTTGATTTTAAAACTTTGAATTAAAGATTCATTCCCTTCCTCCCTTGTCACTCACCCTTTACTGGGAAGATAAGCAGTTTAGTATAGGTTGTACATGTGTAGCTAATGCAAAACAATAACATAGTTGATATATTGTAAAAGACTGACTATATTTCCCTCCCTCCTATCCCACCTCCCACTTGTTCAATTCTCTACTTTGATCCTGAACCTTTTCAAAAGTGGATGCTTCCAACTTCCCTCTCCCTAAGCCTGCCCTCCCTTCCATCGTCCCTTCTCTCATCCCCTTCCCCCCTACTCTCCTATAGAGTGAGATACCCTATTTAGTGTGTATTTCATTCCTTTCCCAAGCCAAATTCAATGAGAATAAGGTTGACCCATTCCCTTTTGCCTTCCTATTCTTCCCCTCCATTGTAACCATTTTCCCTTGCCTCTTCTATATGAGATAGTTTACCCCATTTTGTTTCTCCCCATCTCCTCTCATTATATTCCTCTCTCACTTCTAAATTTCACCTTTTAAGTATCATCCCTTCCTATTAAATTGGTCCTGTGCCCTCTATCTATGTATACCTGTAAACATATATGCACACATCCACATATGTATTTGTATGCCCATATACCCTCGTATATAGACACACACACACACACACACATATATATATATATAATTCTATTCCCTTCAACTATTTTCATACTGAGAAAAGTTTCATCAGTTACAATTATTGTTTTTCCATGTAGGAATGTTAATAGTTCAACTTTGATAAGTTCCTTATGATTTCTTTTCCCTGTTTACCTTCTCATGCTTCTCTTGCTTCTTGTATCTGAATGTGAAATTTTCTATTCAATCCTGTTTTTTTTCATCAAGAATGCTTGAAAGTCCTCTATTCCACTGAATGACCATATTTTCCCCTGAAACATGACACTCAGTTTTGCTGGGTAGGTGATTCTTGGTTTTAATCCCACTTCCTTTGACCTCTAGAATATCATATTCCAACCCTTCGATCCCTCAGTGTAGAAGCTGCCAGATCCTGGGTTATCCTGATTGTGTTTCCACAATATTCAAATTGTTTCTTCCTGGATGCTTGTAATATTCTCTCCTTAATCTGGGTATTCCGGAACCTGGCTATAATATTCCTCAAGAGTTTTCTTTTTGGGATCTTTTTCAGGAGGTGATCGGTGGATTCTTTCAACCTCTGTTTTGCCCTCTGGTTCTAAAACATCAGGGCAGTTTTCTTTTAGAACTTCCTGGAGGATGATTTCTAGGTTCTTACTTTGATCATGGCTTTCAGGTAGTCCAATAATTTTTAAATTAACTCTCCTGTATCTATTTTTCAGGTCAGTGGTTTTTCCCATGAGATATTTCACATTGCCTTCTAGTCTTTCATTTGTTTGGATCTGTTTAACAGCATCTTGATTTCTCATAAAGTCATTAGCTTCCATTTGCTTCAGTCTAATTCTGAAGCAATGATTCTCCTCCTTAAGCTTTTGAGATTCTTTTTCCATCTGGCAAATTTGGCTTTTTAAGGCATTCTTCTCCTCATTGCCTTTTTGAGCCTCTTTTGCCATTTGAGTTAGTCTATTTTTTAAGGTGTTATTTTCCTCAGTCTGACTGTTGACTCTCATTTCGTAATTTTCTTGCATTGTTCTCATTTCTCTTCCCAATTTTTCCTCCACTTCTCTTATCTGCTTCTTAAGGTCCTCTATGGCCTGTAACCAGCTCATATTTTCCTTTGAAGCTTTTGGTGCAGGAGGTCTGACTTCACTGTCTTCCTCCTGTTCCATGCTTTGCTCCTTTTTGTCCCCAAAATAGGAGTCTAATGTTGGAATCTTCTGTCTGCTTTGTTTCCTTTGCCTGGTCATGTTGCCTCTCAGTCACTTGACCCCTGGGCTTTTTGCGACAGTAGGACTCTGCCACCAGACAGGGGAGCTTTTGTCCCAAACGCTGGGGTTTTTTCAGCTGCCGGAGGTATTAGATGGGTGCCCTCTCTGAGGTCTCCACACACTCTGGCAAGCTGGACACACACCCCAGGACCTCCACCCTAGACTGCAATCCAGATCCAAGCAGGTTAAAGCAAGAGCAATTACCCCTTAGACTGGTGCTTGGTCCCCCTACACTCTGCAGGCCAGGAGCTGAAGCTGCCACATGGCCCCGGGCGTCTCAGCACCTGGGGCAAGAAGCCGAGGCACTCCTACTTACTGGGTCCCAAAGTCCAGATTGCACTGACCTCTCATTTTGTCCTTCGCATCTGTGTGTTGATAATTTTGGAAACAGTCACAGCTGTTGCTGATCTGGAGTCCCTCCGGCCAGCGGCTGGTCAGGCCCTGAGGCTAAAGCCTCTGGCTCATGCGAGTCTAGGCTCCGGCTCCCCGAGCACTGCACTGGCCAATTCCTGCCAGCCTGCCGGGCTGTCCTCTGCGGGAGGTTAGCTTATCTGTGTCATTTTGTGGGTTCTGCAGCTCTGAAGTTTGTTCAGAGTCCCCTTTTTACATTGATTGGGGAAGGTGAAAGCCAGAGCCACTGGTTCTACTCAGCCATCTTGACTCTACACATGCTTCTACTCAGCCATCTTGACTCTGCCCCCAATGGGTAGACTCTTAAGGAGCCTAAGTATATGTGAGGCTTTGTATTGACAAGCAGGCCAGAATAATCTGACGCAGAATGAGTCTGTGCTAAATTGAATTTCCGGCCTACTGTCTGTTTTCAATGTAGTTACCTAACCTCTAACTTAGACTTACTTCATTAACCTCAGAACTGATCTTCATTTCTTCCATATCCATCTTTCACATCACTACTAGATTATTGTCTAGTGTCTAGCGTCTGGTATTGTTTTTGTGATCCCCTTGCTCAGAATTGTTCAGTGCCTCCCATTGCCTAATTTCTTTGCCTAGAATTAAGCACCTTCCATAATTTGGCCCCAAACTACCTCCTAAAACTTAGCATCTACTGCTTTCTTTATATACCCAACAAACCAGAAAAACTAGACTGTTTGCTAATGCCCTGTGTCTTCTTAATTCCATTTTCCCCAGTTTTATTCAAATTCCATCTCATCAATGAAATATACCCTCTGTTCCCTCTTCTACTCCTTATTCCTTTTCCCAGCCAAAAGTAATCTCTGCCTATGAACTAATCTTAAACTTTTAGTGCCTCTCCTGTTTCACTTTCATGTTATAGTTATTTGTGTACATGCCCCATGTCTCCTATTACTTATCGTCTGTGATTGCAATGAAAACCAGGATTATTTCTCATTCTTGTCTATGTCTTCCAGAGCACCTATCCCGATGCCTTGCATTATGTATTCAATTAGCGGTTTAGGTAAAACATTATATGTAATACTTCAAAGGAGGAGAAAATGAATGTAGACCAAAGTAATTGTCCATATAACTAATAGTAGTAATAATATTGACTCATGAGCTGGACCCTGAAGGAAGAGTAGAATTTGGACAGGTGGAAAGAAGACTTTCCAGGTTGGGAGAACAGTATGAGTAAAAAGTACAAGAAGCAGACAAGAATGAAAGGAAGAGTGAAGTGACAACACTGGTTTGACAGGAATGGAGAATTCATATTAGGGAAAAATTAGAAATAGATTACTTAATGTTCATCTAGAAAACAGGACTAGCCTGGGACCATTGAAGGTTTTTGAGCAAAGTAGGGATATGGCAAAAGTATAATTTTTAAGAAAGTTTTAATCAACTGAAAGTATGGCAGATTAGAATAGAGAGACAGTAGGAGCACAAATTCCAGTTAGGTGACTTTTAAATTCATCCAGTTGTCAGGTATTGAAGGCTTAAATTATTTGGTCATGACGGTGGAATTAGAATGAAAGGCCTGGTTCAATAAACTGTCACTTAGTGATTATTTTGTGAGGAACATTGTCCTCAAAATATAAGATTCAAACATGAAAATAGGGCACAATCCCTTACTTAAGGGGTATAATGGTGGAGAAAGACCATCACAGATAAGTATGATACAAGGTAAAATGTGTTAAGAAAAGGTAGTTCTAAACAAATTACTGTAAGAAATTTTGGGAGTGGGAGAAGAATGAGGTCAATTAAGTTATCTTGGAAGAAGTGGCTTCTGCTCCCGATATTGAATTTAAATAAGAGTTGCAGAGTACATTCCAGAGATAGAGGATGACCTCTACAAATACACAGAGGAGGGAGAGGGCAAAATGTGCTCATGGAATAACTAATGGTCTGGTTCAGCTGGTTATGTTTTATTCACAAAAGGAGTAGAATCAAATAAGGTTGGAAAAGTGGGTTGGCACTAGACACTTAAATAGCAGCTTAATTAGTTTTTTATGCTCAAGATTAGAGGCAAACCATTGAAAATATTTTATCTATATTAAGGTGGTTTTGATAACTATAAGAAGGTTGAAGTGAAGAAATATTATACTACACAAGGAAATCAGTCAAGAGACTATAGACTTGAGTAAAAAATAATGACATAATATTGCTTTTAAAAGTACACATATAGAGTGTCTGTAGATTCACTCTTGTGAATCCTCAAACTCATAAAAATAGCAAAGTTGAAAGTGATTTCAGAGACCCTTTAAACCAACATATCCCTGAATAAGATTCCCAAGCAAGAGTCAATCTAACCTTTTCTTGAAGACCTCTTGGGAGAGGAATCACTACCTCCCAAGTCAGCTTATATTACTTTTTTAGAGCTAACTACTTGTTAGGAACTTATTCTTTACTTCAAGCCTAAATCTATCTCCTTCTGATTTCCACCCATTACTCCTGGTTCAGCTTTGTGGGATCAAGGAGAACTAATCAAGCTCTCTCTTCAGTGTTTTTTTGACATCATGTCTTACCCAAAATCTTCTTTTTTGGATAAGAGATCAGTCCTCAGATTGTTTGATCTTAGAGCCTTTTCCCATTCTGTTTGAGTCCTTCTAGCTTCTCACTACACTTCTTAATGTGGTTTCTAAAATTGTGAATGAGTTCTGCAAATGAAAAGGTTATTATATTAGAGGTATTAAATTAGAGTTCTCTATAGCTATTTTAAGTTTTCTGCAAAATGTAAGTTAGAATTTGTTTTCCAGCACTATTTTGAATTTGCAGCAATCACAGTCAGCATCTAAAATAGTTCAGTATTTTAAATAAGGACATTTTATTTAGTATTCTGAAATATATCAAATAAATCCTTTGAACGTTAAAAGTTTCTCTCAAATTTTTTAGGACCTCCGGGAAGTATGGCTTAATTATCCACTACACCCACTCCAAGTAAGTGATTCTTTAGCGTCATTTAGTGGTTTTGCTTTATTTTAGAATTTGAAGTTTTTTGGCACTTTTTATGCTTAGATTCTGTCAAAGATACTATGAAATTCAGCTGTCATGACAGGATTGGAAATTTAGTAACAAATAGAATGATGCTAACCGTATTACCTACTCTGTGTCTTTTTCTCCCTTTTATAAGACAAACATAGCTTTTTGTGTAGAAGAATTTGGCAGCAAGGTGATAAAACACGATTTTGATGCTAGTTTGCCTCCTATATAGGATAAGAGAATAAGGAAAATATGTTTTATAGAAAAATAAGTAAACCAAATTTGAGATTAAATTTTACCTAATTTGTACCTGAAAAATTCAAGTCTAACTTAAGCTGCTAAAAGATTATTGCTAAATTAAAATCATAAGGTAGTATAATGACTTTTACTGGCTATCTCTAGGACCTTCTGGTGTTTATTAGCAGGACACCTTCCTACACCAATTTTGAGAATCCTTGTTTTGATTTTTTTTCTTTGGTACATACGTAATCTTAAGTAAAAATTTTCAAGCACTCTGGGATTAATGCTGATTATTATTGTAAAGATTCTCATGAACCTAGCTCATATTCATTTGGCACACATAGAGTTTATAATAACTGTCAATAATTCAGAGTACTTGAAAAACATTTCAGTAGCAAAGGATGAATGATGTAAGCATGACATGAGTTAGGCAAAAACTTGAATCTTGGTTTTAATTTTTATATTTTCTCTTCATCAGATGATGAAGGTTCCCTGTTAAGCAGAACCGATTTCTACTTTAATAGAAAATGTTAGTACTCTTTAGAGTGAGCTGGGTCTAGGCTTTTTCACTTGCCAGATTATATTGGTCACTAAAAAAAGAGACTCGTTATTTGTAGAATGACAGGATTGGAAGATTTAGAGATTTTTTTTAGTCAGATTTCTTCTTTTTATAGATGAGAACACTTGAGACCCTGAATAGTTAAGTGACCTAGAATGGTTACTAAAGGCGAGTCACATGCTCTCTCTTCATGCTCTTCTTAGACCAATGCAGATGCAGTTATGCACCCTGCCTACTCTGAAGGGCCAATACAGCACATGGGATTTTGAATACCCTTTGTACAATACTTGGTTCTGTAATGTGATTAGAAAATATTATTGTAGAACTTTCTGTAAATACTAAATCTGTTTATTCTTCTTGTTCAGTAAGGATTTGAGGGATGGTAGAGAAGATTAAAATTTTTTTTTTTTTAGATTTCAAATATTTCTACTTGATTTATACATACAGATTATTCTAAAAGAAGATTTTGGATTTTTTGGAACAAGTAGGGATGATTGAGTAGCAAGCAAAGCACTTTAATGTTCTGCAATTTATATAATGTATCTTGGTGTTGTTTTTTATTGTTGTTGTTGTTTTTTCTGTTAAGCTACAAGAACCAAATACTGATCGACAACTTATTGAAACTTCTCCAGTACTACAGAAGCTTACAGAATTTGAGGAAGCTATTGGAGTCATTTTTACTCATGTTCGACTTCTGGCACGAGCATTCACATTGAGAACAGTGGGATTTAATCATTTGACTCTGTGAGTTGAAAGTGGCATTTCAGTTTGAGAGTAGCATTAGTGGGCCTATTAAAGTAATGTAGACTTTGGCCGCTGCCATATTTCCTTTGAATAAATTGGAAGCTACATTGTAAGACTCATTGAGCAGCCTCAGACTGTTAGATCTGAATGTCCTTTCTGATGTAGTTTTCTTGGTCACTCTGTTTTCTGATCATTTATAGTAAAAGAGTAGGACGTATCTGCAACTTCATTAAAGACTACGTCAGTGTATAGCTATCAGAATTTGAAATATTTAAAGGATTTGGAATGTTTTTTAAAATTATATGTATAATTCTTCAAAGTATGAGATTTTATTTATTTGTTTTTACTGGACTTCTGTTATTAACTTTGAACTCGAGTCTTTAAACTCTATTCTGATGAATGATTGACTAACAAATGAAAATGCTTAATACTCTTAGTTTTAACTTTGACACCAAATTTTTATTCGTATTCTTGTATTGTATTCTCAGATAAGTGGTCACCTCCTCTAGTTGATGGGTTCTTTACCTAGGATCTGTGCACTTGGGTGGCTTTTTTAAATAACTATTTCACTATAACTGACTTCCTTTATAATCCTATGTATTTTATTTTATTCTTTTAAAAAATTATTCTCAGAAAGGGTCCATAGGCTTCTCCAGATTGCCAGTGAGGAGTCTATGACACAAAAAATGTTAAGAACTTTTACATTATTTTATATTGTTATATTATTTTCAGGTCTATATTTTAGAATTTGTTTAAATTTTAAAATAGGTTTGTTTGTTTTTATAAATTTTCATTCCAAATGTCAACTACTACTAGACAAAAAGAGGTTATTTTCTTCTCAATTAGTAAATTCTAGAACATTATTAATTTTCTTTTAATCAGTATCAATTTATGCTTTAAAATAAATCTGGTATACTTGTACTCTTAAATTATCTTTTACTTTATTTTCACCCGAAGTACTTATTGATCTTTTTTGTATGATGTTCATTTTTCAGAGGCCATAATCAGAGAATGGAATTTTTGGGTGACTCCATAATGCAGTTGGTAGCTACAGAGTACTTATTCATTCATTTTCCTGATCATCATGAAGGTCACTTAACGGTGAGTTTGTGATAAATCATTCCTAATAGTAAGGCAGCCACAAGACAGAAAATAGGAATTAAGAAAGTAACTAATAACATATTCTTCGTTTGATTAATGGCTTAAACTACACTAATTTCTAATGGTTTTGATAATTTTAATATGTGAATTATACATTCAACAATTAGTCTTGTTTGATGTAATAGAACATTTCCTTGATTTTTTTTTTTTTGCTTGTTTCAGGAATCATGAAATGTTTCAATAATGTCAAATCAAGTTAATAAACATCTGTTAAGCACTTTACCATGTGCCAGGGACTGTGATAAGTGCTGGGAATATGAATACAAGCACAAAGAAAGATAGAATGTAAATTTCCTGGGACTAGGAGCTAATGGGGGAAGCAGTACATAAAAGGAAGGGAAGTTGCATTAGGAAAAAAAAATTGAGTCTGGAATGGAGGTTAAAGGGCTTATTCTCCATGGGAGATTTCCTTAAAATGTAGGTCCTGGAGGAACCACCCATTCAAGAAGAGACAGGAGCAGAGGTATTTCTAATGAAGTCCAAGAGTTGAGTGAGATTTAAGGTTGAGGAGGCTTTCTGGCATTGTAGAGACGTGGAGTGGAGTGAAGCCTAGAGAAGACTGATGAAACAAGATGCATTGGGTAGCCAGTTATTACCATATTTCTATATGTGTGCAGTAGATTTTGGATTTTCACTTTTAATTGGCATTCTTTTTTTTGGTCTTTTTGGAGGGGGGGAAGGGAGGGCAATTGGGGTTAAATGACTTCCCCAAGGTCACACAGCTTGTAAGTGTTAAATGAGACCAGATTTGAACTCAGGTCCTTCTGACTAGGGCTGGTGCTCTACTCACTGTGCCATCTAGCTGCCCCAGCATTCATATTAAGATCCTAACTAAAATGACAGAGAATCTGTTGGGAAAAGAAGCAAGGGATAAACATGTTGGAGCACTTTTAAGATATTTTTCAATACTTTTTCTTCTTGACCTCTAGACATGTTACCATTGAGAATTTCATTACTTTGAGACTCATTGTAAACACTGACTCATTTTTTATGCAATTTGGAGTCAGAATTTATTTTTCCAGCACTTATAACTTCAAAAATAAATTACATGGAGCTGTCAGAGAAACCAGAATAATGATTGTTGAAATAACGCTGCTCATACAGCCCCTTGGAACAGAATTTAAAAGTCCTTAGACATATGATTTATTAAATTTTTAGATAAATTGTGTTTAGTTGATTAAGGAACTATCTTCTTTCTAAACTAATTTTGAATACTTGTAAATATCAGAGTACTTTTACAAAGTTAGATGATAACCTCATTTCAAGTACTTCATAATGCTTTCAGTAAGTAAACATCAATTTCAAGTTACTGTCCCATCAAGAGACAGTATTTGATGGTATGTGTCTGATTGATGTGATAAATGAGTTTGGGGAACAAAGTACCTTTAATTAAGTGATTATTAATGCCATACTATGGATAGTAGAAAGAATACTCAATTTGGAGCTAGAATATCTGGGTGTAAATCTGCTACTTATTAGCTGTATAATGTTGGGAAAGTCGCCTAACCCTTTTAAGCCTCTTTTTCCTCATTTATAAAATGAAAAGGTTGAACTAAAGTTCCTTTTCTACAGTAGGCCTTCTGTCTCACAACTCATTGGATGTATCATGTGAGTGCTCTCTCCTCTCTTCAGTCATTTTTCAGTTGTATCTGACTCTTTATGACCCCATTTGGGGGTTTCTTGGCAGAGATTCTGGGGTGGTTTGCCATTTTCTTCTCTAGCTCATTTTTTTAAAACATGAGAAACTGAGGCAGATAAACTTAAGTGATTTGCCCAGAGTTGTACAACTAGTAAGTATTTGAAGCTGGGTTGGAATTTAGGAAGATGAGTTTTTCTGACTCCAAGCTTGGCATTCTATCCACTGTACTATTTAACTTCCCATTATATATTTGTCAAGCATTTACTGAATGACTTCTGATTATTAAAGCTCTAGTAAGCAATCTTTGAATAAAATCTCTGCCTTCTGTGATACATAACTTTCACTTTAATGTACTCTCAATTCCTTTATTTTTATAATTTTTAAAAATTTTAAACTTAAATAGAAAATGAGGAAAAAAAACCACATTGCCATAATCACAGCAGATAATGAGAGGATTCAGTATAAGACAATAAATTTACATTTCAAGAAAACCTATATAATAAAAACTACACATTGTTGTCAAAGCGGCCCAACTTTTCTTTGCTTCCTTGTTGGTTTTCTCTTGTTCTTTGCTATATACTTTTTACTTTATTCCTTCTCCCCAAAAGAAGGCTACAATTAAAGCAGATACACACACACACACACACATACACATATATACACACACACACATATAATACATAAATATCTATAATCATACATATATATGTAAGACCCTACCTATTTCCTTATATCATTTATTTTTCTGAGTGTGATAGCATCTTGCTTAAGTCTAAGTCTTTCTGTGCTTTTCTAAATCCAGCTCATCATTTCCTACATCACAGCAATATTTCAACTTAGTCACATTCTATCTGAGAGATTGTCTATGAAAATTTTTCCCCAATTTTCCTCATTCCTTCTGTTCTTGGCTACATGTTTTATTTATACAAGAAAGTTTTAATTTAAAATAATTAAAACTTTCCTTTTTACACTTCAACAATGCTCTCACCTTATAGTTTAAGGTCTGATACTGCTGAATTTACTTTTCTTTCCATCTTTTTTCCCTGGTTTCTTTGAAGTTCCTGACCTTTTGTTCTTCCAAATGAACGTTGTTATTATTTTTTTCTAACTTAATAATTTTTTTTAGTAATTTGATTGGGATAATATTGAATAAATAGATTAGGTAAAATTGTCATTTTAAAGATTATGTCAGTTTTACCTACCCATGAACAATCTGAGTTTATTTGTATAAAGTATAAAAGTGTTCTGCATTTCTGTTCATATAATTCCTGTGTCTGTTTTGGCAGGTATATGCTCAGATATTTTATACTGTCTAGGTATTTTAAATGGTCTAAAATGATATTGAATACTATTGCTAAAATAGTGTTGTTTCTGTTTTTCACCTTTGATTAAATCTATTTTAACTTTAACTTTGAGATCATGATTGCTATCCTTGCTTTTTTTTTTTTGTATACTAAATTCTATTCCTGCTCTTTTATTTTATTTTTATGTATATCTCTCATTTTCATGTTTCCTGGAAGCAACATATTATTGAATTCATATTTTTAATCTGTCTGTTTCTGTTTTATAGGTAAATTTGTCCCATTCACATTCTAAGCTATAATTATTTATTATGTATTTTCCTTCCTATTTTTCTCACTATCCTTCTCACTCTACCCTATTCCTCCTCATTCCTTTGCTTTACTTCTACCTGCTTTCTTGCCCTCCTATTCCTTAACCTATCCATCCCTCTTAGAATCCCTCCCCCCACCCTATCCCCTTGCCCTCTTATTTCCTTCTGAATTTAGAAGACTTTTATGCCCTTCGAGATATATATGTTGTTCCCTCTTTAACGCATTCTCGATGAAAGTAAGGTTTCAGTACTACCTGTCCTCCCCCAAATAGCATCATCTGTATCAATTTTTCATTTTGTGCCTTTATTTGTGTGAGATAATTAGTCCCTTTTATTTCTCCCTACACAGATTTATTTTCTTAGAATCACCCCATTGTACTTAGCTTAGCCCACGCTTTTCTTTCAAACTACCCAAATAATGATGATAATCATAAGAGTACTACCAATATTTTCACATATATGAAGTAAACAGTTTGACTTTGTTGAGTCCCTTTTATTTGGTTTCCAGTGTTTACCTTATATTTCTTCTTGATGTTCTTTATCGAATTTTCCCTTAAGTACTAGGGTTTTTGTCGCAAAAAAATTCATTAAATGCCCTTTTTTTCCCATTCCAGGATTATGCTTAACTTTGCTGGGTAAATTAACCTTGGTTGTAATCCCAGCTTTTTTCCTCCACAGAATATAGTATTCCAAGGCCTACAGTCCTTTATTGTAGTAACTGCTAAGTCTTATGTAGCTTTTAATGTAGCTCTATTATTTTAAATTGGTTTATTGTTTTTGCTGCTTCCAATATCTTGTCCTTAACCTTGGAACTTTGAAACTGGTTATGATGTGCCAAAAAGTTTTCTTCAGGGGATCTCTTTCAGGTGGTGATTGGTAGATCTCCATTCAGTTCAAATGCTCTGACCTCTGTCAATGCCTCATTTTCCCCAACTATAAAATAAAGGGGCTAAGTTCCTTACTGGTTCCAAACTTGCAAATCACAATTTGCAATTTTCATGTTTTGCACTAGATGGTCCTCTTTGTTAGATTTAATTTACATTTTGCTTTAGCAGTAGAAATTAGAAAGAAATCCAGAGAAGAATGCCACTATTTCTTAACAAATTAGACTTATTAAACACATACACATGCACACACACAAAAAAAAAATTGGGAGAAAAATATTTCTGTATTCTCATATTTAGTATTTATAGTTTGAAATATTTGAGGTACTCTGACAATCTGTTATAACTGCTTCTTGTTTCCTAGTCTGTTGTTGTCCTAATTATAACATTCCAGTCTTCTCTCCTTTCAGTTTCTCCTTTCTTGTCAAAAGGGAGATGGGTAGTCCTTAGTTAACAGATAATCACAGAGCTGGGCCTTGTGGCACATACCTATAATCCCAGCTACTAGGGAGGCTTAAGCTGTTGGTTCTTTTGAGCTCAGGAATTCCGAGGTGTCATGAAGTAAGCCAATTGAATGTCCACACTAAGCTTAATATAATATAGTGAGCTCCTGGGGAGTGCAAGACCACCTGGTTGCTGAAGGAGGGAGGCACATTGGCCCAAGTCAGAGCTTTTATGCTAATCAGAATGGGATGTACTTTCCAGACTGGACAAGATAAAGAGACCCAGCCCCTGAGATAGAGAGAAGGCAGGCTTGGAGGCAGGGGGAAGATATCACAAGGGAACAGATACACATTTGAATCTTCCTGACTTAATCAGAAGTATTGAAACAGCTATGAAAAAGTGAGAGACTTGCAAACAGTAGATTATTTACAGTATTACATGTTTGCCATAAATACTTGATTAATTTTTATTCAGAGACAGCTCTAGCACCTAATTTAGAGATACCATGGTGGAAGAGATAAAATAGAGGCTGTACTTAAAGTTGAGAAGACTGAGTTTACATCCCACCTCAGATACTCAGTAGCTATTTGGCTGTGAGGCAAGTCACAATTTTTTCTGAGTCTCAGTTTCCTCATTTGCAGAATGGGGATTATCTGGTGGGGAAGTGGCTTCAACCAGGGTAGGTCAGTATCTGTCCTGCAATTTATAATCACACAATTTGATCTAGGACACTGAGGTTACATTACTTGCCTCCATTCTCAAAATCTATCAGAGGAGGATGTTAATGAGCATCAGAATGAGACATAGCATTGTAGATCTAGACCTGGAAGGAATCTCCAAAGGTCATTTGGTCTAACCTCCTCATTTTATAGATAATATATTTGAAATGCTTTGCAAAACTTAAAGCACTAAATAAATTTCTATTTTTAATAGTAATCTTATCATTCTTATTCTTCCCCCAATAATGTATTTGCTATAATTAAGACATGTTTGCATGTCAGATGTCTACCCTTAGTGGAGACTTTGTGGCACAGTGAATATAGAACACCAACCTTGAAGGTCAGGAGGACCTGAGTTCAAATTTGGCCTCAGATACTTAACATTTACTAGCTGTGTGACCTTGAGCAAGTCACTTAACCCCAGTTGCCCTGCCTTCCCCCTCCAAAAAGCAAAAAATATATATATATATGTGTGTGTGTGTGTGTGTGTGTGTGTGTGTATTCTTAATTAGGAGTCTTAACTACTGTATAATATATTTTCTAACTTTTTGATAACATCAGTGTCCTGTTCCTTTTGATTTAAATAGGATCTTAATATCAGTTTCTAGAAATAAAATATATTACTGTCCTTCTGTCATGCTATTTTCTTGGCTCTACTCTCCCTTTGCTAAGTAGGAAGATTTATTTTGAAGTGAAACATTGCTGGATGTTCTCATTTAACTTTTCCATCTCCTCACTTCACTTTTGGGACCAGTCAATCAGTTTTGGGAGAAGTCAATTATATGACACTAGCTCCCAGGGACTCTGTTCTTTGATATATCCTTAGTTTTCACTTAAGCCCTTTCTCAAGCCCTACCTCTCCTTTGTCTGCATTACTATTTGATTGCTTGGTTAAGAACCTTCTGACTAGCTATAATATTAGAATGCATAAAATTCATAGTGTCACATGACCTAAGAGCTAGAAAGGAACCACAAAGATTGTCTAGGTAGTCTCATTTTACAGGTTAAGAAAAAGAAGCCCTGAGAGATGAAATTTCTCTCCTTAAGGTTACATAGATGCTGAGTCAACTTCTAGCTGTAAATCAAGTGTTCTTCAAACTTTACATCTATAAATAATGTAGTATATATATATATATATATATATATACACACACACACACACACACACACACACACACCCTTTGTATTGTTATTAATAAGTGGTTCCGTTGATTTTCTTAGTTGTAAGGTGATATCAATCAAGGTTTTCTTTGGTTCATCTAATTCAAAGGTTATTAGGGTCCATGGACCCTTGTGAATAATTTTTAGGGAGTCTGTGAACATATATGTGGGGGAGGAGGGAGAGAAGTGGGTATGGATTGTATTTTTATTTTCACTACTAACTAAAATTTAGCATCTCCTTCAGTTATTTAAATGCTTTCTGGGGAGTTCATAAGCTTTACCAGACTGCCATGATACAAAAATAGATTAAGAAATCATGACCTAATTTCTTACCAGACTTTATAGACTTTACTACTTTTTTCTCTTAAGAGTAATAAAGCCTAGTCTTTATACATCTTTTTAAGGTTTACAAGGTACTTGATAACTATTCTCTTATTTTATTTTTAAGTCAAGCCTAGGAGGGTAGGTGCTATTGTTATTACCATTTTACAGATGAGTAAACAACCAGAGGGTTAATTGACTTGCCCAGGATTACAAAATGTATCTCAGGCCAGATGTAAACTCAGGTCTTCCTGGCTCCACATTCAGAGTTCTATTCATTTAGCCAACTAGCTGTCTCTAATGTTTCCATTTTTCAGAACCTATCTTTCCATGAAACTTTACCAGTTAACCAGGGTTCTCACCCACCTTATATTTTAACAGTGAAATTTATAGTCTGTATGGAAGAAAGTTGTCAATTAAATGTGGATGGGAAGGGGCCCAACAGAATATTTATCATAGCTGTTCTGTCTACAATATAATGGAAAGGCATTCTGAACAAGGAAACTTAGAGAGATTTGGCATCAACTCATACAACTGAAAAAAGTATGAGAGAAGCTAAAAGGGGGTGTGTAAAAGGAGAAGAAATCACAAAAAGGGCGTCACAAATTAACTTTTCAACTGATAAGGAAAAATGAGGTATCTAGGAAGGACACACTATAATAACTATACAGAGTGAAGAAAAAGCAAGGAAATAAATATGGGATGCCAGATACTCCAGAAAAAGTTCATAGGCAAAACAATAGAATTAAAAGAAACAAACAATGAAGTTAGTGTGGAAACTAAAGCTCTGAAATGTTTTTTAAATGAGTATATACAACTTAGAACACATATCAGTTAATCTCACTGAACAGTAGCTACTCTGAAAAGGAATGGGAGACTTGGAACTCAAAAATAAAGAGATGTGACATAACATTTGAAAGACATGAGGTCTGTACAATCCAGGGCGACTGTTTTGAGATAGAATTCACAGATATAATCTGAGCATCATGAATCTTTCTTTAAACCATCATGAAATAAAAGTCTGAAATGACACACTTCTGGAAAGAATACAAGAAAAATGCCCATAAATATTTGAAGCAAAAAGCATGTCTTTTAAAGAGATGCCATGAGAAACCAACAGAAAGAAACCCCAAGTTTAACAGTATCTGTTGCTAAATGATTCTGGAGGAAGGTCATGCAACTGAACTGACCAGGTTATTGAACCAGAATTTGTATTATCTAACCTCATCCTGGCCCTCACTACAGAAAGCCAGTCCTTTTACTCTTTGCTAATTGATTCCCTTTCCCACTTTGCACAAAACCTTTTCTGAACCTCTAGGGCAGCTAGGTGGTACAATGAAGAGAGGATCCAGTTTCCTGGAGTCAGAAAAACCTGAATTCAAATCCAGTCACAAATAGCTGTGCGACCCTGAGCAAATCACTCTGTTAGCCTCAGTTTCCTCATCTGTAAAATGGGGATAATAATAACACCCACATCCCAGGGTTGTTACAAGGATCAGATAAGAATATTTACAAAGTGCTTAGCACAGTGCCTGACACTTGGTAAGCTCTATATAAATATTAGCTCTTCTTATCATTACTCAAGTCTTCATACCTCCTCTTTCATCCTCAGCTGAGGATATTTCCTCTTTACTGAAAAACAATTGAAACCCTTTACTGTGAACTCCTCCCCTTCTCTTCTCAAAACCCTTTGACATCGTTTCTACCACCTTCCTTTTCTGTACTCTCTAAAATGAAGTAGCCCTTCTCTTTACCAAGGGCAACCCTTTTGCACATGGCTTTGATTACATTCCTTCCTATTTTCTCTAGCTGATCATCTTTTTTTATAGTTCTCCTTCTACTTTCACTCTCTTCCTTTATAGTAGTTTCTTCTCTACTGCCTGCAAGCATGTCCAAATCTCTTTATCTTTTAGTAGACCTTACCATCCCTTCTAGTTATCACCCAATATCTCCCCCACTTTCTCAACCAACCTCCTAGAAAAAGCTTTCTACAGTTGTTTCTTCAGCAACTAACCCCTTCCTGCCGCTCCCCTTCCCCCCACTCCACACACACACCATGTGAGTCTCTTCCTTTCTCTCTTTCTCTCTCCCCCTTCTCTCTCCCTTCCTCCTTTCAAATTTGATGGTCAGTTTTCAGTCCTTATACTTTCTGACTTCTCTTCATTTAACACTGTTGATCATCCTTTCTGAGTTGTCGTAAGATGACAAGGGGACAGACTTAAAAGGGAAAAAGAAGAAATAATTCTATCCATTAAAGTTATTTCTGTCTTTTGGGCCAGCTGTTACGCAGCTCCTTGGTGAATAACAGAACACAAGCAAAAGTAGCAGAAGAGCTGGGCATGCAGGAATATGCCATCACCAATGACAAGACCAAGAGACCTGTCGCTCTACGTACTAAAACCTTGGCCGATCTTTTGGAATGTGAGTCAGAATGAAACCTTTACCTAACCTTTATTTTTCAGATTGAAAAGGTTAAATCCAATGAAAGCTATAATCCATTTTTAGGCTAATATGGCTAAAATAATCTGTCATGCTCCTGTGCTTTTTATCATGCTTTTTTCTCTAGTGTTTGTTAGAAAGAGAATAATTGGGAATTAAAAGATTGTTAATCATACATGTTATAATTTCAGTTTGGTTTTCTTTTTAGGTCTGTTCACTTTTTATATAAAGTTGGACAAGAAAATATAGAGATTTAGAATTCTGAAGCATAATCCTTTTGCACTAAGGAATCATTAGTTGTCTTCTCATTATAGGGTACCAAAGAGCATTTATTAATTCACTAAATTCTAAAACCTCTTGATATAGTATGATCAATAAATTGATATTTTGATAGAAAGTCTCACAATGAACTTTTATAGCAATTTGTATCCAATGAGCAAAAAAGAAAGATATTATTTATATTGTTATATTTTCAAGTGACAGTGCCCCTTAAATACTTTATGCTAAATTTCCATGTTTTTCAAATTATTGCTTGAACTAAGAAGATCGCATCATGTCTATATCTTTGTAATGTCTGATGTGATAACAGTTGAAATTAACAGTGTATCATGGACCACAAAAAGAAATGGGTCCATTTGGAAAGCTAAAAGAAAAAAACAACAGCCAAATAAGAAATTTTAAAGTTAAAATTTTACTGATTTTGGAAAAGTTAAAAATCATTGTCACTGTTTCTCTTAGGTCAGTGAAATATGTTTTTAAAATTGCTTTCCCAAATAAAATATTTATTCTGTAAAGGTAAGATTTTAAAACTAGCATTTAAAGTTATTTTTTAAACCAGTAAAATTGCTGGACTTTAAAAATTAGTTTTATTTTGCTTTAATCCGTGAGTCAAGCTTTTGTTTGCATTTAGTTTATTGATTGTCCATTTCTACATATGGTCCTTAAACATGTAGACAGAAAACTTAGAGCCTGGAGCAAGCAAATGACTTTAATATTACTATTTGGATCCCCAAAATGTTTAGTGTCATAAATTCACATTACTATTTTAGGAGGTATGAGGGTTTGAATGACAACTTTAAAATATTTGCTACTATATTTGTGGGTCTGCAGGTCTGTTACTTAACCTAGTTATGTCCTCAAATAGCATTCATCTTCTGCTCCACAGTAATGCTTTAGTTGCTGTAACATCCACAGTGTGTCAAATACAACCTGTACCTTTTTCTTCACTAATTTACACGGGGGTGATATTTAAAGGAGTAGTTTTAACCACTCTTCACGCTCCTCAGCTATGCTATTGTTCCTTGTAGTTAGAATTAAAAGACAGACTTGCTTTCTGTTCTAAGAGAAAGGTAGCAGCATCGGTGGGAAAGGAAAGTCAAGAATTTTTAATGATCTAGACTCATTGATAAATGATGTAAAATAGTTTTACTTAAAAGATCTTTTTAAATATTCTCTTTTTCAGCATTTATCGCTGCACTATACATTGATAAGGATTTGGAATACGTTCACACTTTCATGAATGTGTGCTTCTTTCCAAGGCTAAAGGTTAGTTCTTAAAAAACTTTTAACTGTTGATATTCTTTTAGTTTGTTATTTTAATAGTCAGTGATGCCAAAACCATTATTGAATAGTCTTTTGGGGACTTACTGCAGGAGTTCATTTTGAATCAGGATTGGAATGATCCTAAATCCCAACTTCAGCAGTGCTGCCTGACCCTTAGAACAGAGGGAAAAGAGCCCGACATTCCTCTCTATAAGTAAGTAAGCTATCACCTGTAGACCATGGTCTTTGTACATGGCATACTCAGACTTGATTATCCTCATTTAGAAAATATTCCATGTGACCAGGATAAAATTACATATCACTTTTCAGTGAAAAGGGCAGTAGATGTGACTCAGTCTGGAGACCTGGGTTCTGACTCCACCCCAGCCTGCCGTGGTTACCAACTCACTTAAGCTTTCTGACCCACAGTGTCTTATGGGTAAAATGAAGGTGTGAACTAGATGATTTTAAAGTTCCCTTTATGGTTTAAATTTTATTATTCTTATATGTTAATAATTGAAGCAGTAAACTAATTTTCTAAGAGATAAGAATATCTTAAATGTATTTTTTCCAGTTGCATTCTTTTTAGTTGCTGCTGAGTTATAAATTATCATAAAATTTTCATTTCTCATATATGTATTATGTGTGTATTTATTAAAAGTCACTTGCCTTCTGTGTGTATTGTAGACAACTATGATCTAATGATTTAACGGGTCTAACAGGCAGAGCTGAATTTATACATCCAGATAATAGTTGTTCCCTTCAGCCCTTCTGAAATCCTTGTACTGATTCAGTGATGCTACCATTGCTTAGAGAGCATGTTTGGAATTCTTCTTTTGGAATTACCTTCAGGGCTTGTGGCACATTCTTTTGACTGTTAAGATATTTATAGATTGTGGGTCTGTTACTTAACCTTGATCTTATCCCCAAACAGCATTCATCTTCTACTCTAAAGTAGCTTTTCAGTTGCCATTGAGACCCACAGTATCCAAAATATAACTTGTTCCCTTTTTCCTCAAATATTGAAATCCTCAGTCATGACAAATCTTTGTTCCTTTGGGGTGAATTTTCTTTCTGAAAAGAGGAAAAAAGCCGGGGCTTTTGAATGGGTCATTGTTCAAACTTCACAGTACTACTTTTGTTAAAAAAAAAAAAAAAGATGTGATTATAAAGTAGTGACTGATTTGTTTTTATGACTCATATATAGGCTCTAAAGGAAAATCCAGAGACGTACCAAGAAAAATTTTTATCAAAGATAGACATACTTTAAAGTGTGTCCACTTTTTTAAAGCATTTTTTATTTTACTCCACTTTATATATTTAAACAGAATGTATTTGTATAGAGAATACTCCACATTAATTTTTAATACCACAAGACCTCTAAATGGTTTAAAGAAACTTTTCAGAACTTCATCTTTGTGTTTGAAATTGCTCTCCAAGATACTTACAAGATATCCTTTCATTTGGATATCACAAAAGACTGTACAAACTGGCTAATTGATCTTTACTCCATAAAGAAAAAAGCTGAGGTACAGAGATAGAACAGCAGAATTATATACCAAACACACTATAAATGAAAACTGGGTGTCGATATCAGAAAGTTGTCCCTATGGAAGAGTTTCATTTATTCTGAGGATAAAAGAAAGAAACTAAGCTGTGCCTAGTGAGTGTAATGATAGTTTTATAAATTATGACATAGGAAGTTTAAAATGTTTTCTTATTTAAGTGATGATTATGATTCCATAAAAGCAAGCTGGTAAAGCTGCGTTTGGAGATCTGGGTTAATATGCTTACACTGCAACTATTGTCTGCATAACCCTGGACCTCAATTTCCTCATCTTAAAAAGAGAGTTGGACTGAATGGTGTCTGAGGTCCCTTCTAGCTCTGAATCAATGATCCTATTTAATGGAAACATGTTGTGATGATATATACCTTAAAGACCTTATCCATTTTTTGTTTGTCCAGCAAAAACTTGCTATTTTTATTCTTCAACATGAATAAACACAAAGGAAATTGTTGTCCCTACTCACAAATCCCTCCCTGTTAAAAATTAAAAATATGATTTGGTTTTATCAAGATGATAAATTGATATATAGAGTTTAAGGATCATTTTGTATTTGCTATTTTCTTTGACTACTTTTAATTTCCTCCTTCGTTTTATCTTTTCTATTGCATTTGGAATCTGCACTATGTCTTTGAAACATATAGTAGCTTTTATTTTATGTGTTGGATTGCCATAATGTTTTTTTCTTTAAAAAGTTATCAGATGACTCAGAAATTAAATTTTTTTTATCTTTCTGAAAACATATCCAGATAGTTGAAAGAACCTGAGAAGGAAGGGGAATCATACAGGAGAGAATTCTTTTCTCCTAAAATTATGTCCTATATTTAACATTTTATAAATAAATAGACTGAAAAAGTTAATTTTTGTTGAAAATATAATACCTACTAGGCAAAGCTTAAAATAGCAACTAGAACCTGCCTGTGTCACTTAGTACTTGTGCAGTCTTGTTAAATCATTTAATTTTTCTAGTATTCATTTTCCTCATATGTAATGAACATGTTGATCTTTAATGGCCTCTCTTCTAGCTCTAAATCTGTGATCCTGTGATTAAGAATTTCTTTTTTTCTGTTCTGCTTTCAACTTTTATTTTTTTATGTCTGCTTATTTGCTTCAACTTTATTTTTTTAATATATTTTGTTTTTGCTAATTTTTATTGATATTTTTTGTTTTTATAACAACTGCATCTCTTCTCTTGTGCCCAGTGAGTTATCTCTTTAAATAAATAAATAAAGCTTTGCAAATTAAAACAAAAAGGACATTCAATAAAACCAACCAGTAAAGCAACCAGGTCTGTAAAAGTCTGCAGTCTTTCTCAGCATTAGTCCTCCCATCTTTGTAAAGCAGGGCAGGGAGGTACATTTTCTCATCTCTTTGTTATGGCCAGCCTTGGCTATTATAATTATACTGTATTTAGTTTCATTTTGTTATTTCCATTTTTATTTTTGTAGTTATTGTGCATATTCTTTTCTTGGTTCAGGTTACTTCATCTGGCATTATTTTATATATATTTGTCATATTCATTGTGTGATAATATTCCATTACATCCATGTAACATAGTTTATTCATCCATTCCCCAATAGATGGTCATTTACTTTGTTTCCAGTTCTTTGCTACCACAAAAAGTGTTGCTGTGAATGAATATGTGATATATATGTGAATTTTCTTTCTGTCTTTGACCTTCTTGTGGCATATGCCTAGCGGTGGGAGCTCTGGGTCAAAAGGTATGGTCATTTCATTATTCTCTTAGTATAATTCCAGATTGCTTTCCAGGAAGACTGGAACAATTCACAGTTCCACCAGCAGAGTGTCTTTTTCTTCCCTCATCCTTCCAGCATTGACCTTTCTAATCTTTGCTGGAGTTCTGGGTGTTGGGTAAAACCTATAGTTGTCTTGATTTGCATTTCTTTTATATTAATGATTTGAAATAATCTTTCTTCTGATTCTTAATAGTTTGTAACTCTTCTTTTGAATAGTATTTGTTCATATCCTTTGACCACTTAGAATTTAAAGGTAGGCTTTTGATTTTTATATATTTATGTTATTTCCTGTTTATCTTGGATTTTAGACTGTTAAGAGAAATATTTCATTTCTAAGATCTAGTTTTGGGGACAAATATTCCAAACATAGAATTTTTTCTTATTTCATATTAAAAACTCTGAATCTTTGTTGATGTATTCATTGCCCCACAAATACCTACTTTTAACCCTTACTCCTTCACCAGCACTCTTATTGCTGTCTACCCCACCCAGGTGCTGAGTAGTTGCTTGCTCTCGGAGTGCTGTGCAGTTCCCAATTGGGAGGATACTACTTTACTAAAAATAATATATCTTTCTTTCTCAGGACTCTTCAGACAGTGGGACCATCTCATGCAAGAACTTACACTGTGGCTGTTTATTTCAAAGGGGAAAGAATAGGCTGTGGTAAAGGCCCAAGGTAGGGAGAAAATTTTTTTTTTTGGTTTTGGCTTTTAGATTGAGAAGACCTTTCTTTTATTTAAGCACTCTGAACCATTCTGGACATTGGCTACCAGCTACTCGACGCTACTTTGTGGCAGAAACGTGCATTTACAGACCCTCGTATTATTTAGTATAATTTTGGAACCAAGTAACGTATTATAATGATATTGGACTTATATGAATTGGGTCACATCGAGGAATGTATATTTGCAAAAAAACCAATATTTTATTGTTTATAATTTTGTACAGTATGATAAGTTTTGAAACACTCCCCAATATGCATTGCAGGCTGATTAGTGCATGTTTGACAGTAATAAGTGGTTTGACGCCTGCCACCAGGTGTTTTCCTGTTAGAACACACAATGCAGTCCCGTTTTCTTTGTCCCACATCGGGAATATATAGTTTATTGTTTAATCTATTGTCCTCAGAAGATGTGGATGGACGTGTTCTTGATACACGAAAATTGCCCTTCAATTGGTCAACGAGTGTCTTGACAAACTTGTGGTGTGTCATTGGCGTTTCATTACTTGTTTGTTTTTCGATGCGATACATTATGTATGAGTTTATCACACACATTTCCAACCCCCCAAAAAATAACTTCCTCCACCATTTGAGCGATTTACGGAGGAAACAATACGTCGAAGCGTATTGATCCGCACGATCCACACCACCCATATTTGCCGTATATTCTAACACCATTTCAGGCTTACTGACTGTTACGATATGTCCACCGCGTAATGTTCTCTGGGTAGATTGTAGGTTTGTGTTATAATAATTGGTGAGCATGGTAATAATTCTTTTATCTTTCCACGCAAGAAGCGAAGTATTATTTCTGTATGCAACTGTTTTATTGGTTGAAAATTTTGGTTTTTTTATTTGTGTTCAGTACGCCTTTTCGATTTATCTTTATAGTGCCAGTAAGATGACAATTCATCTTTAGCAGTTCTTCCGCTAAAAGGATGCTGGTATAGTACCTGTCGGTGAACATGTGGTATCCTTTTGCCTCAGGAACTCTTTCTAATAATTTCTTGAATAAATGTAGCGGAATCCTGGAATACCACTTGTGCCAAGTTGACTTTCGGGAAAGCTGTTTCTTTCCAATTTCTTCTTTGGCATAATTGTTTGTCTCTTTTATTATGCTGTCTACTAATTCTTCAGTAAAATATAATGTGAAATAGTCTATGGGCTCTTTTATGTTACTCGGGACTTGTGGTCCAGCTCTTTCTTCGTGTAAATCAAAATTTATCGTGGGTGGAGGAACGTCCGATTCGGTAACATCTTCCCACTCTTCACTTGACGATACCTTGTCATGTTGCCGTGTGTTTTCTTCCGTACTACTATTATCGCTTTCGCCATCTATGCGAACAATTCGTCGCCTTCTAGGTTGAACGATATCACTATCACTGCTGTCGTTTTGTTCTACAGTTAGTCTTTCTAACGTGTCTGTATAGAGGTCTATCTGGAGCTCATCTTCACTACTACTTGTGTCATGAGACTCATTTGTGGTTGGACGCTTTGCCATTGTTCTAATAAAAAATATGAATAAATGCATGGGTTGAAAATTTCTAATTGTTATTACTAACTGACAAGATGATATTTACCAAAATAGCTTTCACCAAACAATTTATTCACTAAGAAAAGAATCACTTTTCCAATTTTCTCACTCGTTAGATCTATGTGCACTGCTCGAAGCTTCAAACCAAAATGAGCTCAGCTTTGAAAATCTTTTCCTCCAGATGTAGACTTGTTTATTTGTAATTATATATCTCACTATACAGTGCGCACTATGTTCGAAAACCGACCTTTCTTCTACAAACTCCCCTTATCGCTCTTTTCAAGTGGCGTCGCGAAGTGCTCGGACCGTCGTGAGCACGCATCTCACGTTCTCGTCCGACACAAAACCCGCTGACATTTCTTGTATATATCTTAGTAATTTTACGATATTTTGATTTAATTTCTTGTGCCATTTCAAGATAAAACTTCAGGGAAACATGCATGTCTCAAAAAGTTGCATTAAAATAACTCGATTCCCTGTAATCACTAATAAACTGCAATGTCCCCTGAGAGGGGACATCCGAGTAATATGCTAGAATTCCGATGTCCCCTGAGAGGGGACAGCGGAGTGCAAAGCATTAAGAAGCCCAAGTTAACAATTCTAGGGGTTCCATAGTGTGGTCCAGAAGCACTAGCCTGGAACTCAGGGAACCTGAATTCTAGTGTCAGTTTCCTGTCTAACTGGTTTTTGACTCCAGGCAAATAGCACTTTACCTTTTTGGGTCTCAGTTGCCTCAGTTATAAAATGTGGGAATTAGATAAATGTAGATGAAGTCTGATCTCCTTTCCATCTTCAAGAGACCCAATTTTGATCTTCTTAAGTACTCAATAGATTTGGCTTGGGTGATGACAGAGTAAACTTCCTTGCTTAATGTTAGACTAACGAGCTTCAGCTCTGAACTAGAAAAGACAGTCTTGGGAATGAAAATGTAGATTTGGTGCTAGGAGGTAGGGTGAGAGTGGGACTAGGCGTATTCTCACTCCTTTACAGTAGTCCATTAAATCGGAGGAGAGAATGTCACAATGGTAACATGCAAATTAATGACCGATCGTTTTAGAAAATACCATACCTGCAGATATCTGAGGTTAGTAAAAGATGTGAACCTGAACTTGAGGACCTCTGAGGTCCCTTCCAGCGTCTAGTTCTTTGATCCTATATAACTATAAATTACACACACACAAACATACATGCACACACATACACATATATCTTCTGTAACTAATTCCAAAAGCCACATATGAAAGCCATTATTGTTATTCTATAGGTACACCTATGTTTCTGGGAAATATTGTTTAAGTTTTAGATAGTACTTCAACTTTTCTTTCCTTTTTAATAGCATTCAGCAAGCAGAAATGGGAGCTGCAATGGATGCCCTTGAAAAATGTAAGTTGATCCTCATTTCTGTTGTGTTAAAAATTCACAATAAACTTAATGTTTTATAGAAAGGAAAGCAGAGAACAGAACAATAGATAGTAATATTATTGTGTTGTCTTTTTTTGTTCATAACTGTTTATATTGAAACATGTAGCATAAATATGGGCTTAAAGTAATTGGTATAAATATTAGCATGCTTTTTTAAAGTATATTCTGGATTTTCTAATTAACATGATCTTATAAAAATTTGTTTTGTCCTACATAGCATGGTAATCAGCCAACTCTGGTATATATTTTCTAATTCTTACTACATGCCTTAAGAATCCTGATATAACATTGTCATTAGCTGAATCAGCTTTGCCCTGAGATAGGATGAGAGGAAGATAAAATTGATTTAATTACTCCTTCTCTTCTGAGACTACAAAATGGTATATTTTCCCTGTACCACAGTAAACATAAGAGTTGATCCATTTGTATATAAGTATCTCCTACTCTAATTAAATATTTGTTGTTGTCCAGGCATGTCTGATACTTCATGACCTTGTGGACCATAACACACCAATGCTGTCCATGGGGTTTTCTTGGCAAAGATAATGTAGTGGTTTACCATTTCCTTCTCCAGTGGATTAAGGCAAACAGATTAAGTGATTTGCCCAGAGTCACATAGTTAAAAAGTGTCTGAGTTCTGACTTGAATTCAAGTCTTCCTGACTACAGAACTAAATACTCTATCCACTGAGCTACCTACCTTCCTGTAATAAAATGTATAAATTTCAGCTTTTGAAATTGAATTGATAAATTTCAGGCCCAATTAATTAAAGCTTCAAATAGTTCAACGTAAGTAAAGAATCTTAAGTATTAGATCTGCTTTCAGAGTATGAAATTGCAACCCAGATTCATTAGTTGTAAATACTCAGACTACATGAAGCAGGAAGTAAAGTATTAGAAGCTGTAAGTGCCCAACCACAGGATCATCAAGTGTGGGAATATTTCCTGTGGTCTAAGAAAAGATGAATGTGGCTTATAGACAGTTGGATCGTTTTAATAGAATATCTCTTACAGTTCATGGGGAGAAGATGGAAAGATAATGAGCTAGACAATTTAGATGGATTCAGGACAAGTTGAAGAAGCGGACTTTCACAAAGGAGTTGTTAGTTCATTGTCAGTGTTCCAGGGGATCGCCAGTGGAGCACTTACCACAGGTGTCTATGCTTGGCCCTTTACTGTTTAACATTTTTAATCAGTGACTTGGATAAAGACATAGAAGATAGGAATGTCATGTTCAGGCAACACAAGACTGGAGGGAATATTCAATATACTGAATAATAGGATCCAAAAATATCATGATAGGCTAGAACACTGTACTTGATCAAGTAACATGAAACTCAGTAGGGATAAATGTAAATTTTATATTTGAACACAAAAAATCAGCCTCAGAACTCCAAGGTCGGGAAGGCATAGTTAGTCTTTTGTGTGAAATAGATCTGGGAATTTTAGTAGAGCTCCGTATGTTTCAGCAATATGACAGGATAACCAAAAAAGGTAATGCATACTTAGTGTATATGAAGGAGGTGAAGCTTTCAAGAGCAGGTTAGTGAAAGTTCCAATACACTGCACTCTCATCAAATTTCATATGAAATATTGTGTTCAGTTCTTGGCACCAGAGTTTAAGAAGCTAGATAAATTGGAGATGTCTGGAAGAGGGATGATGAATGGCCTTGAGTCCATATCATATGAAGGTCAATTGAAGAATTAAGAAAGTTTAGCCTGGAAAAGAGAACACTCTGGAGGATAGTTGTACCTCAGGGAGATAGCTTTTTTAAAATATTTAAAAGGTTATCATTTAGAGTAAGGATTAGATTTGTTGTATTTGACCCCAGAAGCATAACCAGGAACAGTTGGTGGAAGTTGCAAAAAGACCACTTTAGCATAAATGCCCAGGAAAACTTCCTAACAGTTAAAACTGTCCCAAAGTGGTATGGGATGTGATTGCTGTCCCCTTCTTAGAGGTATTCAGACAGAGGCTAGATAGCCACTGAAGTGGAACTGTACTGTAGTATTCAGGGGAATGCACTCTATTCCTATTTCTTCTTTTCCAAAAGTAAAAGGTGATTTTTTTTTTTAGCTTCCATCTTGATATATTCTTTCATTTCCTTGTTATTTGGCTAGTTAGTGTGAGTTTTTGTGGCCAGATTACCTAGCCAAATAACTTTTATGCTGTGTTCTTTTCAAAAACTCTAATTCTCCACAAATAACAGCATGATAGTGTGAGCCATTTATTTTTTCAGGGATTTTAGTGTAGACTGTCTTTCACAATACCTTGTGTACAGCCCCACTTCAGTGTGCCTTGAATTTTCTCTGTAAAGCACTTGTTGCTACAAGAGTGATTTTAAAGCATGTGAGAGGAAAAATTCCCAAATTGTACCTGTGCATTTAAACATTTCTGTTTGCTTTGATGATTCTTAAACATCTTGAAATCGTGGTCAGATGATTCAAGACTTCCCAGTTTGTTTGAGTATTAAGTGAATGAGAGAAAATAACAAACTAGCTTTTTTCTCTATTCTTTACAAAAGGAAGGGGGAAAAAAGTAATTTGGAGTATTCTCTGCACTAGTGGCTGCTCTTTATTAAATGTAAAATATTTCTCCTTGTGTCAGATAACTTTCCCCAGATGGCCCATCAGAAGCGGTTCATTGAACGGAAATACAGACAAGAGTTGAAAGAAATGAGGTGGGAAAGAGAGCATCAGGAGAAAGAACCAGATGAGACTGATGAAGTAAGGAAATAAAGGAGGGCATGGAAGCAGTGGTGAATTTAGTTGCTTAATAACTCTGACTATGGCCCATGGAGACATAGTCTAGTTTCATGCACACAATGAATGAAGTATACCCATTGAAATAAAATACAAAGTCAAGTTGTTGTTATAAGAGCCTTTTCATCTCTTTTAGCTGTCTTTTAATTAGGAAATATTTTATTTTTCTTCATTTTGAAGAATACTTTTATGGACTTGCATATATCCAATATTCTCACTGTTTTTTTTTTCTTTTAAGAAATATAATTCAGTAAGTATGTTCTTCCAGGAATATAACCTTATCTCTCTGTCTCAGGTGGTGACACCATACATACAAGTGAAACGAGAAGAATTAAGCCCATGAACCAAATGTTTGATCTACAGTATGCCAGACAGCTATATTTTCGAAAACATCTGATGAACATGGAAACCAGTTCTCTTTAAGCAGTTTGTCTTCTGTAGAAAGGAGACTCTAATAATAGGCTTAAAATGGAGGGAAGAAAAGACATCTGTATGTTTCAGTGTCATTGGAAAGGACATTTGAATCACAGACCATACATTATTTAAGTTTGGTAGGGAAAAAAAGGTAGTAAAAAACTAAGTTAATAGTTTAAAAGTGATTTTGAAAATAATGTTGTTTTTAAGTTAACTTTATTGGTATTTAATAAAGGGAAATCTATTTTAAGACTCTCCCAAAAAAAGATATTATTCATGGTCCCTGTTTCCCAAGTAAAGATCCCCATTTTTCTTGATTTGTTACTTCCAAAAGTGCAAAATTATAACCCTTTAGAAAATACAACAAACTATTTTTAAAACTTGGCCCTTAATTCTACATATTTGTCTTTATACTTTTCATATTGCAAAATCTTTGGAGAAAATACACATCCAAGTGCCTTCTATTTTGTGGGAGGGGGTGGAAAAGATTTATTTTTTTTAATAACAGTATTGAATAGAGTTTACTTATAGAATGTTTGAACTGGAAAGGACCTTAGAGATGATATAGTCCAATCTCCTTATTATACAGATGATGAAACAGACCCAGAGAAGTGAGTGGTGTGTGATCACCCTCCAAGACCAAGATAAGACAATTGATCTGTATTCAGTTCTTTGTATCACATTAAAAATTGAATACAAGTACAAAAATTGGAATTATCCTATCCCTAACCTTAATGATGTTGGAGTATCAGAGAATCATAAGTTTATCTTATACTACCAGACTCTTAAAGTATGCTTCTTTCTACTTTAACAAATTGTGTGTATGTCTGGGTTATTGTCTCCTTAAGTTCTAATGTAATACCTCCTCATTGACTGGAGGTGGTCCTGAGTTTTTAATGATTATACTGTCAGAGCACAGCCCCTGGCAGGTTCTACCAAGTTGTAAAGGCTTCAAGTATGAGCCTAACAACAGACTCTTGACCTGAGGACCAGCCTAGTCAGGTTCAAGCAGGCTCATCACCAGAAGGTTGACAGTCATGGATATTTCTTTTTTTGCCTTGTAGCAACTTATGGGACCATCCATTACGTTATGAGAGAGTTTTGAAATTTGTCAGTGGAGGGAACACTCACACTGATAAAATCACTAAAATTCTGTATTATATTAGCACGTATTTGTAAGGGCTGCAGTGACTGTCAGGAATATCTTGCCAAACACCTAGGGAACAGTATATGTGGGGCTGGAGAGGCTTTCACTGAGTCCCTGTGTATCATTGTGTCTTGAAAATAAAAGCAACCTGCTGTGTGTCACAGAATAATTCTTAGTTCCATGTAGAACCATGTTTTCTCTAGTCCTTGTCATTTTTCTTCCTTGTACTATTTGTGACCTTTTTCAGCTTCTGCTCTATATTATATGCTGCTGAAATGTGGAGAAGTGTAAAAGTTACATATCAGAATCTTAATGTGAAAAAAATTTAACATGAGATGTTCTTGATAAATGTATGATATACAAGAAATGAAAGGAATTGGTGCACACACATAAAGCTTGAAAGCCATTCTCCAATAGCTGTGTGCTCAAAAGGTAAGAACATTTTCCAACATAATAAAAATTAGCTACCAGCAACCATTTGAAAGAATGCTTCAAATTACTTATAATGAAGAACTATAGATTAAAATATTTCTGAAACTTCATACCTCACCACTTGACAAAGATAAAAATAGTAATACTAAAAGGATTGTGTGAGGAAAAAGCACCCTGAAGTAATGGTAGTGTAGCTGTGAATTAGTCCAACCAGTCATTCTGGAAAACAATTTGGAACTGTGATAGAAGAGTCACATGATTTTTGACCCAATAATCACTTTGCACATAGCCTTGTAGCTGCAGTTTCTGTGGTAGCAAAAATACTCAAATCAGTCTGGGTGCCCATAAATTGGGGAATGGCTTGCACAAATTTTGTTGTATTAATGTAATGAAATATTAGAGTGCCATAAGAAATTGCAAGTGTGAAAAATTTAGATAAACTTGGAATGACTTTCTCAAATTGATGCAGAATGAAGTTAGCAGAAGGAAAAGAAGATATAATGCTTAATGACTGTAGTAATATGAAGGAAATATAAAGGAAAATGACCCTAGCAGACACTGGAAGTCTGATCAGTGCAATGCAGAGTACTGCCTGTGAAACACACCTCCCTCCAGGGATGGTCTAGACTCTATGTACAAAATGCGACTTGTATTGTCAGATATGGCTGATGTGTTGTTTTGTTTTGCTTAACTATGCTTATTTGTTTACAATGGAGGGGTGAATTGGGGTGGAGGAAGGAATTATTGAGAAGTGACAGTGATGTAAAAAAAAAATCAATAAAGCATCTATTTAAAAGCAAAACCATGCCAATAGAATTCTTACATTATATGGCCAGTTGAAATTAGAAATGACATTAAAGGTCATCTACGTCAACCTGATTTAAAATCCTCTGTACAACTTCTCTGACAACTGGTTATCCATTCTACACCTAGTAAGGTCTCACTCTCTCTCAAGATAGACCATTTCAATAGCACTAATTGTTAGGAAGTTTTCCCTTACATCAAGCCTAAATTTGATTTAAGTAACTTCTTTTGATTGTTCTAGTACTGCCCTAGGGCAAGTCTAAAGTTTCTTCCTAATAAATGGTAACTGGCTTCTTTGCAATGCTTTAATATGGAACTTGACTTGATCTTCACAACAATCCTGTAAGGTAGGTGCTATTATTATCACCGTTTTTCATGAGGAAACTTATGGCTGAAAAGTTGTAACTTGCCCCAGATCTCACAACTTGTAAGTATCTCAGACATAATAAGTCCTCCTGATTTATACTATCTTCTGCACTATGAAATACTTGCAAATCAAATGAATTAATGAATAACTGACTATTAAAAGCTTATGAAAGATTTCAACTGCGTGTGAGATGGGAAAATCTCATATACTTCAAAGGGCAGCATCAAAATCGATGGTCATGCCTCACGTTCTGACCTAAGTCTTATCCAGCCTAAACATCCCTAGGTCATGTGAGTAAAAGCACAAACTAAATGCTGTTTAAGTAAGATCATTACCAGCTGGAGATGTCAAGGCTAAACATATTCTACATGTTATCCAACCATGGCAGAATAGCAACAACTATGACTTCATTCTGAGCATTTTCCCTCCTTTAATGCAGCTAAAAATCACAATAGCTTTTTTTTTGCTGCCATTGCTATTATTTAGGCAGATTGGGAAAGCTATTTGAATGTCACAGCTTTTTGCAAAAATAGGGAAAAAAATGCAGAAATCTTACCCTGGTTGTCCTGTATTGAAGTCCCATTGCTTAAAGGAAGACCAAACCAAGAATGGGTATGAGTGACTTGGTTCAATTCACTATCACTACAAGAGATTCCAAAGTTTCATTGGCACCTCCACCTCTTTGATTTCTCAACAGGTATTAGGAGCTCAGTAAATTGAAACAAGTTAGACTGGAGCTGAAGCAACTGAATAACTTTGATCTGGACTAGCTAGTTGTGACTACAGATACAGTTTGTATTAGTCAGTTGACTTCTTAAGAATTATTTCTAGCAGCTTCTTATAGCAAACAGTTTGCTTGACATTTCCTTCATGCATCAATATGGGTTTCCTTCCTCTTAGGCCATTGGTACAAGTTAAGTCTTCTGTTAGTCATGGTTGATTGACAGATAAAATAGTTTTTCGACTTAACTATTTTGTTTTTGTTGTCCTAATACAAGCAATTATGAAGGGAGACATTATTGGAGAGGATCATGGTGTAAAAAAACAAAATGCATTGTTTTAGCAAAAGTATGTTTTCTGGATGCTCTTACCTTCAGAGACTTTGCTTTTGCAATCCAATATTTTTTGGATCTTTGCATCCTTTTTTCCGAAAATCTTCACATATATAGACATTTTTTCCTTATACAACCTACTGAAGATTCCTGAAATTTTCACAATTGTTTACCTTTTTAGAAAGTTTTACCTGTTACAGAGCACATCATATGCATTAGCATCTCCATTTCACAGAGGAAGCAAGTTCAGAGAGATGACTGGTCTAAGGTCACATACTTAGTAATAACTGAAAATAAAATCCAGATCATCAAGCCCAGTGTGCTTTTCCATTAGAAAAAAATAAAATTCTTGCATCTTTCAACAACCTAAATAGAACAACTCATGAATAGAATATGCTTTGGAGCAGAGTTGTTAGACTTAGGGCCTGCAAAACTTCTGAGTGAGTGGGCCCAAAACAGATTAAAATGTGGGAAGTGTTTAATAAATATAAATAAAAATGCACTCTAGATAATGTGCATTGGTGGTTTTCCAAGTCAGTATGAAGTCAGCAGTGATCCATTTCTATTTGAGTTTGACACCGTCCTGTTAAGAGGACAGCACTGACTGCTGTTTATGGGATTGAAGCAGAGCAAAGTTGCTGGTTAGTTTACTTGCTGTTCAGAAATGGCCTTGCTTCTTATATGGAACATTTTTATATGTAACAAAGAAAATGGAAAGAGAGAGAGAAAGAATATGTGTGTGTGTGTGTGTAACATGACTAAAGACAAAATGCAGCTTTTAGGAAAGTGATCTGTGTTTTATCTGTCCTTTAAAAACAAGATTTACCACTGGATCTAGTCCTTCAGTCCACCTGCTTGATGACCATTCAAAGCAAGGCAGGCCTTGTTCCTCTCAGAGCAATGAACACTTTCTAATATGTCAATTCTGGGGTAAAAATTGAAAAGACTGATTGGCTAGTTTATTTTTGAATTGACCATTGGAGTCTATCTTGTTGCTGCTGCTCCTCTTCCTCCTCCTAAAATAGCTAGAAGTCAGTAAAGGTTTTTAAGGTTTGTTTTAAAGCTCCAGGCCATTTTCTACAGGGTCTAACTGGACTGCTTTGTGTGTTTTATAACTCACAGCTGGTCGTTTTCCTTTACAATTCCACAAAGTAGCATCATATGTTTCACAGTGTGTTCTAGAGAGTATATTACACATAGAAGAGAGATTTTGTAGCTAATAAACCTGTCCATGGCCTGGGGATACCTGACAAGTTAAAAATTTAAATACAAAGGTGTGTGTGTGCACTTAAAAGACTGTTAGTGAAGACTTGGGGGAGTTAGACTGTAGGAGTTTCTTTAAGAGTGCCCTGCAATGCAAAAACTGCATGTATCACTAAACAGTACTGACCATACTCTAACTGAAGTAGTTTTTCCTTGAAGCAACATATTAAAACATTAAATCAGTCATTAAGCCAGTATATATTGAGGGTCATGTAAGTAAGTACTGTGGTACACATCCTTCTCAATAATGCCATAAAACCCTCATGAGGGAAAATGAGCTTAACTCTCCTTTTCTCTCACACACCTGAATTAAGCTAGCCTAAAGGAGTAGCATGATTTCCCATTTAGTTTTTATTTTGTTGGAAAAAGTCTACAGGTGAAAACTAAACAAGCTATCAAATACGCCCTGGCAATTTTAGGGTGAGTGTAGTTTTGTCTCTTTCAGTTATTCCTGCATATGGTATCATTTTCTGCCTCTTGCTTCAAAGGATAGGTTTTCTCTTTTTGCCTTATGCAAAGTATTTACATATCTCTTCTTAGATGAGGGATGAAGGAAAGGATTATACATCCTTAAGGGAGAAAGTATTCTTACATGGGCCATCAGAAAACTGAGACATTCAAAGCATCTCATGGATTCTCATTCTTTAAGAATGATAGCAACACCATTACTATGTGATAAAAGTTCCCCCATACATATAGGAGTATATTCTCATATATATGTACGCATGTAAGTATATGTATGTACATACATATACACACATACATTTTCTCATATACATATATGTGTGTATATACGTATAGTATATATATATGTATATATATATATATATATATATATATATATACACACATTGCCAAATTATCAGTGGAGAAGGAAATACATAAGAGAACATGCATGACCAGGGAATAGAGATGATTGGAGGAATTCACCTTCTATGTCATAAAACTGCTGATGTCTTATAACATTGTAAGTGCTGCTGTCTCTGCAAAGCCATGGTCTTCTGTTTATATGCTGCTCTCTGCTACGTATCTCTACTGTTGTTTCTTGGTCTACACCTGCATTGTGGTTTCTTTTTTTTTTTTTTTGCCTTTTGGAGGGCAATTGGGGTTAAGTAACTTGCCCAAGGTTACATGGCTAGTTTTTTTGTGTGGGTGTTGTGTCTAAGGCCGGAACCGAACTCAACTCCTCCTGACTCTGGGGCCAGCGCTTAACTCATTGCGCCACCTAGCTGCCCTTGTAGTGTGGTTTCTTAGCTCCAGGAGTATGTGTCTGCCAACTCTTTAGTTTACAGCTCTGTGTTGTAAATGTAGCCAGCAAAGTCCATGAACATTTTTAAGTCCATCATTTTAATGCAATGTTTCCTTTGATTCCATTCCTGTCCTTTAGTCTACTCCAGGGGCAGGAAACCTGTGGCCTCCAGGATTTGTTCCGCGAAGTTTGGATTTCAGTCAAAGGGCTACACTTGAGGACCTAGAGGGCCACATGTGGCCTCAAGTCTGCAGATTCCTCACCCAGGTCTACTCTTATCTAAGTTATGGTCAGTCCTTTTAAGTCCTATCATCATTTGGTATAGGCTGATCATTACAAGTGCCTCTACTTTTCAAAATTTTAAAAGGAATCTAAGGAAAGAGATTTTCCTTTACCCTATCATGCCACTTGTGTTTCATGCAAATCACAAAGTCTGGGTTCAAAGAAAGTAAAAAAGATTGATGATAAAAGACCAACTATAACTGTGTGTGAGGCATTGTACCAGATATTGGTAGGTAAAACACATAAGACTCTATGCCCAACATTTAGTCAAAGATGGAATATAAAACATGTATGGATGTAGTACCCTTCTTTCTTTCAGCCTTTCCAGTTGGGGAGAGTTGGGTTTAGGATTCCAGTAGTAAGAATGATTCAAAGTGGATATGGCAATGATGGGAAGCAAAAGAGACACTGGATAAGCTCAGAGAGATTAGGGACAGAGGATGCCAGATGTCAGATGGAACCACCATGCCTGCCCTTGCATAAATGCCTCTTTCCATCAGGATAAGCTGGCTATGGCAATAAAGGGTTGGAGGTCCCCAAAGGACAGCTTGGGTCATGAATAGAACTGACTAGAGGAACTTCTGGCTTCTCCCAAACCCACTGAATCCCAGGTTTATGACATGTTAATGAGGGAGAATGAGGCCCTGAGTCAATAGTCTGAACACCAGTTACTAGCTGTTTTGCCTATCGGTAAGAGCAGTTGAGACCACTAAATAAACTGGCCTGTGCTTTTCTTTTCTTTTTTTTTTTTTTTTAAAGCAATCGGGGTTAAATAACTTGCTCAAGGTTACACGACCAGTTATTTCTGGGTGTGGTGCTGAGTATCTGAGCCCAGATTTGATCCAGGTCATCCCGACACTGGAGCCGATGCTCTTACTTGCTGAGCCACCTGGCCGCCCCTAAGCAATTGGGGTTAAGTAACTTGCTCAAGGTTACACAGCCAGGTGTTTCTGGGTGGGTGCTAAGCGCCTGAGCCCGGGATTCGATCTCCAGGTCTTCTCAGCACTGGAGCCGGTGCTCTTACTCACTGTGCTACCTGGCTGCCCCTGGCCTGTGCTTTTCAAAGAATTCTCAGGTTTGAAGCTGCCTTTGAACTATTTGGGAATTGCCTAGGTCTGGGAGAAGTTGTTAGAGGCACAGCTGAATGACAACTTTTGGTTTTTAATGTATTGCTTATTACTAACTGCTAATTTAACATCTACTGAACATGTTCTCTCTGTTTCTGTCTGGAAAAACTCCATTATATCAAGGTCACATGACTAGGACACAGTGAAATATAAGCTCAGGGAATTTAAGATAGTTTTACCAGTGCAATAATGACTTGAGAATTGATTCAGATTGGAAAGACACTCAATAACCAAACCCCTTAGATTGACAGAGCTAAGGAATAGATCATCTTTGACTCTGGAAATCATAGATCGCCTAGAACTTCCTTAGTATTTCTGTCCATTGTAGTGTAGCACCCTGAGTACCAAAGTACCTAATTCTTCTGGTTGAATTGGAAAGTACTTATCAGTGCCACTGCAATTAAACACCAATAAGCATGATGCCCAGAATGGATAAAAGTAAAGAAGAGATCTAGGCAAGTGCTTTTAAAGCACCTAAGTGAGAGGACAGAAAAGAAAGGAAAAAGAAACCCCTCCTGTGAATAGCAGGAATCATTGCTTTAGGGCTAGAATGGATCTTAAATGTCATTGAGTCTAATGCCCTCATTTTGCAGGTGAAGAAACTAAGGTCCAAAGAGACTGTGCTTTGCCCAAGGTGGCAGGTACCAGGTAGTGGAATTGGGGTTTTAACTTAGGTCCTCTGACTCCAAATTCAGGTATAATCAAATACATTAATTGCCTTCTCTGTGCAAAATACAATGCTAGAAGCTGAGGAGAATATTTTCAAATATTGGGAATAGGAAAAATTTATGGTTCAATCTCAAGGAGTTTATTAGTCTAGTAAGAAGATGATACTAATACAGTTCACTGTAATACATAGTATATGTTTATAGATTTGGAAGTTATTGCCATGTGTAATGTAATGCCAAGGAAAGGCAACTTCCCAAGGTTCAAAATACCAGCATAGGTGCTCTCCATTTTATTCAGTGACCAACCAAGAACAGAGAAGATCAAAACATGACATCATTCCAAATACAGCATTTACTAAATGGGATTAAATAATCTCCAAGGACTACCCCACCCCAGGACCTTCCAATCATTCAATCAATTACAAAGTCCCTATTCTAAATACTTCTCCATCCCTAGGCTATACCTTAATTAAGTCCACCACAAAGCCCCTCTTCTCAAATGGAGATTAGTTTCCAAACATAAGGTCAAAAGTTCCCCACCCCTGGATCACAATTGAATCTACCCAGAGTTACATCAAGTTTAAACACAGCACTTAATACCCAAATGGAGTATCTCAGCAATCTTAGTTCCTGGGGAGACAAGGCTTAGCAAGGCCACAAGATACATTGCCAATCCCTTCATGAATTTATCCTCTGTCTGTAGAACAGTCCTAGAACCCCTGAACACATTAGCAAAGCCCTCTCCCAGGATTTCTGTAAACATACAACAAGAAAATCCTTCTTCAGGGCTTCTGAACCAACAGAAAGGCTCCCAGACCCCTGCAACAACAGCACTGTCCTTCACCAGTGGACAGTATT
>NW_027186325.1:2612106-2668893 GCF_028583685.1 Petaurus breviceps papuanus
CCCTGCAACAACAGCACTGTCCTTCACCAGTGGACAGTATTCACTCTCTGTCTGCAGGACAGTCTCAGGGCTTCTTAGTGAACAGCCAGGTTCCAGGACTTCTTCAACAAAAGGACTGTCTTTCACCAGTGGACAAATCTGGCAAAACAACATCAAAACAGACAGACAAAGTACCAGCAAAACAGCCATGTCTCCTCAGTCCTTGGCAGCTCAGGGGGCAGGTCTCAAAAGTCCAGGGCAATTCAAAGCGGCCACCAGCAATCCTCTTAGTCTCTCTCTCTCTCCACGAGGTGCTGCTTCCAAAAAGATCTTCCGCCTCTCTCTTGTCTCTCCAAATCTACGTCACCAGCTCCTCCCAGTTCAGGACTTTCTTTTCACATCAAAAAGTCCATCCCACAGGTGGGATTAACAAGCTCTGAGTTTTAACACAATCAATTTGAAAACCAAGCCAATACAGGGGGAATCTTTAAATGCCATTACTATCACACCATGATAGTTAAAGATATGAAAATGAATCTAATCCAATAAGCATTTATGAAGTACCCACCATGTAAAAGGTAATGTACTAGGGATACAAAGACAACAAAAAACTTGCCCTCAAGGAGTTTACCTTCTGCTAATAGAGGTGGGGTTATAACAGAAATAGAAGAGTGTATAACTTGATCATTTGAGGGTGAAGAAAGTATTAAAAATAAGGGGGAGCAAAAAAAAAAAATCTCCCTTAGTAAGTGGCATATGAACTGAACATTGGACAAAGCCTAAAGCCAAAGGCAATAAGATGGGAGATGGGAGATGGAAGATTTAGTTAAGGAAGCAGTGTAAAAAGTATATAATGTGGCTACAGCTAGGGATGTGGTGATGACCAGATGAAAGGGAATGGATAGGAGATGTATTATGGAGGGAGAACTGACAAGATGCCACAACCGATTAGATATTGGGAGTGAAGAATTAAGGATGACTGAGCTTTCAAACCTGGATCACTGGAAGATGATAATGTTCTTGACTGAAGGGAAGTTAGGGGGAGGAATGAGTTTAGTGAGGGAGAGATGATTAGCTTTGTGATGTTTTGAATTCTAGATGGAAACAAAATATCCAGTTGGAGCTACTTAATAGGTATTTTATGTGGGACTAGAATTCAGGGCTAAAAATGCATTGAGGCTGGATATAGAGATTTGGGAGTCATCTGCATAGGAATGATAATTGGACCCATAGGAGCATGAATCAAAGTTCTCTGTGTGAGAATTGAATAGATTTTAGAAGGTTTGGAATAGCTGTTGTGGAAGTACAATAGAGTCAGGGGAAACTAAAACGATTTCAGTAAAGACCAAGTTAAGATAGATCAGGAGAATTGTGTTATTTCTTCCATGGGGTGTTCATCTGACTAGAGAAGGCATATGGCAGTAACACAAGGTTGGAGTCTGGCAAGGTTTGATATGACAAAGAGGTAAGGGATTTGAGATTAGAGGACAGTGTATAATTGAACTGGTTAACTATAAGGTCAAAATTTTGAAGGGAGGAAAATGAGATTGGAGTAGGTCTATTGGACTGGGAGGGAGAGCTACATAATGCAGTGGATAGAGTGCCAAGCCTAAATTCAGGAAGACTCACCTTCAAACCTGGCCTCAGACACTAACTCATGAACTGTCTGACCCTGGGCAAGTCATCTAACTCTGCCTCAGTTTCCTCATCTGTAAAATGAGCTGGAGAAGGAAATGGCAAACCCCTGCATCGTCTTTGCCAAGAATACCCCAAATGGGGTTGTGAAGAATCAGATATGACTGAAATAACTGATTAACAACAACATTGGACTGGGGAAGAAAGGTGGGGCAGAAGGAATGGAAGTTGAAGTAAGGACACAAAATAAATTGTGAAGACACAGAGAAAGATGGAATGAAACAAGACTGTGGTCAGATAAAGGAATTTCAAAGTTCTTGGTCTTGGAGGCAGAGCCCTTTCCAGTGATGATAAGATTAATGGTATGACCATCCCTTTGAGTAGGTGAGATAAAGTGAAGGTACAAATCATGGGAGTTGAGGCTAATCAGCTAGGAACACAGGGTGTTTAAGGAGATACCGACAAGCATTAGGGGAAGGGTTTGGGGACAACTGTTAGCCAGGTGCTGAACTCTATCCAGAAAGAAGAAAGAATAACCTGGGGGCTGAGAGATGCAGTAGTCTGCATAAGGAAATGTACATGAAAGGAGTAAGCCTAAAAGAAGATAGGTTGTTTAGTAATAATGGCACGGGTGTTTAGAAGTGACAATAAAGAGCAAAACATGTGCCTCCACCTTCTGGCTCAATGTACTGGTGGGTCATGATAAAAGGGTCACCTATTACTGGAGAGACACCAAGGATGCATAATTCTCTGGTGGGGAGAGGGAGCAGTTGAGACAGGGTAAACTTGTTTTCCATGAATGTAATAAGATGGAATTAGGTCTAAAACAAACCAAACAAACAAACAAAACTGCTGTTCCCTTAATTTCTTTAATAAGTTAAGGACTAGAATGACATAGTTTTTCAGTTATGGGTTTCCCCCAATTCTATAAGCGCATCTCCCAGATCTGGTAAACAACTATTAATGACTCCTACTAATGTGTGTTCCAAATAATTGATAAACACTTGCTAATGATAGGAAGCTAAAACTTTGATTGTTTCTTTTCATCATAAGATAATCAATCACCAATCAGAATTTAAATGTACCTTGAAAACATCTTTAGCTAGAGTTATAAAAACTTACCTGAGGTCTCAGCCATTAGTCTACTGTTAGGTTGATAATAGGACAGACCTCTGCATTACCTGCACTTGGAAATGTGAGCATCCTATTCATTCAAGAGCTGTGTTGATTGGCAGATACTTGCCAGGATGCTATTTCTGATGGAGACTCATGTCCTTAGGCTAGGCAGAGAGAGAACTTTGCCATGGTCACCAGTAAGAGACATGTTTCTTGAGATCTTTAGGATCAAGTTAGTGGTTCTTAGAAGTTTTGGTGCTTGTATTATTGAATAGTTGTATCAGCAATGCCATATTCACAATGCCTATGGAAATTATAGATATGCTGATATAATTATCCATCACAAAATACATCATGCTTGCCATATGGGGGAATAAGCTAGAAAATTTATTAAGATACCAAAAGACTGAGTCCCAAAACCAGAAAGCGAAAGCCATCAGAGTAGTTATGAAATTGGCACAGGTAGATAAAGTAGAAAGCACCCACATTCTCAAGCCTTTAAAACAGAACAGGCTACCTCAGGCAAAGGTCCTCCTCTCCCCACTCACAGCAACCACCCAGCGTCCGGGAAGCATGCTCCCAGCAGCTCCGGTCCCTGGCAGTCCTCAGCAGGAGTCCTTAGCAGAAATTCTGGCTAACTCAAAAAGGGCCTCGTGCTGCCGCTGCCTCTGCTGCTGCTGCCGCTGTCGCTGCCACTGCTAGCCACCGCAGGAACTCTAGCTTGGCTTCCGCTTCCTCTTGCTCTGCCCCTTCCTGCTACATCAGCAAGTCCAATGGGGCATGGAAGATCTTTGAATCCCATAACCCTTACAATAGTCAATGTTTGGTAGCATGCCTTGATGAGTACAAGTACCAAGTATAAGACCATCAGTCCTAATAAGCATATATAAAGGTAAATTGACTTTATTTATACATTGTGCATTACAGCAAACCAAAAAACCTGTGAGTTCAAAGAAACATAGCTCATCAGGTAAGATTCAAACGTTTGTCTATGGGCAAGATAGTTCACTAGATTATTCGGGCAGAATTAACAGAAGTTGAAGACAGAATTGATTTTAAGGCACAGAGAAAGATGGAATGAAAGAAGGTAGTGGTTTTTAAATTTTTTTTTTAATATACAGTTTTGGTGTCCAGATTCAAACCTCTAGGGAAGCTCAGGGCCCTTCTCCACTGACAAGGTGGAATAGTTGTTGATTCTTCCTTGAAGATGATGGCATTTTGTCTCCTTTTGTTGAGTTTTTTTTTTTTTTTTTAGCTATCCATAGCTTTTGCATTTCTGTATAATCAATCAGTAAACGTTTATGAAGTACCTGCTATGTGTCAGGCTCTGTGCTAAGTTCTGGGGGTACAAAAGAGGCAAAAGACAGTCTCTGCCCTCAAGGAGCTAAAAATTTAAAGGAGGAGACCACATGCAAACAAATATGTACAAAACAAGTTATATGCAGGTAAATGGGAAAGTACAGGAATTAAGTGGAACCAGGAAGTATTAGGGAAGGCTTCCTGCAGAAGATGAAATTTTAGTTGGGACTTAAAGGAAGTCAGGGAGTTCAATAGTAGGAGTTGAGAAGGGAAAGTGTTCCAGGCTTAGGGGACAGCCAGAAAAAAATGCCCTGTGCTGAGAGATGAAGTGTTTGGAAGTCTTGTTCATTAAATAGCCAGGAGGCCAGTGTCACTGGATCAAAGAGGACATGTTGAAGAGTAAGGTGTGAGAAGACTGGAAGGATAGGAAGGGCTAGTTTATGAAGGGCTTTGAATGCCAAACAGAGCATTTTGTATTCATTCCTGGAGGCAATAGGAAGCTACTACTGGAGTTTATTGAGCAGGGGGAGGGGAGTAGTGACATGATCAGACCTGCCTTTTAGGAAAATCACTCTAGTAGCTGAATGGAGAATAAACTGGAATGGGGAGAGACTTGGGGCTGGCAGATCCACCAACTATTTCAATAATCCAGGCATGCGGTGATGAGGACCTGCACTCGAGGGGTGGTATGTATGAGGAGAGAATGGGGCATATTCAAGAGATGTTGCAAAGGTGAAATTGATAGGCCTTTGCAACAGCTTGCATATGAGAGGGGCAGATGGTGAGGAATACTGGATCACTCTCAGAATGTTAGTCTGAGGGACCAGGAAGATGGTATTGTCCTCTACAGTAACAGGAGAGGTAGAAAGGCAGGAGGAAAGGTTTGGGGGAAAGATAATGAGTTCTATTTTGGGCATATCGAGTTTCAGATGTATACTGGACATCTAGATCTAAATGTCTGAAAGGGAGTTGGAGATATGAGATTGAAGGTCAGCAGAGTTTGGGCAGGATAGGGAGATTTGACAATCATTAGCACAAGAGATGGTAATTAAATCCATGGGAGCTGATGAGATCATCAAGTGAAGTTGTTTTGTTCTTCATTTTCAAAGAAGACCATTCCATGGGGCAGCTAGGTGGCACAATGAATAGAGCACCGGCCCTGGAGTCAAGAGGACCTCAGTTCAAATCTGGCCTCAGACACTTGACACACTTACTAGCCATGTGACCATGGGCAAGTCACTTAACCCTAATTGCCCTGCCTTCCACCCTCCAAAAAAAAGCAAAAAGGACCAATGACATCAGGAAGGTGCTGTCATGACTTGCAAGTGAATTGGATTTAAGTGAGGCAGGGCTGTGCCACCAGCCTCAGTCTCTCCTCCAGAGCCATCTGAGTCCAGGGGGAAGATATAGATCAGGATGACTGGAGATGGTCTGATATGCAATGGGAGACCTTGACCTTTTTACACTAAGGTCTTTCCCACATCTCAGTTTGTCTGAGGCAAACACCAACTGAAGTAGTATAGAGGGAGAAGAGAAGAAGGTCCCAGACAGAACTCTGAGGGATACTTACGGTTAGAAGGCATGATCTGGAGAAGGATCTGACAAAGAAGACAGAGAAGAAGTGATCAGATAGGTAGGTGGGAAACCAAGAGAGAGTGGTATCCTGAAAACCTAGAGAAAAGAGAGTATCAGGGAGTAAAGAATGATTGGTAGTTTCAAAGTCTTCAGAGAAGTCAAGGAGAATAAGATCTGAGAAGGTCATTGGATTTGATAACTAAGAAATCCTTAGTAACTTCAGAGAGGACAGAGGTTTTTTTTGTTTGTTTTTTTGCCTTTTTTTTTTGGAGGGGGGAGAGCAGTGAAATTGAGGTTAAGTGATTTGCCCAAGGTCACAAGGCTAATAAGTATTAAGTGTGTGAGGCCACATTTGAACTCAGGTCCTCCTGACTCCAGGGCCAGGGTTTCATTCACTGCTCCACCTAGCTGCCCCAGAGGACAGTTTTGATGGAATGGTAATGTATAAGCCAGATTGTGAGGAGTTAAGGGGAGAGTGACAGGAGAGAAAGTGGATGTGCCTATTGCAGATGTCTTTTCAAGGAATTTATCTGCAGGGGGCAGAAGAGACTGTTTGCCTTTTGTTCTCAAAGAGGACCATAGCAGCAGGAAGGTGATGCCATGACTTGCAAGTGATTTGGATTTAAGTGAGAGAGGGCTGTGCAAAGTCATCAGCCTTACTTTCTCCTCTGGTACCATCTGGGTCCAGGAGCCAGATATAAATCAGGATGACTAGAGATGGCTCTGGATGCAGTGAGAGACCGTGGCCTTTTTAAGCTAAGCTCTTTCCCAGGTCTCCATTTGACTGAAGCAACACCCATTCAGTGCAGAAGAGGTAGAGGATGATAGCAGGGATGGAAGGATCAAATGAAGGTTTTTTTTTCAGGATAGGAAAGACATGGACATATATGTAGATGGTAGGAAATGAGTCACTAGAGAGGGAGAGATTGAAAATAAGCAAAAGCATGGGGCTGACAGAGGGAGCAAACCTGTTGGAGAGATGGGACGGAATGGGATTGCTTGAACAAGTACAGGGGTTAACCTTGGTAAGGAGTAAGGTCGTTTCATCATGTGATACAGGAGTGAAGGAGGAGAAAGAAGGTAGAAGGAGTTCGTGGTGAGTGGCTTTAATTAGGGGACTAGGGAAGCTATGGGAGGTTTGAGGAGGGATATCTGAGGCCAGGGATTATCATAGTCTTTTTTCTTTGATTTTGTTTCCCATGAACTTCTGTATTGGGAGGTCAGCAGGGTAAGGGCAGTAGAAGGGGATGAAGGATTCAAGGCTGGACTGGGAGCATTATTGAAATAGCTGACCATTGGGTTGAGAGGTCAAGGAGCTATGTTAGGGGTTTCATCAAGATCTCTGAGGATGATGGTAGAAGTGAAAAGCAACCTTGTGAAGTGAAATAATCCTGGGCTATAGCTGATCACAGAGTCAGATCTCCAGATTTACTTGATAGGCCCTGCTGTCTGGATATTTAACTCATGATGGCATCAGTATAGCTATGGATTCTCAAAGACATGCATCTGAAGTGACCTCAGTTGTACTTTGAATACCCCAAGACTGCTACTCTCTACCAATACACCCCTTTCTGCAATTTCCTTAGTTCTACTGCTTTAAAATTGTTCACTTTGAGGAAGAAATTTTTATGGAGTTTCAAAAGAAAGGACTTTAATAATTTGTATTCTCAGTATTGGCCCATCGTGATTTGAGACCCCCTGAAAAACAACTTATAATGGAAATGCTGAGAGGCCCTTAACTAGTGATTCTGCTGCATATTTCTATTATTATAATAACAGGGGTCTCCAATGTAGCTGCTGAGAATACTAGCAGCCCCTGACTAGAATTCATCCAGAAAGATCAAGAGAGAGTCCTAATTGCCTTTCTTCTCAGATCAAACAATTGACTTAATTCTCCAGGCCTACACATAGAAATGTGTTTAAGGAGATTCAAATAGGTTGCTGTAGAGGATTAAGGTTTTCTCTGCAGATTATACTTTTATGCCTTGTAGTTCATTGCTTGGAGTGTTAAGTAGTTTTGTCAAAATAAGCAGAGCTGGGAGGATTTTAAAAACTTATAAATCACACACTCTTTCAGAGTAACACAGGGGACGTCTTTTTTTTTTTCACAATGATCAAACCATTCTTAATGGGTGGAGTTTGGGGGAAGGGAAGAAATTAGGCATATTAAAGATTAGTTTGAAATTTCAAGGGGCATCCTAGATAAGAAAAAAATAGACTTCTGTAGGTTTATTGTGTTTATATCATCAAAAATTGTTTCAAGAATGATGAGGCTGAAGAGGCAACATAAATAGAGAAAAGGGATTTACATGTGAATGCTCAAATGCCTGGAGAGAAAGAAGGCCAAAGGAAATGTGAAATCAGACCCTTGAGGCCTCTCAGCAGTACTGTTTTAATCAGTGTTATTTTATTCTTTCTGACCTCAACTCCGCTTATTTAGAAAGCAGTTGGTTGTAAAATAAGCCCTAATTTTCTACAATTCAGTGTTCTTATGGAAAGAGGCCAAATTTTCAAGTCATTCAAACTCAGTTCTGCCTTTTGTTCCATCTATCAGTGACTGTGCCACCACAGACAACTTTAACCTTAAGTGATGAGGTGTATAGAGTGTCAGAGTTGGAGTCAGGAAGACTCATCTTCCTGAGTTCAAATCTGGCCTCAGATATTTACTAGCTCTGTGACCCTGGGCAAGTCACTTAACTATTTGCCTTAGTTTCCTCATCTGTAATATGAGCTGGAGAGGGAAGTGGCAAAACAGTATCTTTGCAAGAAAACCCCAAATGAGGTCACAAAGAGTCAGACTTGACTGAAAAATGACTGAACAATAACAACCTCACTTTCTCCATCATTAGAATGTGGATATATTCCTACATAAAATAATTAAGCATTTTGTTATCTGGAATTAAGGTGCTATATAAAAATCATGTTAAGATAACAAATAGATGTTCAGTCATGTCCAACTCTTCATGATCCCATCTGGGGTTTTCTTGGCAAAGATACTGGAATGGTTTGCCATTTACTTCCCCAGCTCATTTTTCAGATGAGGAAACTGAAGCAAACAAGGTTAAGTGACTTGCCCAGGGTCACACAGCTAGTAAGTGTCTGAGGATAGATTTGAACTCAGGAAAAAGAATCTTTCTGACACCAGGTTTGGTGCACTATCTACTGAGACTCCTAGCTGCCCTTATTCTCTGTTGACACCCTGCTAATTCTCAACCTCAGGTTACCACTTCCATTCACCTTTCATATTCTTACTACCTAAATGTTGAACATTGCTAGGAAAGTCATGAAACTCTGAAAATTGGACTTACTTTTTTCTTCTTTTTTGGAGGGTAAGGCAGGGCAATTGGGGTTAAGTGACTTGTCCAAGGTCTCAGAGCTACTAAATGTGTCAAGTGTCTGAGGCTGGATTTGAACTCAGGTCCTCCTGACTTCAGGGCCAGTGTTCTATTTACTATGCCAACTTGCTGCCCCTGGACTTACTGTCAATCCATGATATCTTGCTGTCTTCATAAACAAAACAAGACAAAAAAAACCCCAACATTGTGATCTTGGGCTGTATTTTTGTGGTTGTTTTGTTAATTTAGTTATGTCTGACTCTTTATGGCCCCTTTTGATGTTTTCTTGATAAAAATACTAAAAATGGTTCACCATTTCATTCACTAGCTCATTTTGAAGATGAGGAAATGGAGACAAACAGGATTAAATGATTTGCACAGGGTTACATATCTAGTAAGTGTATGAGGCTGAGAACTTAGGAATAAGGAGATAATATCCCCATTGTACTCTGCCTTCTTTCAGACAATATCTGGAATATTGTATTTAATTTGGTTTAGGAAGGGCCATAATAAGCTGGAACAGATCCATAAAAGGGCAAACAGTGGTAAAGGTCTTCGAGTGCATTCCATATGAGGACAGGTTTAAAAAACTAGAGATGTTTTAGTATGTAGAAAGGAAAAGTCAGACGCCATATGACAACTGAACAAAGCTTTTTTCAAGGCTGCAACATCGAGTCTCCTTTCTATCAGCAGATAAACTTATCTCCTATTATATGGAAAAGATTAAGGTCATTCATTGTGAACCCCCTTTAGATCTTCCCATGACCTTCAGCTCAAAACATCTCTAAGTTCTCATTCATCTTCTGTATTCTACTGCTATACCATCTCCCTTGTTATTGTATCTGTTTTCTTTGGTTTCAATTATAGATGATTCCCATATTTGTATATTCAATTCTAATTTCTCCTCTGAGCTTTTATTCACTTCAAAAAAAATTTTTTTTAAGTACTTACTATGTTCAAGGCCTTCTGCTAAGTGAAGATGATATAAAGAAAAAAAAAACACAGCACCCACCCTCAACGAACTTATATTCTCCTGGAGGAAATATATACACAGCTGATTAAAAATAAAATCCATGCAATATACATGTATGTATTATATATTAATATTATATATAAAGTAGTTTCAAGAGTGGGGGATTAGGAAAAACCACTGAAGTGGCCCTTGAGCTAAGCCTTGAAGTCAGTAAGGGATCTCAAGAATCATTGGTAAGGAATAGAACACTGGCCCTGGAGTCAGGAGGACCTGATTTCAAATCTGGCAGGACACAACACAAAAACCAGCCGTGTGACCTTGGGCAAGTCACTTAATCCCAATTGCCTTCCAAAAAGAAAAAAAAAAGAATCATTGGTAAGGAAGAACAACATTCCAGATAAGAGAGACAGCTTATGAAAAGCACGAGGTGGAATATCATATATGGAGAGGACTTAGCAAGTGAGTTTGGTCTAATGTAGAGCATGAGGAGAAATAATATGCAGAGTGTATGTGGAACTGGACTTCAGGAGAGACATGAGGGACTGATGGATAGTTTTCCGAACTCATGGGAGCTAATGTGAGCATCAAGAGAGAGACTGTAGAGCAAAAAGGAAAGAAGGTCCAAGAAAGAGCTTAGGTCCCTCATCTCCAACTGCCTGCTGAACATCTTCACCTGGTTGTCCCATCCCTCCTCAAATTCATGTAAAAAAGGTAACTCATGGCCTTTTTCTCTAAATCTGATCTGCATTTCAGCTTCCTCATTTCTGCTGAAGAGGCCACCCCCCTTCTGATCATCCAAGTTTGAAACCTTGGCTTCATCTCTGATTTTTTTTTCTCTCCCTCATATGTCACATTTGGCCAGTTGACACCTCCTATTAATTCTACCTCCACAGTGTGTCACATTCACCCTGTTCTCTCCACTCTTGCTAATGTTACCTTAGTTCAAACTCTTATCACTTTTTACTTGGAGAATTATAATAGTTTTCTCTCCAAATTTCAGAGTTGAAGGAAACCTCAGGAGTCATTTAGTGCAATTCTTAACTAAAATGGAATCCTTTTGACAACATGCCTGTGAAATGATTTTCCAACCTCAATTTGAACATCTTGAAGGGGATGGTTGGAGATGAGGCAACATAGCATAGTGGGTAGCTATTCTTGAAGACAGAAGTACCTGATTTCAAGTTCTGCCTCTGACATACTGGCTGACCCTGGATAAGTCACTTTAGTGATCTAGGAAACTATAAGCTGATGTAGCAATGCCTCTCAGTTACTCCCTCAACTTGAACTTGCAATGTATGGTCATTAGAGAGATGACAAGTGTTACTTAGCTACTTAAAATTCTAGAGTTAACCCTCGGGGTTTGGGTCTTTAGTACTATTGCCTACAAAACCCCGTTGATGTGCAATCAGTCATGTAGACTTAATTAGCTTTTAGGAAGGGTATTTGCTAGGATGGTAAAATAAGAATTGATAAAATATTTCCCCTTTGATTCCTGCAGCTTATTCTCCCACAATTACACAGCCAAAGTCCAGGGGAGAAGTAGGCTTAAACTTAGAGTACAATGGTAGTGAGACCCAAATAGAGGACACATGGGGCCAAAGGATAAACTTACAGTTCCTGTTTACTGGAAGTCTTTTTTGGAGTTCATAGCTGACATTCTTTTCTCCTGCAAAGGGGGTTTCTTCACCCCCTCTGGTGGCTGTCTGTATCTGACAGTACCTGGGTATGTCCCTGAAGTGTTTCTCTCTGCTTTCAGGTCCAGGGATGGGGAACCTGTGGCCTGGAGGCCACATGTGGTCCTGTAGGTCCTCAAGTGCAGCCCTTTGACTGAATCCAAACTTCACCCCTGGTATAGACTCTCCTTTCTGTGGGGACTGTTGGTCTCTGACATCTTTCTGATCTCAGCTGGATACCTTATCTCCTATTGTAGAAAATGTAATTGGCATGTTGCTTCTGCATTTAAGACCTTAAGGTCTGTTCAGACCTGTTCTCTGAATAAACACAGAGAATGCCTCTTCTATGTCAACAACTACAAGGCCAGATGAAGCTCCATTAAGGAGGAGGCACCTTAACCAAAGACACCATCTTGAATAATGGGATTTTAATTATGTTAATGGTAAAGGAAGCACAGATATCCTGGGCTGTGTTTTCAATTGCTTAAAAAGTATTTAATGCTTGTCATTCTTTTACCAAATAAGGAGAGGGGGCACTGAAATGTGGGGAATGGGAGATGTAAGTGGAGATTCACTTGGGTGGTTTAGATGTTCGGGATAGGAAGTAACCTGAGCTCAAATCTGGCCTCAGACACACACACACAAATAAAAAAAAACTAGCCATGTGACCTTGGGCAAGTCACTTAACCCCAATTGCCCTCCAAAAAGCAAAAAAAAAAAATACAAAAAAACTTAAAGGGTTTGAGGTGTCTCAAACCCTTCAGTAAGTTGTGATGGTGGGAAGGGAGAATCTACCCCAAGCATGTGAAGGCTTCCCCTGACAAAATGGGTAGAGGAGAACAATTTGTTCCAACAGCCATGAAGGCCCTGTGGAGCACTTAGAGCTTGGTTAGACATAGAGATACCAAGGTCATCCACTGTATCCTGAGTATTACCAGTCATCTTGACTTTGTCTTGTCACTGAATTCCAATGATTTTGGAAAAAAGAGTAAGACTGATGACTTTGTGTAACACTGCCTCACTTAAATTCAATTTATGGATTCAAAAGACATTTATGAAATCAAAAGACATCACCCATATCATTTTACCATTTTTACCTACCTCAAAGTTCTGTGGCAACAGGCAAGTCACGAAGCAGCAGGTGTGGAAACATTGGGAGCTGTAGTCACAACTCTGCCCACAGGTAGCCCAGACAACAAGGTTGTCTTCTCATTGGACTAAAGTAGCAGTGGGAATCTGCAGCTTCTGAGTTTCTGAGCAGTTCTGAGCAGATCTTTTTTAAGGGCTGCAGTGCTCCCCCCCAGTCATGAGGAAGGGGCTAGAGAAGGTACCCCCTAAAAATTGTCTACTTTACCCAACCCTGGCCTGCTAATCATGGCAGGTAGGGATCCCACCCTGTAATTGAAACCACACACACACACGTACAAATACTTTTGCAAAGATGATTCCCCTCACCATACATGGAATGCACACACATTTATGGACAGCACAAAATCCAGTAGACCTGAAAAACAAATAGCTCTTGTCCCAAGAGAACTAAGCAGGTATCACATCCAAACAGCAGTCCTGAATGAAACAAGGCTGGCAAATGAAGTTTAGCTTACCAAAGTCAGAGCTGGATACACGTTTATCTGGAATGACTGAAGTGAAGGGAAACTGTGTAGGTTTTGTAATCAAAGCTAATGTAGTCCATAAGCTTGTATGCCTATCAAAAGGAGTGAGTGACAGGCTCATGGCAGTGTAATTGCTACTCGCAGTAAAGTGCCACATCACCATCAGTTTGTATATGCCCATCATGGTGAACCCTGATGAGGTCAAAGAAAAATGTCATGAAGACCTGGAGACCCTTATCATCAATGTGCCAAAAGAGGACAAGTGTATAATTCTAAGTGACCTTAATGCAAAAGTAAGCTCAGACTATGAGACATGACAGGGAGTCCTTGGGAGGAATGGATGGAGTTGGAAACAGCAACAGACACGGTCACTTACTGCTGAAGACTTATGTGTCTCATCACTTCATCATCAACACTGTCTTCTGTTTACCTGAAAGCGATAAAAATTCATGGATGCATCCTCGCAGCAAACAGTGGCATTTAATAGATTATATGTCATTGCAAGGAGAAGAGACAAACAGGATGTGAGAGTGGTGAAGGTGATGTGTGGCACAGAGTGCTGAACTATTCATAGACTTATCCTTTCCAAGGTAATTATTTGTACCCAACAAAAGCAGCAGCCCCAAGACAAGATGACTCTCAGAAGACAATATCTACAGATTGGAGAGTTTCTCCAAGTAGGAACAGTTCCTTGCTAAGTTGGAGGGAAAACTGAACTATGCCAAAAGTGGCATGTTCAACAGTTGGCAACAGTGGCACAGAAGAGAAATGGGCAGTTTTCAGAGATTTGGTGTACAGCTCTGCATTTACTCATCTGGGCCGGAACAGTCACAATATCAATATAGGTTTGAGTAAAATGGTGGGGACATTCAGAAACTGCTAAAAGAAAAATGAGAACTCCACAGGGCTTACCAGCCAGATAGTACATCCTTCTCTAAGAAGGTAGCATTTAATTCCATCAAAAGTAAAGTTTAAGTAAAGCAGGTGAAATTCAGTTGTATGCTGATAGAAACAATCCAAAGCACTTTTATGATGACCTGAAAGCTATTTGTGGACCAAAGACTTGTCTATGGTGCATCTCAACTACTCAGCACTGACAGAGCCACACTGATCAATAAAAAGGACGTGATCCTGGAGAGATGGGCTGAACACTTCTGTAGTGTTCTTAGCAGATCATCATCAATCAATGCTGAAGCCATTGACTGTTTACTCAGGTTCAGCTGAAGATTTCTTGGACGCTCTGTAAGTTCACTTACCATGGCAGTATTCTTCCGAGGGATGTATACCTAGATGACGAGGTTGATTGCCAGAGCTAGCTCATTGTTTGGGAGGTTCCAAAGGAGAGTATGGGAGAGAAGAGGTATCAGACTGCCTACCAAACTGAAGGTTTACAGAGCTGTTGTCTTGACCTCATTGTTATATGTCTATGAAACCTGGACAATCTACTAGCATCATGCCAGAAGACTGAATTTCTTCCATTTGAATTACCTTAGGAAGATGCTGAAGATCACCTGGTAGGATAAGTTACCCGACACAGAATTTCTTTCTTGATCTAAACTGCCAAGTGTTCAAATTCTGCTGCAGAGAGCACAACTCCAATGGACGGGCCATACTGTTTGAATGACAAACATACATTTGCCTAAAAGACTATTTTACAGAAAACTCACACAAGACAAATGTTCATACACAAGTCAGAAATAAAGACACTGTCAAGTTCTCTTAGAAGAACTTTGGGATCCATCATGTGACATGGGAAACACTGGCAAAGGACTACCCAGTGTGGTATGCCCACATCAAAGAAGGTGCTCTTCCCTGTGAGGAAAGCAGGATTGTAGTAGCTCAAAAGAAACCTGAGATGTGCAAATTTATTTTTTTGCCTTTTTTTTTTTGGAGGGCAGTTGGGGTTAAGTGACTTGCCCAAGGTCACACGGCTCATTTGTGTGTGTGTGTGTGCGCGCGCGCGCATGTTAAGTGTCTGAGGCCAGATTTGAACTCAGGTCCTCCTGACTACAGGGCCAGTGCTCTATTCACTGCAACACCTTGCTGCCTCGAGATGTGCAAATTTAGACATCTCTACTCCAAATGTTCATTTGGAATATTTATGACCAATCTGTGGTAGATCCCTCTGAGATATGTTGGTTTGATCAATTATAGTCAAACACACTGAACCTCGATTCCAACATAGTGATGTCATTTTGGTCCTCTTTGAAAACAAAGGACAACAACTAACCAACCAAACATCCACAATTTCTTCCACTAATTCTGGTATTGTAAGGTTTTTAACCTCTTCACCATCCTGATCACTTTTAGGTTTGTTCCAGTTTGTCAATGGTCTATTAAAAATGTAGCCTACCAGAACTATAAACAATATTTCAGATTTGATCTGACCAGAGAACTCCACCCCATCCAATTTATAAGTGAGGAAACTAAGGCATGAGGAATATAAATAACTTGCCAAGGTCACACAGCTAGTAGATATAAGAGCAACCATTTTAACTGAGATCTTATGACTCTAAATCCCAGAAGTTTGGTCAGTACATCACACTAACTGTTCATGTTTGTTGAATTTAAAGAAATCAATGATCTTGCTGTAGGTTATATCTACCTGACAATGCAATATTTATATAAAAAGTAAAAGAAAGTCAACAAAAATTCAGTGTGAAATTTTCATTTTTTAAAACTAGCTGTGTGACCTTGGGCAAGTCACTTTAACCCCAATTGCCCTCCAAAAAAAGCAAAAAGAATTTTTTCTTTTTTTTTTTTTTATCCAGTTTATGTGAAACAGCAACAACTGCCTTTTATAGCTAGTAGGTGATATCTTGGAGCAGGTTTTTTTTTTTACTGTTGCAGAAATCTGAGCTGAGGGGTTGTCATTTTCTATGTTTATTTAGTGCTTCAAAATTTACAAAGCACTTTCCTCCCCACAACTGTAATAATAAGAGCAGGTAGTGTAAGGACTCTTCTGCCCATTTTTACAATAGAAGATCCTGAAGTTTAGTGAGTTTATATGACTTTCTTCGGCTCACACAGTTAGTATCAGCTCAGACTGGGACTTAGACTCAAGTGGATTCTTTAGATTCTCCTGACTCTAAAACCATTGTCCTTCCCATACATCATCATGCTATACTAATCATATTCTTTTGACATTATATTGTCAAACATCTCATTAAAGTTAAAAGACACTGGTATTATTTTTCAAGAAGGAAGTCTGTAACTTTGTATTACATATTATGTTGGTGATTTTCAGAAATAGTATCTTTCTCTTTTTTTGTGGCCTAGAAGGATGTTGCATCTGTATAATGAAGCAAAAGGAGAGGTCTACCCTGGAATCATCCCCGAATCTGTAAATAAGCCATAGGTATCATTATCTCTGTGCCTTTTAGAAAAGGACTTATGCTAACAGTTGCATTTCAGAGGAGATGGCCCTGCAAAATGAATTTGTGTGCAGCCTTAGTTACTGGAAAACTCCCAGTCAAATTTAGTACCCATTTTGTGTGATCATATCATTGAAGGTGCACATCTGTCTACATCTTAAGAGCTTGATTGGTATCTTCCTTTAAGTTGTTGGCCACCTCAGGCTAGCTTGGAAATAAATGGAATATAAATAAATAGAACTAAATTATAAACCAGTACAGTGGTGTCAAATTCAAATAAAAATGGATCCCTTCAGGCTACACACACACACAAACACACACACACACACGTTGACTTAGAATACCACAAAGTATTATTATCTATGTTGTGTTGTATTTTAATTTTATTAAAATTTTCCAATTACATCTTAATCTGGTTCTGGCCATACTTGGGAATTTTGCAAATTTCATACCTCTGTATAGAACGTAACCTTTGAGTAAGGAAGGCCTGGAGTCCAGTCTCTGAAATAATGACTGTATGATCATGGTCAAGTCACTTTTAGGCACCTCTGCAAAAGAAGAAACAGAGGTAAAGGAAGTTTCCACACCAGGAATCCCCCACACTGATGAAATAATAGTTCAAGTTTAAAAAAGAAATGAAAATAGAAAGCCTATTTAATGCTGCTGACTTAAACTGCCCTATTTTGTTTGGTGGCTCAGGTTGTTGTTTTTACAAAACTTAATGTGATGTTTTATAAAAAGGTGACTTTTTTCTTTACCTACATTGAGAGAAAACTCGTCTATTTTTAGTTAATAGTGAAGGCTGGGTCAGAGAAGGTTTTGCTAGATTGGAATTTAATAGTGGGAGTCAGAAAGATAGTCTTGGACTTCTTCACCACTTACTACTTAAAAGCAGACTTTGCATTTAATCAATAAAGAATTGAAAGGGTAAACATAGAGATGGTCTGTAATTTAAAACTGAAATACAAATGGTCTCCAAGCATTTTGCTGTTTTCACCTATAATGCTGTACATCCTGTATTGCTGTGTTCCATGAAGATGCCCATGACCCATACCATCAGCTTCAGATATTGACATTCTTATGATATATCGATGCTTTCCATGAGATTATTATTCATCATGACCAAAGTCAGATAAATAAATGAAAACCATAGCCCTCACTTCCCAAGTAATGACATTCCCATCATATGGAGATGCACTTGAAACTGTATTGAATCAGAGTGGCTCATTTTTGAAGGATCCTCTGGGTGTAACACTAGAATTTGTGGGATATCTAATAGGACTTCCTGGACACTCAGCTGAGTGCTTTGTGAACCACAAATTCCCGTAATTTCTGCAAGGTCACTTCTTATACATTTGAATTGACAGCATGCATGTGTGCAATAATGTAAATTGGCAGACCATTTAGCACAGACCTTCCAGGAAGGTGTAATTGTACTCTTGGCCAACCCTAATTGGAACAAGCAACTGCAATGGGTTTATCACCTTTTTATAGAAAGTGTGAAGTGCAATTATTTCTCAATTTGCTTAAGTACAAGTAAAGTCTATTAAAAGCCTATTAAAATTAAACTTTCAAACAGATCCAGAAAGTTAAAGAAAACTTACTGATGCTGCTGTTGCTTCTAGTCGAAGGCAGGTCAGGAAGAACACTAAGTAGTCTAAAGAAAGCAGGTTTTTTTAATCTCTATTATGGTTCCAGCAATATTTGATATTTCTGGTATTTCCTTAGGTAAAAATGTAAATATCACATGTAGTTATTTTCTGTCTGTGCTTTGGATCACTCCCCCCCAGCCCCCAGTTAGAAATTGTACTAAAAGCTTAGGCTGCTTCATTAATACGTGAGGTAGACTTTGTTTCAAAACAGCCCATGCCCTCTAAGATTTTTACTCTTATTCATAATGGAGTCATGAGGTATATACTTGTCATCCAGTATGGCATATGTAGAAATAAATGCTCTAAGCACAATGCCTAATATATACATGGGTGCTTAATAAATGCTTGAATAACCTTGCAGATGAGCAGATGGTCAGTCATCTAGGTGTATAAAAATTTTCCCTGACTAGTAAATATTTTAAGTAATTGTCAGGCCAAAAAGAAGCATTAACTTTATTTTTTTGGTATATACAGTTAATGTGGATCTTTCGTTCTGTTTATTGGCTGACATTCATAAAAACAAGAAAGTGAACATAAACTGTTTTCCTCATTCAGCATACCTCACACTGATATAGCAGGAAACACCCAGTAGGAAAACTCCCCATGCTACAGTGGGCTCAGAATGAGCAGTGTCTGATACTGGCAGGCAGCTCCAGACTCCTGGAGGGAAGAATTCCTCTTAGTACCAGCTCTCTGGCTATGAGAAATGGCATTGAAAAGAGGCAGCTCTCCCCTGATGGGTTTCTGGAACTGTGCTATACTAGCCGCCTTCCACTATCACACTCATTTTCTAGTCCTTTGCTGGAGGAAGCATTGCTACTCTGGAAAGATGGCTGCCTGACCACTTGACACTTTGCTTTATCCACCATTGACCATGCAAGAGCTAGGCTCTATCTTTTTTTGGACACAGGAAGTGGGTTTCAGGTCTGTTCTGCTGTGTGCAATGTTGAAACACAGGACTCAGAGAACTATAGCTTCTGATGCTAAAACCACCTTTTTCCCTCCTTCCCTCTTCTGGCATCCCATACCAGTTCCACTAGATGGCAGACAGAGGACATTCACTTATTTGATATATATTTATTGAGTTCTTATTTCATGCAGTGTATTATTAGGTGCTGGGCATAGGGTACATGCAGACATAAATAAAACAGTCCCTGCTCTGAAGGTGCTTACAATATGGTAGATTGTAATAATGGGGTCAATGACCAGGGTGGTCGGTTTACATGCCTCCCTGAATGGCTCCATACAGTAGATCATGCCTACCACTAAAAACCTCTGCAAGGATTATAGATGATTCAGGCTGGAACTAGAACAGCCACTCTGTGGAATAGGGGAGATTTAGGGGCGTAGGAGTGCCAGAAGCAATGGCCTAGTGATCTACCTATCTGTCTGTCTGTCTATCTCTCTATCATCTATCTATAGTGTTTATGTGTAAGTGATGTTCTTCATCCTTTGTTTTCAAAGAGAACCAAATGACATCATGGAGTGATGTCTTCACTTGTTTCATGAATTGGAATTAAGTGAGACAGAGTTGCACAAAGCTATCAACCTCATTGTCTCTTTCAGAGTCATCAAAGTCCAGTGGTAAGACAAAAGTCAGGACAACTGGCAGTTGTCTGGGATACAGTGGATGATCTTGGTGTCTTTAATGCCTGACTAAGCTCTAAGTTCTCCATAGCTCCTGCTGCAGCTGCCTTCACGACTGTTGGAACAAATTGTTTTCATCCATCCATTCTGCTGGAGGAAGTCTTCATAGGCTTAGGGTAGACATCCCCCTAATTCACTAGTGGGATTGAGGTCTCTTGCATTCTAGACAGGTAAGAGTGGAAGTTCGTGTGTGTGTGTGTGTGTGTGTGTATTTTTTCCCTCTAAGAACTACTGGAGTAGTGGGTACTGTCAATGTTTCTCCTCTTGTCATTGTGGTATTTGCTCCATGTTGGGGGCACTTTTTTGGTTTATTTTTTGAGGTGAAATGGGAGCTATGTCCTAAGTTACCTTTCACTCTACTGACTTCCCATGATTACTTATAACTTACCTACTTTGAAATAGATATGGCTTTTTCATATTCCCACCTGGATGAATTTCAGTGAGGGGAGGGACGGTGGTTGTTTGTGGTTTTTGTTTTTCTTTTAATGTAGAGCTTTCCTATTTTTATTCCATGGAAAGCAGCATTATGCAGAGCTAGCCTCAAAGCCAAGAAGACCTCAGTTCAAGTTTTGTGTCTGAAACATACTGGCTATGTGACCCAGGGCATGTCAATTACACTCCACTGATCTTAAGAAGAACATACTAGCCTGCAGAGGTAGAAGGAGTTTCTTCATTCCAGAGGTCCCTATAACAATAAAAGCTAGCATTTATATAGTGCTCTAACTTTTGCAAACTACTTTACAAATGGTATCGCATCCTCACAACAGTCCTGGGAGGTAGGTCCTTTTGCTTTCCCCATTTTACAGATAAGGAAACTGAGGCAGGTAGCGATTAAGTAATTTGCTTAGGGTCACATAGCTAGTAAGTATGTGAGGTCAGATTTGAACTCAGGTGTTCCTGAATTCAGGCAGATCTAAAACTAACAACTGTCTCTACCAATGAAATAATAAATTCAATCCCAATCTCAGTTCTTATCCCTATTCCCTATGGGAAGATCAATATGGGCATGTTCAAAGGCTAGGGATGTCACAGTGGGGATTCATGCTTCAGGGAAGGATTATCCCAAATGATCTCTAGGGTTCCTTCCAACTCTGTATTCTATGATTTTGTAGAGTTTGAGAAGATACTAAAGATAACACAAAATGAGAAACTGGCCTGACAACCAGGTTACTGAGGGCAGTCTTTGAAAGGACACCGGTTCAATGCTTTAAAAGCAACAGTATGACACCTAGACAGTCACATAAGAATTTAATAAATGTTTTCAGACCAACAGGCTTCCAATAACGTAGATGCTTCTTTCAATCAGCATGATTATATTAGAACTCTGTACTTAGGTATATTGATTTGTCTCTGAAATCTCTTTCTGTCACATATATTTCATAGAAAAGTCTTTAAAGGTACTGCCCTAGAAGGCCACTGTTTCTCTTTGTCTAGAGGCTCAGATCTGGACATTTCTTTGTTAAAATTTCAAATAGCATGGGTTCTTTGATGACCTGACTCTGATTACTTCCTTATTATTACATTCAAAGGATTAAAAAAACAAACAAACAAATATTTTATGATTAAACTTCCCCTTTAAGAACAAAGACCGTGGGGTGGCTAGGTGGCACAGTGAATAGAGCACTGGCCCTGGAGTCAGGAGAACCTGAGTTCAAATCTGGCCTCAGACATTTAACACAAAAACTAGCCATGTGACCTTAACCCCCACTGCCCTCTGAAAAAACAACAACAAAGAACCTGTATCTACCTCACTCAACCTCATTTCTGAAACTGAACTTAAACATTCAGCATCATTTCCCCCATCTTACATGACAATCTACCCTTTCCCCCTACATTTGACTATGAGTCAGTCAATTAACCACATATTTTAGGGATTGGCTTATGCTTTGGAAGACTTTGCAACATTTATAACAAAAAGTCTGGAATGAAATTTGGCTTCCATCTTCTCAGGACACCACAAAAATGTTTAAAAAGAATTATACATAAAGAAAACAAATAGAAAGCAATCATGATCTTTGTACTTCTTTTATTTCCTTGGACAAATTAGTCCAATTTAGTGTATCGATTAAGCAAGCACCCATTATGTGCCTGACATTGTGCTGAACATTGTGGATACAAAGAAAAAAAGAAATAGTCCTGCCCTGAAGGAGCTTATAGACTCCTGGAAAGATATTATATGTACACAGATAAATAAATACAAAATTATTTGTGGGAGCAGATCATAGTAGCAGTTGAAGAGATATGGATCAGGAAGACTTCACAGAGATCTTCAAAGAAGATAAGGAGAGTGAGGGATTAGAGAAGGACACAAGTACTTACACAAACACCCACAAAATATTAAAGGAAACCAGATAAAGCCTCTTGCTATGGAGGTTTTGTAGTAAGTTATAAAAAAAGAATCACAAAGGATAATAGATGAAATCACTCAAATTTTTCAGATTCTTGATTTTTAAAGGGATACAATGCAATGTAGAGCTTTTGGTGTGAGGCCAAGGAGCAGTGAGACATAAATACATTCTAAATTCTTTTCTTTCTCCTAAGTGACTTAAGGTAATTGAATCATTAAGCTTAATGGGAATTTAAGAAATTATCTAATCTATTCCCTGTCTCCAAGTAGGATTTTGTCTCAACCAGATATATTACTGCATGGAGAAATATTGATTACAATAGTAATGTTCTTTACTATGGTAAAAACCAAAATCGACAGAATTATATTCAGTAAAAAGCAGCCAGATTGTATATTATGTATGTCTATGCTGAAGAGATATGTTTTGGAGATGACCTAATTTTGAGAAATTGAGGGATTGATTCATAAGATATATGGAGAAGGAGAAGAGAACCAAAGACATGAAAAAAAACTCTAATACTCAGAAAGTTGCCATCTACAACTACCAAATTATGTGCCAAATTTCCTTTCTATTTAAAATCTTGATAATCTTGATGAGACTGCTACATGTGTAGGAAACAGGCAGGCAGTATTCCATAGGATACTACATCATGCATTTGACTGGATGTCTTCTAGCAAGGTGTCTTCCATCCACAAATCAAAATCATTCAAGATTCCTGGAAAGTTATGTAAAAAACAATAGCCGTTTAATGATTTTCTGATCATAAACATCAAAGAAGGCATAAAGGCAAATGTGTATACTCCAAAAGAGTTCACCATTTTGATGGCAGAAATCCAAAGTATGGTAAAAATTGAAGAAGAATTTCCTACAGATGGTGAAGTTCTTCTGATGCTCTCCTTTGCAAATGATATTGTGTGAGCTGCATCAAGGTCCAAAACATTGTGGTACCTTCTGGGAAAAATATAAAAGAGTTTGGTTTGATTATTCAATAATGAAAGACCAAGTGGATGAATCATGTCTATTGCCGAGATTATCATTTGCAGTTGGATAGACAAACTATAAAGCTTGTCCATCAGTAAGTATATCTAGACCAGACGGTACAAATAAATGGTTGTTAAATTGAATTTGGAGTTTATCAGGATGTAGAGAGTAGGTTGCATTGACTTTGGTGAATTGCAAAACTTTTTTAGTGACTTCAAGGCCAATCTTTCAGACTGAGAATTTATATATATTCTTTCCCCTTTGAACCAGGTCTGATGAGAGTGAGCTTCAAGCACTTTTCACTCTCCCTCATTTGTAAAAACCTTTCCTTGTGTTCCTCTTTTATGTGAGATAATTTTCCTCATTCTCCTTCACCTTTTCCCCTTTTCCCACCATGCCTCTCTTTCTTAACCTTCCATTTTTCTTTTGACATCATCCTAACATAATAGACTCCCATCTATACTCTCTAAGTATGCTCCTTCTAGCTTTTCTAATAATGGTTAAATCTTTTGGGGTTAAATGTATCATCATCCCATTTGGGAATGTAAACAGTTTAACCTTGTTAGGTTCCTCAATGATTTGTCACTCACATTTACCTTTTTGTGCCTCTCTTGGGTCTATGTTTGAATATCAGATTTTCTATGAAGCTCTGATCTTTTCTTCAGGAATGCCTAGAAACCCTTTATTTCATTAAATATCCATTCCCCCCCTGGAGATTTATAGTGATAACCACACTGGCATACCCAGGATGGCTGCTAGCACAGGTTCTTAGATCTGTGTTATTAGGAAAGATAGCCATTTAAGGGTCAAGAATCTTTGTAAATTACATTCACTGGTTCAGGGAAAAAGTCAGCACCCTGAACTTCAGAGAAAATACAATCAGAGAAATAAAGACCGACAGACAGGGCTCTGACTGCTTGAATCAAAGCAATATTGATATACACTTTACATACATCCCTGGATCAAGAGAGCCTTTACATCTGAGCGGTCAAGGAGGTCTGAACATAAGGTCACTCAGAATCTTGACCAGGGAATCACAAGATCCTTCTCATAAGTGAGCCCCTAAAGCAAAATACCAACTCAGAGTATATATACACTTCTTAGAGCCAGAAGACATCACAACCCTTGTAACTCAGTGCCTAATTAGAAATTTGCAAAAGGTGTGAAAGCCTTCCTACAAGCAGTCTCCCCTAAGCAAACTTCCCTTACTGGGCTCCACAGAGGCCTATTAATGGACAGGGAAGATCTTAAATCCCATTAACATTACATGATTATATTAAGTTTTGTTGGGTAGGTTATTCTTGGTTTTATTCCTAACTCCTTTGCCTTCTACAATATCAAATTCCAAGACCTTCATTCCTTTATAATGGGAGCTGCTAAATCTTCTGTGATCCTTATTGCAGTCCCATAGTATTTGAATTGATAGAACTGTAATCAATAGCCAATAATTGCAAAGAGACAAATTTAGCACTCTGTCAGGAAAAACTTCCTAATGATTAGAACTATATAGAATGGGTTAATCTGGGAGGTGGTGTATTCCCTCTCATTGAATATGTTGGAGAATTCTTTTTGTTTATAATTTTTTGTCAAAATTATGGTCATGGAAGTGCCTGCTATTTTAAAATTTTGTTATTAGCTCTGAAGTTCAGCACCACCTAAAACTGTTCACTTGATTTGCATAAGCTTTTAGATAGCTTCAGTTTTTAGGAAGTTCCGTTTTACATTAAGAGGAAATATGCTTCTACCTATTCATTCACAGTTCTTTCCTATCTAACACTATATCAACATAATAGCCTTTTACATTAATGAAAGTAACAATCATCATCCTGGGCCTTCTCCTGACCTCTTGTTTTTTCAAGTGATTTTCATGTGGCAAGGACTTTCACCATCTTGGGCGTTTTCCTTTGTATGCTCTAGAATTTATTAGTATCTTTTCTAAAATATAGCTCAAAAATGGACACAGTGGTTCGGTCTGAACAGGGCAGAGAACAGTGGTATTATCATTTTCTTTTTCCCTATACACTGTGACCCTCTGAATTTAGCCTCAGCTAGTACTGACTGTATTTTTTCCCACTTAATAGTATTTTATTTTTTCTAATTACATGTTAAGATAGTTTTCAACATTCACTTTTATAGGATTTTGAGTTTCAAATTTTTCTTCCTCCCTCCTTCCCTATCCCCCTCCCCAAGATGGCAAATGATCTGATATAGGTTATATATGTACAATCATATTAAGCATATTTCCACGATAGTCACGTTGTGAAAGAAGAATCAGAACAAAAGGGGAAAACCATGAGAGAAAAAGCAAAAAAAAAAATGAAAATGGTATGATTTGATCTGCATCCAGATGTAATGGGAATGTAAATTTTTAAGATCTTCCCTGCCCCTAGGCTAAAGTGCACCTGGAGCCTGGGGTGGGAGGCTTGTTTTTCAGTAGATACTTCTTGATTGGCCAGTGAGTCAATAAGGTTGTTACATTCTCTGAGCCAGGAGAAGGGTATATAAACTCTGATTTGAGGCTTTGTTTTGGGGCTCACTTTGAGAAGTGTTCTGTGATTTGATATGGATTCTGGGAAGCTGTTGTTCAGAGCCTCCCAGCTTTGAAAAACCCAGATGTTGAAACCCAGATGTTGTTTGGTATGGATGTAATGGTTGGATAGTTTGGAAAGCTGTCTACTTGACCTGTTTCTGTCTTGATAATTCTGCCTGTATACTTTGAAGTTCAGGGTGCTGACCTTTTTCCCCTGAACGAGGTTAATGATATATGTTTGACTGATTAAAGTAAGCTTGTTAACCCATTTTGAGTTGCTTTCCTTTATAAAAGCAGATCTAAGAACCTGTGGTAGCAGTCACCCTAGGGACGCTGGGGTGCTTGCTGCTACACCAGACTCCATAGTTCTTTCTCTGGATATGGATAGCATTTTCCATCACGAGTCTTATTGTCTTGGATCATTGTATGACTGAGAAGAGCTAACTCTATCATGGTTGATCATCGCATGATGTTGCTGTTACTGTGTACAATGTTCTCCTGGTTCTGCTCACTTCACTCAGCATCAGTTCATGTAAATCCAGGTTTTTCATACCACAACTTGTTCAATCATTCCCCAAATGAAAGAATTTCCAATTCTTTGCCACCTCAAAGAATTGTATATGTGGGTAATTTCCCCTTTGTTATGATCTCTTTGGGATACAGACCTAATTAATAGTGGTATTGTTGGCTCAAAGGGTATGCTCCATTTAATTGCCCTTTGGGCATAGTTCCAAATTGCTCTCTAGAATGACTAGATCAATTCACAACTCCCACCAACAAAGCATTAGTGTCCCAATTTTCCCACATCTTCTCTATCATTTATCATTTTCCTTTTCTGTCATATTAGTCAATCTGATAGGTGTGAGGTAGTGCCTATTTGCATTTTTCTAATCAATGAACTGATAATTTCATCATTCATCTTGATCTTAAGCAGCCCTTTTAAAATTTTTGTTTAAAATTTTTTATCTGCTTTTTTCCAGAAAAAAGAACCAATGGACTTCTCTGGCATATCACTTATACCCACAAACTCCTAAATATACCTCTACCCTGTCTATAGACAACAAATTCTTGAGTCCAGAAAGGTTGTCTCTGTGTAGAGAGGAAGAGAGAAAAAAAGAGGAATGAAGAACTCACATTAAAATGTCACCTTTGACTTCTTTGCAGTAGTCTTTTGAAAAAAGATTTTAAAAATCTCTTTAAAGTTGCCAGTAATATTTTTCAACAGCTTTGATTTTATGACTTATTCCCATTGTTCTCACTAATATCCTGAGAGTTCTGCTTACTCAGCACCATTCTTCTCTCTGATTATCATGTATTCAGAAGAGATGAGCATTGTCTTTCTGTGTGTATATAGTACTTGTCCCCTAGGTATTCAAACTCTTTCCTTCTGATTAAAAAGCCCAGCTGCAATATTCAACACTTAAAAAAAGTGTCTTTTCTTGAATTACCATTGAATGTTGTACCCAGCAATTTCAAGGTCAATATTTGTGATAACTAGATACAGAAACTCTGTAATATGTTGAATCACCATAGACATGAAAAGTCTTTCTTAAATTTACTTTGTGAAAGTAAAAGTAAAAATTTGAAATGGAATGAACAAAAGCCTAAGGAAATATAAGTATCATATCTGATGCCTAATAGTTTAACTAATAACTTGACTCTACAAACAACTCTGCATAGAATTCAAACAAAAGATTTCCCTGTTCCTGGTGAAATACTTCAAATGCTATTATTGGTAAATGATTTATGTTAATTTTATCAAAACCACAACATATCATAATGAAATGTGAAACAAAATGTAAAGATTTTGAAAGAGATGAATTTAACCAGCCAGCCAGACTGGACAAACAAAAACCGATGAGGATACCTAATGACGAGGCGGACATATACCCAGAGAGCCACCCATGGGATTAGTTCTTCAGAGTGCATTCCTTAAACAGGGGCTACAAATTTTAGCAAAAAGAGATTAGGCTGTAGGGAATTTGAGAAGGACCTTTCAGTTATCCCAACCCTCTTGCTATGTTAAAAGCCCATGCCTTCTGTGCCGATCAGGTGTCTGCAGCATGTTTCCTGTGAAGTTTATTCAGCCTGGAGAAAAGAAGACTCTGGGGGAACATGATAGCTGTCTTCAGATATTTAAAGGCTGACAAATGAAAGAAGGATTAGACTTGTTTAACTTAGCCCCATAGGGAAGAACAAGGAGCACAGGAGGGAGTTGCAGAGAGGCAGATTTAGGATCAATATCAGGAGCAACTTTCTAACAGAGTTGTCCAAAGTGTAACAGGCTGCCTCAGGGGCGTTGTGTTCCCTTCACCAGAAAACTTCAAGTAAAGGTTGAATGAACACTCATCAATAATTGTAAAGACGAGATCTCTGCTCAAGAGCAGGTTGGACTATAGAACCTCTGTGGTCTTTTGTGAGGTCTCTGTGGTCCAACTCTGAGATTATAGGATATGTAAAATACATATGTTATACACTGCAAGAAAGTTTATAGAAAAAGGAAGACACTGAATATAACTGAAAAATATTATTATTTTGAAAATTAATTGAGCAAGTTGTTGTTATTAAGTAACTGTTATATTCCAGATATGGTACTAGGCATTAGGAATCGGAATGCAAGAATGAAACAGTACCTGCCCTTAAGGGGCTTATATTCTATGAGTAAATGAATAAATACAAACTTTAGCAAGTATGGCTTTTAGTTAAGAAGTTTAGAGAAGTGGGCAGAAGAGAATGTAAGGACCACAATCAGGGTTAGAATGATCCATAAGGTACTGAATTGCAGGTCATGCTGTGGGAGGATCAGCCTTACTGGGTTCAAGAATGAAGTTTCTTAGGGGCAGCCAGGTAGCACAGCGAGTAAGAGCACCGGCCCCAGTTTCGGGATGATCTGGGATCTAATCTGGGCTCAGACACTTAGCACCCACCCAGAAACACCTGGCCGTGTAACCTTGAGCAAATTACTTAACCCCAATTGCTTTAAAAAAAAAAAAGAATGAAGTTTCTTATTAAAACTAGAGCAGCTGATGGACCCTGGTGATTCTAATAGGAGGGGTTGCCTCGCCATTTTAACTGAGAAAAACTGAATAAACCTCATAGATAAATGGCACCATCACCTACCAAATCAATTTTTAGGAGAGGACATAACCCCAAACTGCATTATGAAGTTTGGGGCAAATCAGGTTGTGTGGGGGGAGGAAGTTGTATCAGGATCAGGAAAACTGTCAGGAAAGCACTGGTCTGACCACATCCAGCAAGTCTGTTTTGGGATGAGAAAATAATCTCACTCTTTTCTGCCTGCTCCAGATGAGTCCTATGTACACAAACAAAGTTCAGTCAGTTTTTCTCCCTTCAAGATAGAAAATGATATGTAGGCTGTTGGGCATACTGGAGAACAGAAAGCAAGTGACAAGAGACCAAGAGTTTAACTTTGAGATGGGCTAGTCCTCTAAGGGTGTTGTGGGTGATCCAGGTCTGCCATATTTACTCTGGACACAATTTTCCTTCCTTTCTTTCCATAAATAAGACAATCAACCATCATTAATGAAGTACCTTCTATGGTCCAGATATTTAGGATACAAAGGCAAAAATGAATCAGCTCCTGCTTTCAAGAACATTGCATTAGGGGAGACATTATGTACATATATAAATATGTCCAGATTAAATACAAAATAAATGCAAAGTTCTCCCATCTCATATTAACCTCTTAGAATTCCTTGTTTTCCTCAAATATTTACTTAAGAACTACTTCCTACACAAGCCTTTTCTTCCCCTCCCCATATATTTGTGTCCCCCTAAAAATTACCTTCTACTTATTTTATCTATATCTTGCATGTATTTATGTATGTAATTATGTTGTTCAATAGAATGCAAACTCCTTAAGAGAAGAGACTATTTTATTTTTCTTTTAGTGTCAGTTGAAGATATGAAGACAAAAATTTTAAAACAGACTTCTACCCTCAAGGAGCTTGTATACCAATGTGTGGGGGAGGGGAAGGGAAAGAATTACATACATTACACATAATACAAAGTCTTTTTGGCTTCGGTCTGCCTCTTAGAATCCCTTCAAAGCTCAGCTCTATCTTTTATACGAAGCCTCTCCTAATCCTCCACAACTACTACCTTCTTTCCTTGCTACCCTGATTACTTTGTATTTATTTTTATTCTTCTACATGTATACATGTTGTCTCCTCCAATCGAATGTAAACTCTTAGAGGCCTTTTTCCTTTATCTTTGACCATTTCTTTATCTTTGTCTTTGTCAGAGTGCTGAGTTACTTCTCCATTCATGTCTAGTCAGCTATTTTCCCTTCAAGTCAGAAAACGATGTGTAGATGAGGCTGTTGGGCATACTGGAGGACAGAAAGCGAGTGAAAAGAGATCAGGAGCTTAACTTTGAGATGTTCTACATTTGTGCCTCTCCATGTGTGTTACCTATCTGTGTCCCCTCTTCCAATGAATATTATGTGTATTTGTGGGAGAATATGCTTCAGGTTTAAGGGAGAAACATTTTATTGGTATTTTTATGATGAAATTTTATTAAATCTTTTGATTGGGATTAATCATAAACTCTGATTTGTAAAAAATCACACAATGCAGGGGGTTCATGTACTATGGTTTTAAGTGGATTAAGAGCCACAGGATACTTTCAATTTAGGGCAGCCCCATCTGATAGACACACTTTGTGAGTTGTTTCAGGTTTTATGTGTTTATATATGATCCCTGTCATGGATACTAATTTGGCTAAGCTTTACAGTTTAAAATTTTTTTAAAATGCTATTTAAAATTCTTATGTTCACTACCAAAGGATGGAAATGACAATGTTGAATTATTTTCTGTGACCTTGAGTTCTTGATAGCTCTCTTAGAAAACTCAGTTGAGTCCTGCTAACCTGGAAAATCTTCCAGGTGTCTGCCCAGTGATTGTATTTGGACTTTAGAAAATTAGGCAAATGTTTTCCCAGTGGGAACAGAAGAGAGTCAACAAACTTGGAACAGAATAGTCTGCCACCCATAATCCAGTAAGCTTTACTTCTATTCCCACGTAAGTTCTTGGCTATTATAAAATTGTTGGTATGCATCTAGTAAAGGAAACAGTAACTATAAAGAGCGAGCATAGCTTCATCAAGAGCAGGTCATGACCAATTACCTTTATTTCTCCCTTTTGACAGTTACTAAATTGGCAGGTTGTGGGAAATAATGTTGGTATAGTTTATCTACATTTCATTAAAACATATCTTTAAGCATCTCATACTATTCTTGTGGAAAAGATGAAGAGATGTCGGGTAGGTAATAGTAGAATATGTTTTTACACCTCATCATTAAACCAAAACTTCTCTTTCCAAAATTAGTTGCTTTTTTTTTGCCTTTTTTTGGAGGGCAATTGGGGTTAAGTGACTTGCCCAAGGTCACATGGCTAGTTTTTGTGTTAAGTGTCTGAGGTCAGATTTGAACTCAGGTTCTCCTGGCTCCAGGGCCAGTGCTCTATTCACTGTGCCAACTAGCCACCCCCTACTATTGCTTTCCTAATTGCCAAATTCAATGGTCTTTTCTCAATCCTCATTCTGCTTGACCTCTGTGCAGCCTTTGACACTGTTGATCACCCTCTCCTTGATGTGTTCTTTTGTTTAGGTTTTTTGAACATTTTGGGGAGGGAAATCTACTTAACACTGTAAATTTAACCCACAGTCTCGGAGGTGTAGATGTAGAGAGTAGGTGGCAGAGTAGTGAAGAAGTTCTGAGAGGAAAACTACATTGGTATCAGGAGATAAAGCAGTCACATCATCCAAAAGCTCAAGGGGAAGCAGTTTAGTGTCGAGTTCCTGGATTGAGGGGGAAGAGCCAAGAACTAAGCTGTCCCAGAATTCCCCTCCAAATAACTTTAAAATAAGACCTAAATCAAATTCTGGAGTGGCAGAGTAAACAAAAGGCCAGGGTGAGAGACATCCATCTAGACCAAGGCAACTTAGGAGGTTGTGATATGGAGTGGGGGGAGGGCACTCCCAGAGCATACATGGCTGCAACACCAGTGGTGGGACAAGGTGTTACTAGGAGTTCTGTCACTAGGGACTGGTAACAGAAGTAGCAGTAACTTTGGAAGCTCTCCAGTCAGAGATAATAAGAGGATCTAGCAGCTGGTCAGAAAGAAATTAAAAGGGACCCCCGTGTTAGCCCTGGATGTAAGACTGGACACTGTTTGGCAACTCCATTGCATATACCTATTTCTGGATCACAGTTCAAGGGTAGAGAGGAACACATTTGATTACAAGGAAGCAGGGGTTCTGAAAAGCATTATCAATTCTGATCTCAGGGGATCAGAGGCCCTGAAAAGCAGTGTTGATTTCAATAACAAAGGATCAGGGGCCCTTCATAAGTAAGGATCATAGCACAGAACAGGAGAGCAGTGAACACTCCTCTTCCCAGATCACACCATCATGGAAGCATTAAAATCTTCCAACTCTCTAGAATTAGCTCTGAAAACAACAGTGCAAAAAAAAAAAAAACTGAAGCTTTAGATAGTGTCCTTCCCTTTCCTCCCATCCCCACCCCATTTTAGAAACAGAACTTTAACATAAAGTTAAAAGTCAATAAATAGGTTGGAAAAAATGAGCAAACAACAAAAAGAACCTGATCAATAAAGCTTCTACGATGAGAGCAAGACACAAACCTAGAAGGGCTTTTGACATGTCAAAATAGCTACAAACAAAGCCTCAAAGGAAAAGGCAAATTGAACACAAGTCAACAAAAATTCCTGGAAGAGTTAAAAAAATTATTTTCAAACTCAAATAAAAATGGTAGAGAAAAAGTCAAGTATGAGAGTAAGGGAAGAAAATTATGAGAAGGTAATTAACAGCTTGGTAAAAAGAGCCACAAAAGAATACTGAAGAAAATAAGACCTTAAAAAACAGAATGATCAAATGGAAAAAGAGGTACAAAATTTCACTGATAAAAATAACTCCTTAAAAAGCACAATTGACCAAATGCAAAAGGAAATACAAAATGTTACTGAAGAAAATAATTCCTTAAAAATCAGAGTTGGGTAAGTGGAAGCTAATGCCTCCATGAGACATCAAGAAATAAGAAAACAAAGTTAAAAGAATGAAAAAAAGAAGAAAAATGTGAAATAGCTCATTGGAGAAAATACTGACTTGGAAAAAAGGTTGATGAGAGAGAATTTAAGAATTATTGAACTGCCAGAAAGCCACAATCAAAGAGCTTAGATATCATGTTCAAGACATGATCAAGCTATAAAAAGTACATGAATGTCCTAAAACCAGAGGGTAAATTAGAAATCGAAAGAATCCATTGATGATTTCCTGAAAGAGATCCCCAAATAAAACTAGAGGTGTCATAGACAAATTCAAGAGCTGCCAGGTCAAAAAGAAAATACTTCAAGCAGCCAGAAAGAAGCCATCCAAATATTGAATTGCTACAGTCAGGATCACATAAGATTTAGCAGATACTGCTATAAAAGAGTAGAAAGGTTAGAATAAAATATTCCAGAAGGAAAAGAGCTGGGATGCAACCAAGAATAATTTACCCAGGAAAACTGAAAATATTACTTCAAGGGAAAAATAATTGTATTTAAAGAAATAGAGGACTTTCAAACATTTCTGATTAAAAAAATCAGAACTGATTAGGAAATTTGACTTTCAAATACGAGACTCAAGAGAAGCATAAAAAGGTAAACATGAAAGAGAAATCATAAGGAACCCAATAAGATTAAATTATTTACATTTCTTTATGGGAAGATAATACATACAACTTCTAAGAACTTTATTGTTAGGGCATTTAGAAGGATTCTACATAGCTTGGGGCATGGGAGTATATTAATTATGTTGGGATGATAAAAATAAAAAGTGGATAGGCAAGAAAGAAGGGTGCCTAGGGAGAAAGGGGAAGGGAGAGGATGAAGGGGGAAGGGAGAGGATGAATGGGGAAAAATTATCTCACATAAAAGAGTGCACAGGGAAGAGTTTTTACAGTGGAGGGGAAATGATGGGGGGAGGGGCGGCAATGCTTGAACATCACTCTCATCTAAATTGGTCCAAAAAGGGAAACATGTATATATGTATACACATACATATTCACACACACACATATATACACAAACACATATATGTTGAGTGTGTGTGTATTTGTGTGCACGTGTATATGTGTATAAACAGTGTAGAAAGGGGATAAGAGAAAGAGGGCAGTCTTAAAAGGGAGGGCAGATAAAGGAAGATGGTCAGAAGCAAAACAGACTTCAAAGGAGGGACAGAATAGAGAGAGAGAGAGAGAGAGAGAGAGAGAGAGAGAGAGAGAGAGAGAGAGAGAGAGAGAAGGACAAATAGAAGAAAAAAGAATGGAGGGGAATGCATAGTTAATAATTATAATTGTAAATGTGAATCAGGTTATGTCACCCATAAAATGGAAGCATATGTTGAATGGTTGAGAAGCCAGAATCCAATATTATGTTGTTTACAAGAAACACTCTTGAAACAGAGGCACACAGAGAGAGTTAAAATAAAGGGCCATAGCAGAATCTATTATACTTTAGCTGAAGTAAAAAAGGCAGGGGTAACAATCATGATCTCAAACAAAGCAAAAGCAAAACAGTGAAACTACATTTTGCAAAAAGGCATCATAGAAAATGAAGTAATATCAGTACCAAATATAATGTGTGCCGAAAGCATAACATCCAAATTCTTAAGGAAAAAGTTAAACAAATTACAAAAGGAAATAATTATACTACTAAGAGACCTCAACTTTCCCCTCTCAGAGCTAGATCAATCTAACCACAGAATAAATAAGAAAGAAGTTAAGGACATGAATAGAATCTTAGAAAAGCTAGAAATGATAGACCTCTGAAGAAAACTGAATGGGAATAGAAAAGAGTATCCCTTTTTTTTTTCTCAGGTATTCATGGAAACTTCAAAGTTTCATCCCTTTTCATCCACATCTTGGTTATTCATGGAATACTTAAAATAGATCATGTATTAGGGCATAAAAACCTCACAACTGAAATGAAATGTGGAAAAGGTAAAATATTAAATGTGCCCTTTCCAGACCAAAATGCAATAAAAATTATATTCCATATAAGACTGTGGAGCATAGATTAAAGATCATTTGGAAACAAAATAATCTAACCATAAGAATGAGTGTGTCAATGAACAAATCAGAAATAATCAGTAATTTCATTAAAGAGAATTCTAACAATGCCAACAATTGTGGATGCAGCCAAAGCTTAGAAAGAAAATATGTCTCTAAATGTGTACATCAATTAAAAAGAGAAAGAATAGATCAATGAATTGGGCATGTAACTAAAAAAAATACTAGGTAAAGAATAGATTTAACAATTCCCAATTATATACCAAATGGAAGTTCTGAAAATCAAAAAAGATTCATAAAATTGGCAGCAAAAAACAAAACAATACAAAACAAAACACTGGACATATAAATAAAAGTAGGAGCTGATTTTATGAAAACACCAATAAAACCAACAAACCATCAGTTAACTTGATTTAAAAAAAGAAGAAAATCAAGTTACCAGCCCCAAAAATGAAAATGATAAATGTCTCACCAATAAAAATGAAATTAAAACAATTATTAGGAGTTATTTTGCCCAATTATGTGCCAATAAACCTGACAGTCTAAGTGAAATCAATAAATATTTACAGTTGATACTGTAAGCAAAAATTAAAAAAAATAAACATTTACAAAGAAAATCAATTGCCCAGATTAGTAGAAAAAGAAATGGAATACTTGTTACAGGATATAAGATAAACCCAAATAAATCCTCATCATTCCTGTATATTTCTTTTTTCTTTTTTTTTTTTTTTGCCTTTTGGAGGGCAATTACAGTTAAGTAACTTGCCTAAGTTTACACAGCTAGTTTTTTCGTGTGGGCGTTAAGTGTCTGAGACTGGAACCGAACTCAGGTCCTCCTGACTCCAGGGCCGGGCTTTACTCACTGTGCCACCTAGCCACCCCATTCCTGTATATTTCTAATGAAATACAACAGCAAGAGATAGAAAGAGAAATCCCATTTAAAGTTACTGTAGACATTATAAAATATTTGGGAATCTACCTGCCAAAACAAACTCAGGACCTATATGAACACAACTACAAATTTTCACACAAAATAAAGTCAGATCTACCTAAATGGAAAAAATCAATTGCTTGTGGCTGGGTCAAGCTAATAAAATAAAAATGACAATTTTACCTAAATTAAATTACATATTTAGTGCCATACCAATCAATTTACCAAAAATTTACTTTATAGAGCTAGAAAAACTAGTAACAAAATCAATTGGGAAGAACAAAAGGTCCAGAATATCAAGGTAACTAATGAAAAGAAATGCTAGGGAAGGTAGCCTGGCCATATCAGATTTAAATCTGTGCTATAAAGCAGCAGTCCTCAAAACTACTTGGTACTGGCTGAGGAATAGAGTAGTAGATCAATGGAATAGATTGGGCACATGAGACTCAGCAATCAATGACTATAGTAATCTACTTTTTGATAAACCCAAAGATCCCAGTTTTGGGGATAAGAACTCACTCTTTGACCACACTGCTGGGAAAACTGGAATATAGTATGGCAGAAACTGGGCATAGACCATTATTTAACACTGTATACCAAAATCAAGTCTAAATGGGTGCATGATCTAGGTATAAATGCTGATACTGTAAGCTATCTGGGAAAGTAAGGAATAGTTTACCTGTCAGATTTATGGAGAGGGGAAGACTTTATGACCAAACAAGAATTAGAGAGCATTATAAAATGAAAAATCAATAATTTTGATTACATTAAATTGAAAAGCTTCTGTACAAACAAAGCCAGTGTAACCAATATTAAGAGGGAAGTGGAGGGGTGGCTAGGTGGTGCAGTGAATAGAGCACTGGCCCTGCAGTCAAGAGGACCTCAGCTCGAATCTGGCCTCAGACACTTAACACAAAAAAACTAGCCATGTGACCTTGGGCAAGTCACTTAACCCCAATTGCCCTGCCTTCTCCCTCCAAAAAAAAGCAAATAAATAAATTAAAAGATACTTAAAAAAAAAGAAGGAAGTGGAAAATTGTGAAAGAATTTTTACAACCAATGTTTCTGATAAAGGCTTCATTTCTAAAATATACAGAGAATTGAGTCAAATCTGTAAAAATACAAGTCATTCACCAATTGATAAATGGTCAAAGGATATGAACAGTCAGATTTCAGAGGAAGAAATTAAAGATATCTATAAGCATATGAAAAAATGCTCTAAATCACTATTGATTAGAGAAATGCAAATCAAAACAACTCTGAGGTACCACATATTACTGGTAAGATTGGCTAAGATGACAAAACAGGAAAATGACACATGCTGGAGAGGATGTGGAAAAATTGGAACACTAATGCATTGCTGGTGGAGTTGTGAACTGATTTAACCATTCTGGAGAGCAATCTGGAATTATGCCCAAAGGGCTATAAATAATTTCATATCCTTTGACCCATCAATACCACTTCTAGGGTTGTATCCCAAAGAGATCGTAGAAGTGGAAGGAAGACCCATATGTACAAAAAAAATTTATAGCAGTTCTTTTTCTGATGGCAAAGAATTGGAAATTAAAGGGATACCCATCAATTGGGGAATGGCTAAACAAGTTGTGGTGTATGAATGTAATGGAATACTATTGTGCTACAAGAAATGAAGAGCAGATGGACTTCATATTTACCTGGAGAGACTTATACAAACTGATGCTGAGTGAGAAGAGCAGAACCAGGAGAAATTTGTACACAATTATAGATACAATGTATGTGTGATGACCAACTTTGATAGATTGTACTCTTCTCAGCAATGCAGGGTTATAAGACAACTCCAAAAGCCTCATGATGGAGAAAGATGTATATATTCAAAGAAAGAACTAGAAAAAACAGAGTTTGGATGCAGATTGAAGCAAACTGCCTGCTCTCTTTCTTTTTCTTGTTTGGTTTTGTTTCCTCTTTCCCACTGTTCATTCCATCAGTTACAATCTTTCTTTATAACCTGACTAATGTCTAATGTGAAAGTATTTGCAGATCATATATACTTGACTGTATGCTGTCATGGTGGGGGGGTGGGAAGAAAATTTGAAACAAGGAATTTTGGAACTGAATCTTGTAAACTAAAAGTAAACAAACAAATTAATAAAGACAAAAAAAATTGGAATACTTAAATAATCCTATCTTAGAAAAAGAATTTGAACAAGCCATAAATGAACTCCTTGAGAAAAAAATCCCCAGGATCAAATTTTTAAAAGCAAATTCTGCCAAGTATTTAAGGGACAATTAATCTTAATTTTATATAAACTACTTGAAAAAAGAGGTAAAGGAGTGTTATCAAATTGTTTTCACATCATAAATATGTTTTTGATACCTTAACCAGAGAAAGACAGAGAAAGAAAACTATAGATTAGTTTCCTTGATGAATATCAAAGCAACAATTTTAAATAAAGTATTAGCAAAGAGATAACCATAGTAAATCACAAGGATTATAGACTATGACCAGGTGGGGATTTATATCAGGAAAGCAGGACTGGTTTAATATTAGGAAAACTATTAGTAAAATTGATCATATCAATAATAAAGCCAACAAAAATCATATAATTATCTTAATAGATGCAGAAAACGCTTTTTACAAAATACAATACCAATTTCTATTAAAAAAAAAACACTAGAAAGCATAGCCCTCAATGGAGTCTTTAAAAAAAAAAAGTAAATGTAAAAAAAAGTAAAAAAAGTAATGTCTATCTAAAACCAAAAGCAAGCATTAACTGTAACAGGAATTATCTTGAAGTCTTTCCATTAAGATCAGGGTGAAGGAAGGATGTCCATTATTACCAGTATTATTCAATATTGCATTAGAAATGCTAGTGTTAGCAGTAAGACAAGAACAAATGGAAGGAATTAGAATAATCAATAAGGAAAGAAAACTATCATTCTTTGCAGATGACATGATGGTATAACTAGGGAACCCTAGAGAATGAACTAAAAAACTGGTTGAAACAATGAACAACTTTAGTAAATCTGCTGAGAATGTAACTTGGGTCAAGAGACTTTGCAGTCTCCAGCAACTGGGGAGGGAAAACCATTTTAGTTCAGGCTTCTCAGGTAAATTTTCTCTGTCATGAGAGAATTCCAAAGGACACATGATGAAAAATGCTATCTACCTCTAGGGAGAACTGATGAATTCTGAATGGAGACTGAAACATACTTTTTAACTTCCTTTTTCTTTTTTTTTGCAACATGACTGATATGGAAATATGTTTGCATGACTTTATATGTAAAATCAATATCATATTATCTGCCTTGTTAAGGGGTAGGAGAGGTTTGTGAGGAAGAAAAAGAATTTGAAACTCAAAAATTTTTAAAAATATAAAATTTTTACATGTAGTTGGGAAATATTTAAATATATTCTCTCTCTCTCTCTCTCTCTCTCTCTCTCTCTCTCTCTCTCTCTCTCTCTCTCTCTCTCTCCCTCCCCCTATCTACTAACCATCTAATCTTTTAACCTTAGAGTAAGCTAAAGTCCCTTTTCATCCACATCTCTTTGAAAGCTATATTCTGGGGTTCATAGTAGAGGTCTTATATTGGACATGAGTCAAAAAGAGATTTTTGAGACATCAACAAAAGTAAACTTGATTTATGTGACCAAAGAGCTTGAGTTTCTTAGTGATGAGTTACACAGTTATGTTTGTAAAAGCTCATTATCAGAGTATTGGCTACCATAAGATGAATCTTTTCATCCTCAGCTGAGAGATAGATAGTCTGCTAAGGCCAGGCTTGCAGTCTATATTGTTGGAGAGAGTGCCAGCTGAAAATTATGGGCCCTTCAAGAATATAAAATATATTCATGGGCAACTATGTAGAGTAGTGAATACAGAACTAGAATCAGGAAGGCCTGAGTTCAAATCCACTTATTAACTGATCACAAGCAAGGCATTTAACGTCTTTCCTCATCTGTAAAAATGGGTCTGATAATAGCACCTACCTCCCAGGGTTATCGTGAGCATAAAATGAGATAATATTTATATAGTGATTTGCAAACTTTGAAGTGCCATATGTTATAATTATATTAATTCACTTGATAAACATCAATTAAATACATACTTTGTGTGATATATTGTGTAAGACACTGGGTATCCTTAAGGTCCCTTCTAACTTCAAATCTATGACCCTTTGACAAAGACCTTGTTCTTGAATAACTCACCATCTAATAAAGGGGATGTATTTACACACCCATACACACACATGCATATTTATGGTGCTCACATGCAAAGCATACTACAAGGGAGAGTGAGATAAGTACAAAAAAGGTCCAGGCAACTTGATCTAAATGAAAGAATATTAGTACCACACTGGGGAAATACTGAGGAGGAAGCATTGAACTTGAATTTCACCACTAGTTCCTTTGTGCTGGATGCTACCACACTGTCCCTGGGCATCCTTATGAACTACTTTGGTCCCCAACCATGCTATGAAGAATTTGAAGAGAGAGAGGGATAATTTTGATCTGAGCATGGGGCCAAGGCATTTTACTAATTCCCTTTGTTATCAACAAGATGATACTTGACTTTGTTCCTGGAGGAAGGCAGGGAATTCAACGTATATCACTGGGGGAGCTGTCCGTTCCAGACTTGGGGGATGACATGAGCAAAGGCACAGAAATGGGAAAAATTGAAGATGAAAAGTAGTTCAATTTGGTAATAAAATTCTGGGAGTCAGGAGACCTAGGTACTAGTTACTGAATTAGACTTATTAGCCATGAGATCTTGGTCAAATCATCAGTTCCTGGATTTTGATTTCCTTATCTATAAAATATGAGATTTGGGCTTACTAGTCTTTTGGGCTGTTCCATTCTACTATGATTCTATGATGGGAAATAAAATTGCTACACTATTATTTATGTGAATCTTCCAAGATTTCCTCTCTCTTTTTTTACCTTTAATAATCTCTTAAAAAAAACTACTAGGAAAGTTAAAAAAAATATTTTTAAAGGCTGTTCTAGTAACCTGTTTAGAACTTTAATTGGAAAATGGGTTGAGCCTTCTTCCAATTAAGCTAATTGAAGTGAACCTCTGATTGGGTCCTGGGAGAGGAGGAGTTCCCCAGCTGAGCCTCATAAAAGAACAGCTGACTTCAGAAAGAGAGAAAGAGAGAGAGGGGACCAGATGTTTAAAAACGCTGGTAAGAAAGAAACCAAAAGGGATTTTAGTCATTTATTGACTAATACATGCATGGAAAATAGCCAGGAAAGTTCTGAATAAAACGCCAAAAAGCTTCACCTGAGGATTCCAAGAAATGTGTGGGAGTCTACTACAGGTATTTTAACTGGAGTAGGAAAATCACTTCTGGGGGGAAAAGGCTTCTCTAATCTCTACTCCCTCCCACTCATCTCCCCCATATCCTGGACAAGTACATGCCTTATCTACAAGGTCCAGAATATTTGAAATCAAAATTCAAAAGTATCAGACTCTCTTCCTCTCTCTGTCTCTTATTTTTTGTTTTTTATCTTCTGAGCATCAGGAAATGGGCATGAAGACAGAAGTAGAAAACTCTGAAAATAAAATAACTTGGCCTGAATGAAAAAATATTAGTAACATACTGGGGGAATACTGAGAAGGAAGTGTTGAACTTGAGTTTCACCATTGACTCCTTGGTGTTGAATGCTGCTTCTCTGCCCCTGGGCATCCTCATGGACTAATTTGGTTCCCAACCTGATTTGTAGCTTCCTGTGTGCTGATGGCTTTGGAATCTCCAAGACTCTATAGCAAATCAGAAAAGAAGGAGGAATTCAGTCTAACAAGGAGACTAATGTCAATCAAACCACTAAAACTTCAGAAAGTTTTTATGCTTAGTCATGTCATTAGCAAGAAACATTTAAAATTATCCTCTAATGCCTTATATCCTGGATTTTGGCTAACAAGAGGTTATGTAGAGAGCCCTCACTGACAGACTGGACAATAATCAAATATTATTTATATCATGATGTTGCTTATATAACTTGTCTTTGGCTTCAGCTCCAGCAGGGTAGCGACTGAAAAAGGTAGGGAGTGGGAATTGGCTGGGGAAAACATGAACTTATCCAGAAAAGGGGAAAAAAGGATTAGAATGCTCCTTCCCAGGGAAATGATTTTCTCAATCTAATTAAAATGACAGTAGTAGACTCCAGTTCCTGACGTCTCCCTTGGCCTTAGATTAGAATGGGCGTGGGGCTAGAAGAAAGGGAGGCCCAAGGAGGCCTTTGTGGGTATCAGGAAAGGCCATGCTGGACTGGAAAGGAGAATCACAACAAATAGCCCTCAAAGTCTGTTTTCTGAGGATTTGGAAAGATGAGCCATGGGAGACCAAAGGAAATTGGTATAAGCTTAAGAGCTTGCTTATTTAAATCTATGACCCTTTGACAAAGACCAAAATTATTTAAAAAAAAAAAAGATGGAAGAATCCTTTCAGAGAAAAGAGCTAATTTTATTCAGCAATGTTGGTGTTAGAAAGCTAGGGACTAGAGTCACATGGAGTCAAAAAGAGGGTGGCTAGGTGGCTCAGTGAATAGAGCCCCTGCCCTGGAATCAGGAGGACCTGAGTTCAAATCGGGCCTCAGACACTTGACACATTTACCAACTATATGACTTTGGGCAAGTCACTTAACCCCAATTGCCCTCCAAAAGGAAAAAAAAAAAGATTTGTATTCTCTCTTATAAGCCCCAAAGACTGCATGATTTCCACATATTGAAGGGCAGAGAATTCTGGACCTATTTTATAACATTTTGTAAAAGACAGTGAGCCAGAAAGAAGTGTACTGTGAGAAAATTCCATTACTGTTTCAGTAGGAGAAGCCTGTGGTGCCAGTGGCTCAAAGACAGAACATGAGAGGAGCAAGGAGAGAGGACTACTGTGCATGTGTGGCTGCCTCAGCAACATAGATGTTGAGGTTGAGGGCAGATTTATTCATGAACTCCTCCTGGAGATTAGACTTGTATTTGTATGGTACTTTCATACACATGATTATCTCATGTGACCCACCCAACAAATTTTCTAGGTATCTGGTATGGGTATCATTGTCTCAAAGGAAAATCTTTAGGGAAAAGCAGGAAGCAGCATGTGCCAGGTAAGTCAAAATGCTACCATCATTGGGACCATATCTCTCATCTGAATTATATCTTTTAGATTGAAGAGAATCGGGGAGAGGGAGCAAATATTTATTAAGCACCTACTATAAGCCTGGCACTGTGCTATGTGCAATAAGTATTTTTATCATTTGATTCTCAGCAACTTTGTAAGGGATGTGCTAATATTATCCCTATTTTACAAATGAGGAAATTGAGGCATACAGAGGTTAAGGGACTTGCCCAGGATCCCACAACTGGTAAGTTTCTGAGGTTAGATATGAAGTCAGCCCTTCCTGACTCCAGGCCCAATGCTCTCTCCACTGCATGCCACTTAGATGCCTTCAGTGAAGTAGACGCAGGTTGGAACTATGAATCTTGGACTTGGGAATAGTGTTCCCCCAACCCTGCTTCTGGACTGACTCCTTTCACATTAAAAATTAGCATTAGTGACTCCATTTTGCTTTTATCTGCCAACTCTATTTCAACTCTAAGTCACCTGATTTAGGAGGTTTCACAAGAGTACCCCCCCCCTTCCCGCTATCACCTGCCAATGAATGTCATAAAAATATCCCTATCCCTCTTACTTTAGTGTCTCCCAACCTGCCTCCCCCAATGAGAAACCAGATGTCTCTACAATGCTATGTTTCCTGTTTTTCTCTCTCTTCAAATTGTTTTCTAAGAGCAAGAAACCTTGCTTTGGCATACTTGGCTACCAAGAGCCTTAGATCCAGTTTGTTTTATAAACAAATGCTTTATCAAATAAATTGTTGCTTGGATGCAATTATTTGATTTCTTTATTCCACTATTAGAGTCTTAATGATTCAGCAACCTTTTAAGGATCACACTGCTCACCTCCTTTTGTGAGGAAGGGGTTGAAAAAGGTGCCCTAAAAATTTGTTTATCCTGAGGGGTGGAGATAAGATGACAGAGTAGAAATGGGACTTCCCCAGGGCTCTGGTTCCCACCTCCTCCAATTCATGTAAAAGGTGACTCTGAACAAACTTTGGAGCTACAGAATCCGCAAAATGACACAGAGAAGCTAACCTCCTGCTGAGGACAGGCCAGCAGAAGCAGCCAGCACAGCTCTCTGGGAGCCAACCTCAGCCCTGTGCTGGAAGTTTTAGCCTCAGGGTGGGCCTGACCAGCTGCTGGCTGGAGGGACTTCAGATCACCAGCAGTTGTGGCAGTTTCCAGAATTATCAACCCATAGATGCTAAGGACAAAGTGAGAGGCCAGTGCAGTGTGGACTTTGGTATCTGGTAGTTTGGGTGGTTGGCCTTTGCCCCTGGAGCAAGAAGCTGCTGAGGTGCCATGGCCATGCAGCCACCCTGATGTGGCAGCGTTAGCTCCTGGCCTGAAGATTGTAGGCAGACCAACTGACCAGTCTGAGGGGTAATTGCTCTTGCTTTAAACTGCTTGGATCTGGATCGTGGTCTAGGGTGGAGGTCCTGGGGTATGCGACCAGCTTGCCAGAGCTTGTGGAGACTTCAGAGAGGGTACCCAACTAATACCTTTGGCAGCTGAGAAAACCCCAGTGTTTGGTATGAAGCTCCCCTGTCTGGTAGCAGAGTCCTACTCTTGCAAAAAGCCCAAAAATCAAGTAATTGAGTGGCAACATGAGCAGGCAAAGGAAGCAAAGCAAGCACAGCAATCCAACTTTACATTCCTATTTTGGGGACAAAAAGGATCAAAGCATGGAACAGAAGGAAGACAACAAAGTCAGAACTCCTGCACCAAAAGCTTCCAAGAAAAATACAACCTGGTTACAGGCCATAGAGGACCTTAAGAAGGATTTTGAAAACCAAATAAGAGAAGTGGAGGAAAAATTGGGAAGAGAAATGAGAACAATACAAGAAAATTATGAAAAACAAATCAACAACCTGATTGAAGAAAATAACACCTTAAAAATAGACTAACTTAAATGGAAAAAGAGGTTCAAAAAGCCAATGAGGAGAAGAATGCCTTAAAAAGCTAAATTTGCCAGATGCAAAAAGAATCTCAAAATCTCACTAAAGAGAATCATTCCTTTAGAATTAGATTGGAGCAAATGGTAGCTAGTGACTTTATGAGAAATCAAGATACTATTAAACAGATCCAAACAAATGAAAAAATTGAAGGCAATGTGAAATATCTCATTGGGAAAACCACTGGCATGGAAAATAGATCCAAGAGAGATAATTTAAACATTGTTGGACCACCTGAAAGCCATGAACAAAAAAAGAACCTAGAAATCATCCTTCAAGAAATTCTCAAGGAAAATTGTCCTTATGTTTTAGAGCCATTGGGTAAAAGAGAGGTTGAAAGAATCCATCAATCACCTCCTGGAAAAGATCCCAAAAAGAAAACTCCTAGGAATATTATAGCCATGTTCAGGAATTCCCAGATCAAGGAGAAAATATTATAAGCAGCCAGGAAGAAACAATTTGAATATTGTGGAAACAGAATCAGTATAACACAGGATCTGGCAGCTTCTACACTGAGGGATCAAAGGGCTTGGAATATGATATTCCAGAGGTCAAAGGAGCTGGGATTAAAACCAAGAATCACCTACCCAGCAAAACTGAGTATCATGTTTCAGGGGAAAATATGGTCATTCAGTGGAATACGGGACTTTCAAGCATTCTTGATGAAAAAAATACAAATCAGAGTTGAATAGAAAATTTGGCATTCAGATACAAGAAGCAAGAGTAGCATGAGAAGGTAAACAGGGAAAAGAAATCATAAGGAACTTATCAAAGTTGAACTATTTATATCCCTACATGGAAAAACAATAATTGTAACTTATGAAACTTGTCTCAGTATGAGAATAGTTGAAAGGAATAGAAATGTATATATATATATATATATATATACATATATATTTATATAGGAGGATATATGGGCATATGAATACATATGTGAATGTGTGTATATATGTGTACAGGTATACATAGATAGAGGGCATTTATTGGTACAGGACCAATTTAATAGGAAGGGATTATACTTAAAAGGTGAAATTAAGAGGTTAGAGAGGAATGTAATGAAAGGAGATGGGGAGAGACAGAATGGGGTAAACTATCTCATATAGAAGAGGCAAGGAAAATGGTTAAAATGGAGGGGAAGGACAGGAAAGCAAAAGGGAAAGGGTCAACCTCATTCTCATTGAATTTGGCTTAGGGAGGGAATAACACACACACTAAATAGGGTATCTCACCCTACAGGAGAGCAGGGGGGATGATGGAAGGGAGGGCAGGCTAGGGGGGAGGGAAGTTGGAAGCACCCACTTTTAAAAAGGGACAGGATCAAAGTAGAGAATAGAACACATGGCAGGTGGGATAGGAGGGAGGGAAATATAGTCAGTCTTTTACAATATATCCGCTATGGAAATGTTTTGCATAGCTACACGTGTACAACCTTTATTGAATTGCTTATCTTCCCAGTGAAGGTGGGTTTCAAGGGAGGAAAGGAATGAATCTGGAATTCAAAGCTTTAAAATCAAATGTTTAAGAATATATGCTATTATTAATATTATTTTACATGTAACTGGGAAATAAGATATACAGGCACTGGGGCATAGAGATCTACCGTGACCTACTGGAAAGTTGGTGGGGCTATGGGAGAAAATATGGGAGAGAGCAGATTGGAGGAGGTGATATCTAGTGGGTTTGCTATTTTGGAGTGGTGAGTAGGGGGGGAAACAGGGAGAAATTTTGTGACTCAAAATCTTGAGGAAATGAATGATGTAAACTATAAGTTAATAAAGCATTTGATTAAAAAAAGAAAAAAAATGTTTATCCAACGTTGACCTGATAGCCACAGCAGGTGGGGATCCCACTCTGTAGTTGAAACACAAAAGTGTATGAAAACTTCTGCAAAGATGATTCCATTCACCATCAGCAGCTCAAAAGAAATATGAGATGTGCAAATTTGGAGAATCCACCCTAAATGTTCACATAGACTATTTGTGACCAACCTGTGGTGGAGCATTCTGATCTCATATTGGTCTGATCAGCCACAGCCAGACAAATTGTAACTCGACTCTAACATAGTGATGTCATTTTGTTCTTCTTCGAGAATGAAGGACAGCAACCTTGATAACCATGAAGGGGCTGAAACTCTGAGACTTCATATAATGATGAGACCTTAGCAGAAGGAACACCCTAAATACTCTGGTAAGATTTCTACTGATAGACTTCCTTGGCAAAGGATCATTCATCCCTAGACTTCTACATTTTCTTGAACCAACATCCTTCTGAAGAAATTGAGTTTTTAGAAATAGTGTCTCTCTGCCTTCCTAAATATGGTCAAGTTAGAGAGACAGACAAGAGATACTGATAAGAAGAGATGGAATCTTTGTTCTCAGTCTGCAGGGACTTATAGAACTAGTTTGAAACTAAATTTGTTTTCTCTATTATAGATATCCAAATTGTGGTTTGAATGTTTCTATAAATTTTGAAAGGTTTTAGTGATTTTTGGGGTATCACTTTGTAGAATTTGTTTTAAGAAAAAAAACAAGAATAAAACTCTGTGAATGTTATATAGAAACAGTGCTTAGATCTCATTACTCTTTTCTAGGAAAATGATTGAATTATTGTTTTAGTGCAAGGGGGAAAGGTAATTTCATTGATTAGAGAGAACTGAAACTAGTTTGAAATTAATATCAGTGAAGTTCAAAAGTGAAGAAAATTGGTTTGTAGTTTGCAGCTTAAGTTTATCTGTTATGTATGAAATGCCTATTGTTAACTCTTTTCTAGAAACTTGTTTAAATTAGGAAGCAGCTTAAAAGTAAAATTTAATTTGGAAAAAATATTTTGTATTGTGATATAATAGAAGTTAATTGTTTAGGTAAACCAGTGGCAATATCACCAAAATTTATTGGCATAGACTGCTGAAATCCTAATAAAGCTGCCCCCACCCCAATATTCTAACTTGCTGAACACCAGGCATGCCCTGATTTGACCACACAATCTGGCTTTAACTATATTACAGGCTCCCAGACCCAATATCCCAACTATTTCTCACTAGAACATCAGTCTTGTCCATGTGATGGAATCCTGGCCTTAAAACTCAATATTTTAACTCCCTCATATTTATCACAGAAATAGCAGGTGTGTCCATGCACTCAACCACAATCACATCTATTTAAACTCAGATAGGACCACAATAGCCAGCCATTCAGAAAGCAGCACCACCAGGATGTCAGAGTAGGATGTAAACCCCAAAACAATAGACGGGACTTTCCCTAAGTAGTCACCTGTGCAGTAATAGCAAAAGCCATCCTTTAGGTGAACTTATGACATAGAGAGGCTTATTATAAGAACATTATCATACATGCCCCCAAATGGATTTCTCTGTATGCATTGTGAGTAATTGCATGTACAATTCCACTGAGACTGGGATCCCTCCCTTATTGCCTAATGCCTTGACAAAGTCCTCCTGCCTTTTTGATGTCCATATATTCTGTTATGTAATTGCATATTTTACCTTATAAAAAATCCTTGTCTTCTTTCCCTAAGTTGCCAGTTCCTTTTTGGAACTCAGCCCACATCCTGAGAGATATTACTCTCAATAAACACCTTTGCTTGGGTTGGAGGTCTGCGTCTGTGAATTCTTTCAAGGTAACCCCACAACATACCTTGAAATCACAAGACCATTCATTTGTAAGCTTTTAAGAAATGCAAAGGTAATAGAATTGCAGTTAATTGATTTTGTGTAGTAAAAAGTTGTGCTGCTTGTAAGGGAAAAAGTCAATAAAGATAAGTTCTATAGGTGGTCTGAGATATAATTGAGAAATAAAGACTAGAAGACACTTCATGTTATTGAATATTGATGATCGTCATTATATTGCCTAGGCTTTTTGTTTCAAGGTATTTGTGTTTGCTGAGGTTTTTTTTTTTTTGTTACCCTGGTGATGTGTAAATCTCCCCTCTCAAATTAATTCATGATACTTTATACATAAATACTTTGATCAATAGGCTGATTTAATTTATCTATAGAGTCTATTTTAAAAGTTTGTCTCCATAGGGGATATATAAGATTATGGCTATTCTTGTACTCTTTGTGCCTCTCATCCTACCCTTTGGTGCCTCTTAAGATAGACTATTATCTTGTCCAGAAATCCCTAATAGTAAAAGCATTTAAATAAGTGATCCTGCGTGTTGAGAAACCTAGGATCAAAGTGGAGAGGAAAGTTACATTAAAAAAAAATCAGCATTAGTGACTCCATTTTGTCTTTATCCACCATTTTGTGAAGTTAAATTTCAATTCTATTAAAGTCATCTGATTTAGGAAGTTTCACAATAGTTCTTTCCTTCCCCACTACCACCTTAGTTAAAAAATGTCACAAGAATACCCCTCTCCTTGTCACCCCAGTGTCATCCACATTCACCACTAAGAAGCCAGATGTCTCAATCCCTATAATCCCGTTTTTCTTGCTTTTCCCTTCTTCCAAATTGTATTACTAACTGAGAAACCAAGTTTTGGGTTCTCTGGCTTTGGAGATGTGCGGACCTGGATTGTTTTGCAACTAAATGCATTGCCAAATAAATTGTTGCGTGCATATGATATTCCATCCCAGGTGTAATCACTTTGTTTCTTTATTCCGCTATAACACTCCTTGTAGCCATAATTGCAGAGTGGGGATAAAACCCTTGAAATTTACCTATCAGTTTCATTTTTCTTCCTATCCCTGCCTTTGGGCTATAGGTGAGTGGTAGGGGACAACATTTTTGTGCTAAGTTCAGATCAATGTGAATGTGTTGTAAGATTCGTTACAGAACTAGTCAGAGAACCACGTCTAATGAAGAGGCCAACCAGTTTGGTGCAGTGGGGAGAGCATTGAACTTGGAATCAAGCGAGAACTGGGTTTGAAGCCTCCTTCTGACACTCACTGGGGCAGCTCAGAGGCACAGCACACAAAACACTGACTTGGAATCAGCAAGACTCATCTTCATGAGTTCAAATTTGACCTCAGACACTTATTAGCTGCAAGTTACTGAACCCTGTTTGCTTCAGTTTTCTCATCTGTAAAGTGTATTAGAGAAGGAAATATCAAACCACTTCAATATATTTGCAAAGAAAACCCCAAAATGGGGTCATGAAGAATCAGACATTACTGAAACAACTCAACAATGACAATAATTTTTTTTTTTTAATAAGCAATCAGGGTTAAGTAACTTGCTCAAGGTTACAAGGCCAGTTATTTCTGGGTGTGGTGCTGAGTATCTGAGGCCAGATTTGATCCAGGTCATCCCAACACTGGAGCCAATGCTCTTACTCGCTGTGCTACCTGGCCGCCCCTAAGCAATTGGGGTTAAGTAACTTGCTCAAGGTTACACGGCCAGGTGTTTCTGGGTGGGTGCTAAGTGTCTGAGCCCGGGATTCGATCTTCAGGTCTTCTCAACACTGGAGCCGGTACTCTTACTCGCTGTGCTACCTGGCTGCTCCAATGACAATAAATCTGACACTTATTAGCTATGTGACCAAGTCATCATATGTCTCTGACCTTCAAATTCCTTACTTGTAAAATGGGACTAATAATATCTGCAGTAAATATGCCTTACAGGGTTGTTGTGAAAAGAAATCAGAAGAGATAACATATATAAAGTGTTTTGCAAGCCTTAAAGCCATATTCAAGCACTATAAGGTCTAATGAGTTCAGCAAAGACCAGGATTGACTTTAACACAATTATTGGAGTAATCTACAAAGTCTTCTCTCAATTTATTATGCTCATTGTCTCACATAACACTCCATCTCTGGACTTTGAGAATCTTAACTGTCTGTCCTCTATGTTTGGAACTCTTTCCCTCCTTATCTCTTCCTCCTGGCTTCTTCAAGTAACACCTCCTGCAAAACATCATCTTTAATCTTGGTGCCTTCCCTCTAAAGACAGCCCCCAATCTGTCCAACATTATCTTATTTTCTCATAGTTGCCTCCCTGTTGCCTCCTCCATTAAACTATAAGGTCCTTGAGAAGAGAGACTTCCATCCTCCTATTCCCCTTCTTTGTAACCTAAGGCTTACTTATAGTGCCTGGAACATACCATATTTCATTGCATAAGTGTCTCACCCTGTTTATTTTTCCAGTCCAAAAATTGGTTTATAACCTTTCATTGTGTAATCATTGCATGGTATAATTCTATTCATCACATCACTTAAAAAGTAAACAGAGCAGCAATGTATTTACCAGTGGCCTATGGAAATGCATTTATCTCTCACGCATTGTGAACTGCAAGCCTAGAATTCTTAGTGCAGCACCTATATTATCAGTTTATTTCCAAAAGCCAACTTGCATGGTTTGTTTAGAGCACTGCAGTTGTAACAGTATTGTCACTCAACCCAATAGCCATAGGTGTAAGGGGAGCAGGTGGATGGGTGCAAGTTCCATGAGTAAGTCACATGATATGGTAAGATTTCCATCTTCCTGTGGTAGTTAAGCTGTACAGTTTGTCTGCCACCAATACAGTTAATAATAAATGATTTTTAAGTAATACTGGCACAATTTTTTAAAGCTTCATGTAATTGTTTTACCCCACTTTTTTGTAAAAAAAAATTTGGCATAAAATCTGAGACAATTATGCAGTGAAATATGGTAGAAAGCACTAGCTGAATATGGAGTATGTGTGTATGTTTGGGTGTTCCTGTATGTATCTCATCTGTTTGTGTCCCTTTCCCACTGTTCACTTTAGCTACTCTCAACTCATATTAATTGGAGAGCTTTCCCCACCACTTTCTTGTTATTCTGCATGACAATGTTTATTAACTGACAGCAGACAGGTATTGGTGCTTATGCACTATTTCTTGTTGTACAACAATTCATTAGAGGTGTCTAAAATAATTGTGTTCATGGTGAAAACAAGAACTTACCTCTAAATTTCTTTTTTTGGCAAGTCAAATCTTACTTTAAAAGTTGCAGGAAAACATGTTTGGTAATGAACACTTATTGTGAATGAGAATAATTTTGTGATCTTTCTAATTCATCTTTTATTTAAATTCTTTCCTCAGAAACCATGAATGGATTCTCATTTCTTGAATATTAAAATTTCACATTTCTCAGCCAGAAAAGGCCCTCTCTGACTTGAACCCAAGTTACCTCTTCAATCCTACTTGGCCCATTCAATCCTTGACCACCCACCGCTTCAGTTACTTAACTCCTGTGACTAAACTTTAGCCATGTCCCAGGTTCTGAGAACAATTTGACCTAGAGGCAAGGCAGTTATCAGTGCCAATAAGTTTATAGCTCAAGTGACTCAGGTGATGAGGCTTCATAAATTGCTGAGTAAAGAAGGAAGGGGAAAGGTAAAAGAGAAAGGAAAAGATATACTCAACTGAATGCAGAATTCCAGACATATAACAAGGAAAGATAAGAAGGTTTTCTTAAATAAGCGATGTAAAGAAATAGAAGAAAATAATGTAGTGGGAAAGACAAGAGATCTCTTCAAGAAAATTAGAGATATCAAGGAAATGTTTCATGCAAAAATGGACATGATGAAAGACAAAAATGGTAGAGAATTGGGCAGCTAGGTGGCTCAGTGAGTAAAGAGCCAGCCCTGGAATCAGGAGGGCCTGAGTTTGGTTCCGGCCTCAGACACTTAACACCCACACAAAAAAAACTAGCTGTGTAACCTTGGGCAAGTTACTTAACCCCAATTGCCCTCCAAAAAAAAGCAAAAAAAAAATGGTAGAGAATTAACAGAAGCAGAAGAGATCTAATAGAGATAACAAGAATATACAAAAGAGCTATGTAAGAAGGACCTTAATATCATCAATAACCATGATGGTGTGATTACTGATCTACAGCTAGCCATCCTGGAGAATGAAGTCAAGTGGACCTTAGGAAGCATTGCTAACAATAAGGTTAGTGGAGGTGATTGAATTCCAGTTGAACTATTTGAAATTTTAAGAGATGATGCTGGGGCAGTTAGGTGGCACAGTGAATAGAGCACTGACCCTGGGGTCAGGAGGACCTGAGTTCAAATTCTGCCTCAGATGCTTAACACAAAACTAGCTGTGTGACCTTGGGCAAGTCACTTAACCCCAATTGCCCTGCCTTTCCCCCTCCAAAAAAAAAAGAGATGATACTTTTAAAGTACTGTACTCAGTATGTCAACAAATTTGTAAAACTCCACAATGGTCACTGGTTTGGAATGAAATGTTCATGTCTGAATCCTAAAGAGTGTTCAGATCACAGAACAATGGCATTTATTTCACATACCAGCAAGATTGTAGTTTTAAAATTCTGCAAGCTAGGCTTCGGCAATACGTGAACCAAGAATTACCAGAAGAGCAGACTAATTTTCAGAGAGATGGAGGAACTAAAGACCAAATTGCCAACATTCACTGGATTATGGAGAAAGCAAGGGAGTTCCAGAAAAACATCTATTTCTGGTTCATTGACTACACTAAAGCCTTTGATTATGTGGATCACGACTAAATGTGGCAAGTACTCAAAGAGAAGGAGTGCCAGGTCATCTTATTTGTCTCCTGAGAAACCTGTATTTGGGTCAAGAAGCAACAGTTAGAACTGAACATGAAACAACTTATTGTTTTAAGATTGGAAAAGGAGTATGACAAGGCTGTTTATCATCACCTTATTTATTTTACTTATGTTCAGAGGATACCATTCAAAATGCCAATCTGGATGAATCAAAAACTGGAATTAAGATTATCAGAAGAAATATCAACAATCTCAGATATGCAAGTGATACCACTCTCATGGTAGAAAGACAAGAAGAATTAAGAAGCCTCTTGATGGGGATGAAAAAAGGAAATATAAACTTGGTCAAATTTTTAGAGACAGTAGAGGATAAAAGGGTATGGTGTGCCATGGTCCATGGGGTCACAAAGAGTTGGACATGTTTGAATGACTGAACAACATACTTTTTTGATTGACTTTTTTGTGGTGCCATTTGGGGTTTTCTTGGCAGAGATATTGGAGCAGTTTGCCATTTCTCTTTCCAGCTTACTTTATGGAAGAGGAAACTGAGGCAAACAGGGTTAAGTGACTTACCTAGGGTCACATAGCTGGTAAGTATCTGAGGCTAATTTGAATGCACAATGATGAGTCTTCCCGAGTCCAGGCCCAGCACTTTATCCAATGCACCACCTAGTTGCCTCAAATCAATACTTAAATAAGTTAATTCGGACTATTCATTGGAAAGACAAATACTGAAACTGAAACTTAAATATTTTAGTCATATGATGAGAAGACAATATTCATTGGAAAAGACCTCGATATTGGGAAAGACTGAAGGCAGAAGGAGAAGGGGACAGCAGAAAATGAGATGGATAGATAGTGTCATGGAAACAACAAACATGAATTTGGACAGACTTTGAGAGACAGTGGAAGATAGAAGGTCCATGAAGTCACAATTGAACAACAACAATGATTCATTTACAAATCAAACATGGTGTGCACTTAATTTCAATCATTTGTATCAATTGAGCTCATGTTGTGAACATTGAGACCAAGCCCTTAACCTTGTATCCCAGTCCAAGCAATTTCTTCTGTATCTTGTTTCTCCATAACAAAGTTCCTGCTTTATTATACACCGATTTCTCTGGATTGAGGCTTAAGTTTTGTTCTCAAGTTCTGGGGCTTTGTTTCTGCTCTTTGTTTCTGGTTTCTCTGGTGCTGCCTACCTGAACTGCTGTTTACTCTCTGCCCTCACATTACTCAGGTACTGTCACTTACTTCTCCCTAATGGACTTCCCAGATAGTGAGCTTTTGTTTTCTTGGACATTTCACTAGTCCTCTGACATTCCATCATCCCAAGCTTCCTCCTGTTACATATGTCCAGAAATATCTGGGCTCACCTGTCTAATATCAGAGTCCCTAGGACCCTGGAGACTAGGATTCTGGTCAACCTGTGTCTAATCTGTCCACCTACCAACTCAGATATGTCACAAATGGAACACTACTTGATTAATTCATTCATTCTTATTTGAATGAGTTTCAGGCATTCCATCTTCTCAACCTTTGATTAAGGTTTTCCTATCTGGAATGAACATCTTTCCAGTGATGATCTGACTTTTTCTCTTCCTTGTAGTCCTAGCTCAAGTTCCAACTCTTTGGTGAAACTATTCCTGACTTCCTCAGTCTGAAGTGATCTTTACTTCCTTTACTTCCTCTGGACCTCCCTAGAGCATTTTCCTCTATCACTTATTTCACACACATCGGTCTGATAGGCCACATGTAGGCCCTACCATTCACTACTGGCACCCACAATCCATTCCTCTTTACCTCTTCCGTTTTCCACTATGCTTTATATTTATGTCTTCACTTCAGGGTTTTTTTTTTTTGTCTGTTGCTCCCAAACATGGCCAGCAGAGGGTGCTTTAATATCATCTCTGCCACTGCCACTTGGTAACCATGAGCTTTTGATCCCCTACGCAAACTGGGTTTTATTTTATTTTTTAGGTTCAACATATGCATAATCCTTTTTAACTAGGCAAAAGTAATGGAAAGGAAAAGAAATGCAAAAACAATATCCCTGACTTGTCTAGATCTAGAGAAAAAGGAGGAATCAATTAATTCGGCATCACAGAAAATCTATCTGAATCTAGGTTCTAAGTAGCAGACTTACTACATAGTGACTTTGGTAAAAGCACTTAACTACTTTGGGCCTCAGTCTCCTCATCTGTCAAATTAAGGGGTTGCTTTTATTAATCCAGATTTGGACTCTATTTTTCTGAGCAAAAGCATTTCAACTCTGAGTTAATTTGACTTAGTTCATCCTGGAATATCATTTCCTTTCCTTATCCTAATCCTGTCTGATTTAAATTGTTCCCTAGATGCTGCTTCTCTGAGGATTACTTCTTCGGGAAAATCTAGATTTGCCACCTATGCTATCCAGCATCTATTCTCTATTTCCTTGTCATCTGTATGGTCAAGATAAGGACTGCCATTTTGTCAGTTTGATTCAAAACATGATTATCAAGGGTCTATTTTGTACAAAGTATTGTACTAGGTACTGGAAACAAATAAGACAAACTCATATTTAAGGTACTTATAATCTCTGGATATAATACATCCTGGGTAAATATCTGCAATGCTTCTACTTCAGTGGAAGAGATATTTGATCTCATTTTTGTGGGTACTCCACCACCAATCCATATTATAACTTTTGCATGTTTGCTCATCCTTGGATTTTTTTTTCTTTTGTGTCTTTTACTCAGTCTTCCATAAGAGATCAACCCAGTGCCCTAAAAGATTTCCTCAGTGTACATGCATATGTTTGTATATATTTTTAATACACATTTTTTGGAGACAATTGGGGTTAAGTGACTTGCCCAAAGTCACACAATTAGTAAGAGCCTGAGACCAGATTTGAACTCAAGTCCTCCTGGCTCCAAGGCTGGTACTTTATCCACTGTACCACCTAGCTGCCCCATGTTTTTATTATCTTGAAGATAGAGTGTAGCCATGGAATTTTCTGTCATTCTTGTAACATTATTAACTACATAACAAAATATAAAGTGTCTAAATAGAGCTAAAATTATAGAATAATTCTCAATTATATAGTAAAGATAGAATTAATGTGTAGGATGGGTGCCCTTCTTTTTTATGTATTCTGCCATTAAGCTTTATAAGAGCATCCCTTTTACCTCCTATTTCCATTTAAAAAACCAAAGAAATAAACAATCCTGACACCCTTTCTAGTTCTAAAATCCTTGAAAACCCTCAGAGCAGGCTTCTTTTCCTGGCAATTAATCTTAGTAACAGGGGTGTGTTGGAGCCAGCTCAAACTGTCAGATTGTTGTTAAATTTTTAGTGTGAGCATTTACATGTCAGAAATTGGGCAAACACTAAAAATTAGTGCTTGATATATTGTTAACTTTACCCACTTCCCTAGAGGTGAAATTTTGTTAGCTGTATTAGGTCCCTACTTACAGTTTGAAGACACTTTCTATGGTCATTTAAAGCACACACACACACACACACACACACACACACACACACACACACACAC